>NC_090934.1:585021224-585324255 GCF_040938575.1 Ambystoma mexicanum
CTTCCTGGCCGTAGCATCTTTCGGCAGGTGTGCCTTGCTGCCACGGGTTCCTCTGCCATGGTGCTCCAGGGTGACAGGGACAGGTCGCTGCTCAGCCTGCCGTAGGTGCTGTGTAGCCTGTTGGGCACTGGTGTGCGCTTTGTCTCTGTCTTTGGTTGCTGCTGCACCCCTGGATGTGGATGGCCTGGGGGCATCGTCCTCACCCCTGTCCTTTTGTGCAGGTGGTCTTGGTTGTGCTGCGGCATCATCGCCATTGCTGTCTGAATTTGTGCCTGTGGGGGATAGAGAGGCAGGGCAGCAGTGATGGGAGGACTTGCATCCTGCATCCATCGGTGTTGGCGCAGTTTGGGACATGTGCTTCATCGTGTGCTGGTTGTAGTGGCGGGCATGGTGCTTGCATGATTGCGGGGGATTGTACTGCTATCCCTCAGGTGCAGCCATGATGTCCATGGTGTCTGTTTTGAGACCTACAGGTGTGGTGTGGCTTGCGTAGAGTGTGCCATGTGCAGTTAGGTTGGGTATAGGGGGTGTATTCGGTATTGGAGAGGCATGCAGCATGTATTTTGATGTGACAGTGGTGTGGCCAGCATCTCATCAGAGATGTGTGTGTGTGTGTGTATGTGCATGTGTGTGTGTGTGTGCATGCATATGTTGGTTGTGTGGTTTAGTGGCAGGGATGTGGCTTTTGGGTTAGGAATGTGTGTAGGTGTGGCTAATGGGCCATGTATTTGCTCTCATCGACCTCACATTTGGTAGGCAACTTTGTATTTGGGATGTCAGGGGTGTGTGGGGGCTTATGTGGTGCGCAAAGGGTTACTCACCTTCATCATCCGATGGTGGTACTCCATACTCTGCTTATCCGACTCCTTCTATCGACTCCATGCCCATGATGGAGCTGCATGATTCCTCCCACCTGACCAACTTGATAGGAGAGTTAGGCCCGCCGCCTGTTGCCTGCCCCTGGCTGCGGTTGGCAGACAGTATATTCCTGACGTGCATGCGCAGGTCATCCCATCTTTTTCTGGAATCCTTGATGGTGTGCTGTGTTGTTCCCACCGCACTGACCTTCCCTGCAACCCCCTCCCATATTTGTTTATTTTGGAATTGTGCTGCACGCCGCAGGTCTGCACAGAACACCACATGTGCCTGCTCTACTACCGTGTTTGCCAGCGTATTGAGTTAATCATCACTGAAGCACGGTTTGTGCAGGCGTGCAGTATTTTTTCTTGTAGCCTTCGACATTATCTTCCGGCAATGGTAGATATTATTAGTGCACAGGTCCTGTCTGCAGAGGATTGCAATGGATTTTGTTTTTCAATATGGTGCCGGCGCATTTCCCATTCCGGCGCGATGACGTTGCTTTCGGTTCGTTATTGACATTAACGGTAAAACCGGTGCATTATTAAGGGAGACAACAATGGCAGAGGAGGTATCAGCGCATTCCTTGATGCCACTGTAAGGGGGATTAGTGACGTTACCGGCATGGCGGTGCGGCTGTTACCGGCATGCCAGCACGGCGTATACGCAAACTTGTAATCAACCGTTGTTTAGAGGGAGGGAGCAACACGGACACGCTGGTACCGGCATGCTGGTAATTGCTGTTTCTTACCGCCAGACTCGTAATGAGGCCCATGGTCTCTCCACTTCCATCCCTTCACTGCCCTTACCGTGCTGTTCTGGATTACCTGTAAACGATTAATCTCTGATTGTGGGGTACCAATTAGTAATCTACAATAGTAGTCGATCTTTGATCCGATTATGGTTCGTGCTATTGTCTCTGTGTGATTTCCTGATATTAGTGGTCGGAGATTGACCAGTAATTTTAGGTAGTAGGTGGAGGTAGCGACCAAACTACTCACTTGTGATCCCATAGTTAAGTTCTGATCTAATGTGATACCCAGGATTTTAATTTTCTTTAGTACTTAAATTTTGCAATCTGCAATATTAAAACTCCTGTAGAAGGGCCCCAGCTTGGCCAATTTCTAGCCTGTTGCTATCACCATAAGCTCTGTTTTTCCATTGTTCAGAGCCAGACCATTCTGTGCCATCCAGATCTGGATGCAGTCATATACTTTATTTATCCATATTTCATCCGTACTATGACATCCTGTGAGCGGTATGACTCACTGCGTGTCATCTGCGTAGTTGGAAAACATGATGCCTTTATGTTCCAGCATGCTAAAGAAAGGGACCATGAAGATATTGTATATTGATGGGGACACACATGCTCCTTGAGCTAGGGTTACCGGTTCAGCTTCAGCTTCCTTGGTGGCCACACTCCCCTGCCTTTCAGTCAGGAATGAAGCCATCCAATGCGTGGCCTCTTCTGAGAAAGCAGCTACCTCTCGTAGCCTCTTGATCAATATAGTGTGATTTACTAAATTGAAGTCTGAGGAGAGATCTAGGGCCATTAAAAGAGATGTTTGATCTACGTCCATGGATTTTAAAAGTTTCAATTTTAGACTAAGCAAGTCTGTCTCAGTTCCATGATGTTCTCTGAAGCCTGATTGATATTTGTTTAGGGTCTGATTATTCTTCAAGTGGGAAGAACGCTGTGCTTGTAATTGGTCTGTAATTCGTCGGAGTGTGGGGGCATAAATCTGTCTTTTTTAGAAGTGGCGTTATCCACAGTTTCTTCAGCTCTATTGGTACTTGACTCTGTGTGAAAGAGATATTCACAAATTTTGTTAGTGCCACTATTAACGTGTCTGTACACTCTTTAGTAATGATGGCGGAGCATGGATCTCCCTTACAACTGGTAGTTTTTGATTGTCTGATGACCTTTGCCAACTCTATTCTGTGATGGGAGTAAAGCTAAATTCTTGCTGTTTGTTATTTTCGTTGATTAACTCAATATGGTCTCTGTCTATTGATTCATTAAAAGTAGTCTTTTTTTCCTCAATTCCTTTTTTAATTCTTTCTAGTTTATCAGTCATGGCCTTTGGTATCGATGTACACCATTCCCTGTCCTTTGCTAGTGGTTCTTTATCAGGTCCCTTGGTACATTCCAGTTCTCTTAAGATTTTGAACAGTTCTTCACTGTCGGATGTGGCCATTGCGATTCTATAATAAAACATATCTTTCTTAGCTTGAAGAATGGCGTTTTTATACGTTCTAGCGGCTTTTTTGTATACTTCTAGACTCTGGGTGTCCCGCTTCTTCCTCCACTCATAGAAGTGTTTTATTTTCATAATTTTCAGTTCTTGCATATGTGCATTAAACCATGTGTTGCATTTGCATACTTCAAGGCACTGTTTTTTCTTTAGTGACGCTATGCATTCTGCTATGTCCTTAAAGGCCCTGAGAAAGGATGTTGCCATCCCATGTGGGTTATTCATCGCCCCGATTTCAGCTGATAAAGGAATGGTCCAGGGTTTTAAATTGTCTGAGGTTAGTTTTTTCATGTTCCTAACTAGGATGGGAATCCTGCTCTGTGTTTTTATTTATAAAGCGCTCATTACAGATCTGGAAATATATGCATGCATGGTCTGACCAGGGGCAGGGTTTGACTTCAGTTGCGGATATGTTAACATTGTGAGTCGCCACCCAATCCAATGTATGTCCCTTTATATGCGTCGGGATTGTAATCATTTGTTGAAAACCTTGCAAGCTCAATGCTGTCTCTAGAATAGTTGCTGTGGTGTTTGAGATATCACCCAGCCAATAGTTGAGATCCCCAAATATTAGTAGTTTGGTATTAGGTTTTAGCAATGGTAAAATGCTATTACACAGTTGGCTGGGAAAATCTATTGCTACTATAGGCACTCTGTAAATTAACATTATGTTAAAGGTTGTTTCTGCACCAATGCCTACTTTTACTAACATGATCTCTGCATCTGGTATCTCTTCTATCTTTGTCTCCCATGTTTTCAGTTATGATTTAAAGATGAGAGCAACACCTCCTCCTCTTCCCTACTTTCTATCTTGACATAATATACTGTATCCTTCCGGAGTGGCCAGGTGTAGAAATGGGCCAGCTGCGTCATGACTCCATGTTTCAGTCAATGCACATAGGTTCAGATCTTGTTCCTGGATGTGCGCAGATATTTCTACCACATGATCTATGAGGGATCTTGTGTTTAGAGTGGGGGGTGACTGGGCACTGCTTTATTTCTTTTCTTTTTTCTTCAATTAGTTCAACTGGATTAGTGATTCGATTGTATTGTTTGGTCCTGTCGCCAGATGCCTCTCCGTTTGCATGATGGGGTGGTCTGAAATAATGGCAAGTGTATGAGTGGGTTGTTATCCCAGTCGGCTGGAAGGACCCACGTGGTGTCCCACTATTGGTTATTCCTTATTTCTTGTTGCACAGTATATATACTTGTTTGTAAAAAAAAGTACTTCAAGACTTTGTGCGGGTTCAATTGTGATTATCTTTATTGATTTAGAATATTTTGTGAAAGGCCTGTTGCAATAATTGCTTTTTGTCTAATGCATTTCGGTTATTTATTTGACCTTTTTCATGGACTGTTACAAATAAATAAATATATAAATAAGAGTAACTAAATAGTAAAGTAAAGCAAATATTCCAGTTCATTTGTTACTGTTTTGTCAAAGTTTTAATTTTTCACATAAAACACAATTTTTGATAGTACCTGTATGTGCAATTTTCCTTAGCTTGTTGGCCTTGTTCTTCTATTCTGTGTTTTGGATGGTAAATCCAAAGACAATTTTGTATCCACTCTGAGGGAACTACCCTTCTGAATCTGTTTAAGGGTTAAACAAACAGACACTCCAATTTCATTCTGCAATACTGTTGTTATATTTCTGCATTTCTCAATCTATTGGTTGACATTTTATTAAACTCCTACCTTGTTGCTGGTCTTATTTATTTTCCTCTTTTGTTCTCTCTTGTTTGTCAAACTGTGTGTCAAAAGATATTCCGTGTTCTAAGTTTTGTCCCTTAGTGTATGGTTCCACATGTAAATATCAAAAGGATAGAGTTTCGTCTCCCTAAAAAGGGAGTCTTACCTGTTTTTGGCCAATTCTATAACAGTAGGGCAACTTGCTTGTGCAGATGCGCATTGCTGCTTGCCCTGTCTGTCTTTATACTTTTCAAAATGCCGCTGGCACGCAACGCTGTGACGTCATCAAAGTGATGACATCATCGCGCACTGGCAGCCCTTTTGAATACGGTTTGTTGATATAACGAACCATGATTGTATTTTGCTTGAAAATGTAACTGATTACTGATTGTTATTCTTATGTTCATATCACTGATGTTCATATTGTGTCGGAACCAATTCAATTGGAGTAAACATTTATCCACGAAATATTAATATACAATGATAAACCAAATATTGTGTTAAATCAATTGAAAAAACTGGCACTTTGCATGACATTTTACCTCCTTCATTCTTACATGTCACTGGTCACAGTCAATGGTCAAGGATTTATTAGTAAATAAGTTCAGTACTTACAATGTACCATACATTAAGTTCAAATTCTTGTTGTATTACTAATAGGTCAAAAATGGGGATAGAAAAACAAAACATACTAAGATACAATGAGTGACTAATTTCCTTTCTGGTTGCTAACATATCATTGGTGCACCAATCCTTTATAATTGTGATGACATTTCTGAAATCTTCAATGCCCAGTTCTTCTTTCTTTAATCCATTAGAAAGTTCAAAAGGTTAAAGAAAACATGTGTAGTTGCTTTCTTCATTAAGTCCTCCTGGGTATAAAGAGTTGAGTCTCTCAATCCAATAGGTTTCTTTTTGATTGAGAAGTCTATTCATGTCTACATTAATTCCTATTCTTGTTTCAATCACATCCAGTATTTGGAATCTCATTTGTGCTATCTGGTGCTTCTTTAACATGTCTGGATACCGGATCTCATGTTTAACAACATCATTTTCAGGGTACACATCGGTTGCTCATCTGTTTTACTCCGATTGTTATTAGTAATATTGGACCTAGTCTCCCTTCCTGATGTGTTATTAAATTTTCCTGATTTAAGAATTTAACGGATTGAGGTACCGTAATCTGGTGTTGTGCTTTCTCATAGTACAGATCTTTTTGTGTTGTCCCTGGTCCTCTTTCCGTTAAAGCTGCCTCAACATCCCTGTAGTTAGGTTCCTGGGGTGTTGGGGTTGACTTGAGTGTCTGTCCTGAGTACCATTTGTATTTGTGTGATGTCCATTTCCCTCTTCACTGGCTCGACCTGGGCCTTAAAAACAACCTCACAGGCATGGTCGGATACCAGGGGTGATGGGGGCCCGACTTGGATGTCTGTCCTAATTATAGTTGGCATTAATGTGCTGTCTGTTTTCCCCTTCACCTGCTAGACCTCACAGTGGGCCTTAAAAGCAACCTCACAGACATGGTCGGATTCCAGGGGTTTTGGGGGGCAGACTTGAATGTCTGTCCTGAGTACCATTTGTAGTTGTGTGCTGCCCGTTTCCCTCTTCGCTGGCTCAACCTCCTTGTGGGCCTTAAAAGCAACCTCAGGGAGTTGGTCAGGTCCTTGGGGTGTTGGGAGACAAATTGGTTTGCCTATGCTAAGCGGGGGTGCCCACAGCAATTGCTGGCTGCTCATGTAAGTTGGGGGGTAGCCAGAGTTATCCAGCTTGGACCTGGCAATTCTTATAGCTTCTTGTACCTCCATAATACCCATGAATGTCCTAGCAAATTCTGGTGTAGGTTAGGGAGACAAGACCATACCTCTGCCATGCCTTCTCTGTCCTTCACTGACTGCCACAGACCGTTTGGGTTTTCGCACCAGCATTCTCACACCTGATTTGGAAATTTGAGCGGTGTGAGACTGCAAGCAGTCTGGGTGGTGTAGTTTCTTTATGGAACATCTGCTACCCACTGCTTACAATGCAGGCAACGCTCTTTGATCCTATTCATGCCTTTGAATGCCTTTGACACCTATGATGCCCTGTTCAACCCAGCTACGCAGCTGGGCACCAACGAAAGGCAAATCATCTGGGACGACATCACGGTTGCCATCAATCCAGAGGGGGCGGCATTCCAGCCCAGGGAGACGGTCCGGAAATATTGGGACGACTTCAAGACCCATGGCCATACCAAAGTGGCAGCAGCCCTCTCCACAGAACCCACTGTGGAGGTGTACCGTGCTGGCTGCAAACGATTTAGTCATATCTACTGCGAGCAATTGAGAGTTTCTATACGGACCTCCACTCCCAGATCCTGGCCTGGAAAAGTCATCTGGATGCTGCTGGTGAGTACCTATGTGGGACAATGCTCTAAGGCGTATGTGTGGCATGCATGTTTGCAGATGAACCAAGTGGGGTTGAGTGGGCACATTTTATATATATCAAGGATTTGTAAACAACTTCTATGGTTTTAGTTCAGTTATTTAGTCCTGTCGCCAGATCTCGCCCCATTCGCACTGTGGGGTTATACAATATACTTGCCAAATGTTGGTCTGGGTTGGGTATCCCAGACAACTGGAAGGACCTGTGTGGAAATCCACTCAATTAGTGTTTTGCTGTATGCTGTTATACTGTTCGTGGTTATATATAAATTATATCATCAGGAGAGGGAGTAGAAGTTAAGAGGTTGTGGTAGGAATTACAGTGCACAAAGAGGTGGTGAAACCCAAGGAGAAGGATGAGTTGATAACATCAGAGTCCAGGAGTGACAGAGAGGAGGTACAATCAGGGGAAGAGAATGATACGGAGGAGCTGGAGGAAAGAACACCACGAGTTAGTGGTGGTAGTGATGGTGGCACAGAGGAACTTGGAAATGTGAACTCAAGGGGAGATACTTTCCAAGAGATGATGCCCAGCCAATGAGAAATCTTACAATTATCAACAGCGGGAGAAGAGATCATAGCAGACCTGGGGACAGATTAACTAACATTTGCACCGGTGCTAAAAATTGAGCATATGCTTAGATGACACGGAATGGAGAAAGCAGGTTTTGTCTGAATCTGTAATATCTAAAAATGTTTGCACTAGCACACAAATGAAACATCGTTTTTTTTGCTATGTTTACTGCATAACATATACATGAATGTTTTTTTCGACATTTCGTTTATGTTATGTAGCAAATATAGTACATCAAACGGTACTTCATTTTTGCTCTAGTAAAAACATATTTTGATAATTTGGAGCAGCAAAATGGGCACAACATTAATTTGCTCCGGTTCTTTGCACAAGGGCAACGTTTTGATAATCAGGTTGAACATATGGACCCAGATTATTATGAATATACAAAAAGGAGCAAACTGGTTTAGCTCCACTAAGTATTATCTGAAATCATCTGCACTTTAACATTGTATGACCATTAGAGAAGTGATTTGAAGGGAAGCAAGGCAACATATAGCACTCAACAAACAACATAACCATGTAAACAAAAGAGAAGAAATTGATGATACACTCCAAATGTAGTTAGTAGTGGTATTGTATTCCATTGTATTGTACCATTCATTTACATAGCGCTTTTTACCATTATTATAGTCTCAATACGCTTCTGTTAGGAACGACCTTGGGGACCGCAGTCCAGAATCAAGTAAAATACAGTAAAAACATAGAATACTAAGTGTGTTCTAGCAAAGTCATGAATGAGAATAAAAATGAATATCAAGAATCAGTTTGCATAAAATGTATTCATCTTCAGTAAAGCCATTCCCCACACACTGTGTGCCGCAGCAGACATGACCAAAGAGTCAGCCAAATAGATGGAGCCCCAAAATAAATCAGAGCTGACGTTTGTGGGGGAGGAACAAAGCTCTCCATAGCCCTTCCAATAATTATCAGCTAAGGAGGTACAATTAGTTAAAAAGTGCGTAGCTGTTTCAACACTTGATTTACAAAGTCAGTAAATCCTTGGCTCACAGAGGATTCCAGTCCATCCTACAGTGAATTTGAGAACAGGAAGTAAATTAAAATGCACATATCTATCTATAAAAAACGCTTTGGTATGTTTCCATACTCAGTGACAATTTATCGCAATTTATCAGTGTTAGGTTGCACTCAGCTGTCCAAATGGCAAAGTGCACCTGTGTGCCCTTCCAATTCAACAACAGCTATCATTTTAACAAACAGTATGAGCATGGTTATGTGTGGTTATATGTGGTCACCTTCACCTTCCACTATCGCAAACATTCGGAATCATTTCAAGATATTTCTTTCCACCCCCACTTCTCTTCACACAGGGCACCGCAGTTCCAGTATCAATGAACAGTTAATTATCGTCTGAACGTTTCAGTCTCTAAAGAGCAAAAAGCTGTAGGACGAATGCCCCTTCAAGAGCTAAAACTGAGAGTAGGTGCTGTAATTATGCTACTACGCAATCTTATGCCATTACAGGAACTCTACAATGGAACAAGGTTGACAATTACATGTCTACAAAGAAACATCATAGAGGCCTGTGTAATCGATGGAACTTAGATACTGTTTCTATACCGTGCATACCTCTCATTCCATCTGATACAAATATGACTTTCAAATTCAAAAGAATACAGTTACCTATACGTTTAGCCTTTTCAATGATCATTAATAAGTCACAGGGACCTATGCCCCCTTCCTGGAAGCGATCAGTGATAATTCTGATATTTAAAAAGGGGGACAGAAGTGACCCTATGAATTACAGACCGATATTGACCTTTATGATATGGTAGAACGAAATATGTTATGCCACAAATTGCTAGTAGTATAAACCGTCTAAATGACAAATTGCACATTTTCACAAGATAACTCTGTGGTTGTTCTGGTAAGAAGCATTGCGTAGAGTATTCTGTGTACCTTTTCTTAGCCGATAAAATCACAAAGGATCTAGGTTTTTAGTTTGGTAAGGAAAACATCAGCTTCAGGCACCTTAGGGAGCTGCAAGCCAATAAGTGTTAAGTGAGTCTTCACGGTATTAGTTAAACCTAAGTAGGCTGCATTACAAGCCCTATAATAGGCATGCTCCGAAAGCAGGTTTAGCAAAGAGTCCTGCTTTTCCTCTGCCCATACAATCTTAGCAAGGAGCGTGCAACATGCCACTTTCCTATGCAACAATAATGAAGGTAGACCCAATTTCAAATGCAATGCCTCCACAGGGACTGTGCCGGGTAAGCCCAGTAAAGAGCGTACGATTTCTTTTAAGTGCCACCCAGCCATTTTGTGTGTTGTGTGGGTAGGGTTTCGAGACCATATATAATACCCGGTAGCACACCCTTTTTGAATACTTACAGCAGGCCTTTGATATATCCACCACCCTTTTGCATAATAAAATTTCTGATGACAAGAGGTTCCTTATAGTACAGCGACAAAGGCAAAGACTTAATAGGAAGCCCTAAATAAATGTGAGAATCAACAATGTTGAGCTCTCTCCATATGCCAACAGAAAGGGTGCCTATGTTGCTTACTCCCACCAAGCACCATAACCTTGGTCTTAACCCGACTGATCTTTAGCGTATTGGATGAGGCATACTGATAAAGTGCATAAATCGAGCGTTGCAGGCCCAGGGGAGTTTGGTCAATCACTACAATATCATCAGCATACGATAACCATGAAATATATATGCCGGCTAGTTTAGGGGGGACATTGTGAGCCCTACGTAAGAAAGTATTAAAAAGTTACATTTGCTCCTGTTGATTCACCCACTGCCCACATCATACCTATGCCAGATTGCAATATGACGAATTACTACAAGAGTGACTTGATATTTCTAATGAATCAGGAGGGTATCTCTGTGCGTTGGTGTCAACCTAATTTGCATTGGCAGGCCATTGCGTCTTCTCCAGTCGCACCTTTTTTTGCATAAGCAAAATGGGTGTTTATGGAAGTACACCTCTCCCTGTCCATTTCATTTTGAATACCTATTTTTAGTTTCAGCTATTAAGTGGTACCTAAGCACCATTTATAAACCGGAACTATGCACTGAAATACAGATCAGAGGGAGATGAGATGTAAGGAGTGATACAATGCTTATTGGTGTTGTTTGGCCATTTACTCACACATGGACTGCCCATGACCATACTAATTCCTATGGCCATCCTTGTCCACTACCTGCAACCACCCTTCCAAAACCCATTTCACTGGGATCTCTTTGAGCTAGCTCTATCAAGCAGTAACATCAACATATGTGCTGTGTGAGGCCTGTCACTGTTATTTCGAAGCAATCTTCTCAAAGTTAATGGTTTAACTGCAGCTGTAAATGTGATACTGGTGTGATGAACATATCCTACCCAAGTGTGCCTTCAGATGCTTGATTTATAAGCAGTATTTGTGTCCTCACATCTGTTCTTGCACAGAAGCCTGCTTAAAACAGGAATTGTCAACACAAACGGTTTTGGCTTGGGCAAAGGAATGTCGACGTTTCAATGCCTCAAAACCCCAACACAGCATTTTCTCAGAGCAATTCCGCGACCCTTGACCCTTGTTTGATGTCTGCAGGATGTCTCCAAACAACTCAATTCAACCGCCTCAGCCACTGCCTATACGGGTAAGCTAATCAGGGCAAGCCGACCCTTCCTATCCCCCGACAGCTGCCTCACTCTGGCCAGAGCACTCATGCAATCCAAACTAGACTATTGCAACAGCCTTTACCTAGGAGCCAACCAATCTGTAACTAACAAACTCCAGGTTCTCCAGAACAATGCTCTACGCGCAGCACTCAACATCCCAAGGCGTGAGCACATTTCCACAACCAGGAAAGCGTGCAAATGGCTCTCCATACAGCAAAAAATTTATCTCAAAACTATCTGCCTCACCTACAAGGCCTTAAACAACCTAGCCCCACCGTACCTCTCCAACAAATTCACTCTAAAATCCACATCCAGAACCACTAGATCATCCAACTCCTTATGCCTGCTAGTGCCCAGATATGCCTTAAAAATAGCAGGAGGCGTGAGTTTCACTGTACTAGCCTCCCAACTTTGGAACACCATACCACTCAAAATTAAAACCACCTTCCCGATCTTTAGGAAACTTGTTATTGGCTGGTTACTGAATAAAGAGTAGCATCCACCATCATCCTGAAATCTAACAGCCGTAACCATACCTGCACTATATGTAAATTGTTGTACTATGTACATTTTTTGTAAATTGATGTACTTGTAAATGTAAATGCATACCTTTTGCCTGTAACCGTGTCCTTAAGCGCCCTTCTACCCACGGGTCCGGAGCGCTCTACAAATAAACTAAACAAACAAACAAACAAACAAAGGTATTATGAAGCATTTGTCAGACGCTGCTACATATGCCTTTGTACTGGCCTCATTTTCCAGCTGTTTCCATCTTACTGCCAGGTAATACCATTATGGCAGTGCCTAGAAAATGGATACCCTCTGCCTACACAATAGCCCAAACTCTTGGCTTTGCCAATTCTTGATCTGACCGTGACAGTGATGGCTACAATTGGCCTGTATGCACTATTTTATGAATCAAGCTCAATGTGTCCTTTTGCCAGCTAAAAATCGATTTGTGGATGGAATAAAGACATGTAATTTGGTCCCATGTATATATTTTCTCACTTCGTAAAGGGCCTCATTACAAGTTAGCCAATCAGGATATAACGGTGCCGGTAAAACCGTACCAGACCGGATAACTACGAGTTCTGTGGCCGTGTGGTGGTACACCCGCCAGTGTTTGCCCTAGTCGGAGTCCTTTGCTCTGCTGCTACAATGTATTGAAAACAGATGTTTTTTTTAACTAGGGAAATGTTTTCCCTAGTGCTAATCACACTTGCACCAGTGAAATATCTCTATAATAATGTCACCCATGAGCCCAATAGGGGAGTTTAATACAGACTGGCAGAGATTGTTGTCACTGATACTTCACTGGGCATTATTGGATTAATGGACTTTAATAAGGGTATGATAGATCCCAGATTAACACCATGCCAACGTAGGCACACTCTTTGTAGACCACTACACCATTCGCTGTGACAGTTCGCAAGACAGCTGGACAATCTAGGAAGGTGGTGCAGATGTGGATTGGATGGATATCAAGTTCCCCTGGTCATTCCGAAACTGCATGGGCAGGCTGTGGAAGGCCATTGCGCTGAGCCTACTGGGAGTTAGTTCACTGTGTCTGATAACATAACATAACAGGTATATTTATAGAGCGCACATTCACCCTGCGAGGGGTATCTTGCTCCTAGTGACAGAAAACAGATGTTTATTTTTACCCAACTTAATGGTACTCAATTTATCGCCCTCACCAGGATGAAGGGCTGAGTGGACCTGCCGGGATTCAAACCTGTGGCCGTGAAGTCAAACACAGGTCCGTGTCGTGGATGCACAAGCTCCAAAATGTATTCAGATTGATCAGGAGCTCCTCTGTTCCCCATGCCTCCTGCCATCTCTCCCAAATGCATCTCTATTATTAACTAATGGAGTGGGCATACCCTATAACGATTTCTTATGGGATTTCAGGACAAACATAGACGCCCTTAGTATGCTGTAATTAGGACAGGGAAAACCTTTTTCCCTGTAATCCCACCCGTCCATTGCTATGGAAATGGTTTGCCAATCAAAAGAGTGTTTCTTAAATGTTAAATGCAAAGATGGAGGAATACAACTCAAACGATGTTGAGC
Source organism: Ambystoma mexicanum (assembly GCF_040938575.1). Lineage (NCBI taxonomy): Eukaryota > Metazoa > Chordata > Amphibia > Caudata > Ambystomatidae > Ambystoma > Ambystoma mexicanum. The sequence continues at coordinate 585,034,727 of NC_090934.1, forward strand.
AGCTGGTTTAAAGGTGCCTCTCCCTAAACTATGCCACCTACTCTGGAAGGTCGGTTAGGAGAGACATAACTCGAAACGAGTTTGCATACAGCAAGGCATTGTGTAACACACCCTGCAGACATCAGACAAGGGTGAAGGGTCGCGGCATGCCTCTGAGAAAATGCTGTGTTGGGGTTTTGAGGCACTGAAACGTCGACATTCCTGTGTCTAAGTCAAAGCTGTGCCAAGATTAAAGGTGAAATAACTACAGTACGTTTCCTTAAGGACATGTTTTGGCTGAAACTCTTTTTTTCTCCACAAAAAAAACGAAAGTTCAATTTTCATGAGGGGATCTCGGCAGCTGTAAAACCGTTTACATATCATTATTTGCATATTCTCAAAAGGTCGAACCTGTTTGTTCGCATCTGTGATTATTAGGCACCTGCCCTTAGTGCCAGCTGCTGCTGTTGTGTAATATCTCACTACATAAACTCCAAACACCCAGGAGTTCAAATGCCTGCAGCAAAGATGTGCATGCCACAGATTCGAATCCTGTCGGGGTTAATTTAGGCTTTTTTTTCTTTTGAGCTGAGCATAATATTTTGATGTATTTATGTCTTGCTGTTTTGTAAATCATCAATTGCGACTATAGCTGCTTCGCAACACCCAAAGATGAGGGAGGGGGAAAGGTGGTAGGTAGTTGGGGGAAGGAAAGAGGTGTGTGAACCTTGACAGCCATGCACAATTCTGAAAATAATAATACTTTAATCCAAATAATAATTAAATAATAAAAAATATTAGAAATCGGGGAGAATGCGCCAGTCAATGAGGGGAGCAGGAATGTGCACTGAATCTCATGGTGTACGGGCGCATTCCATTCTTGAGTGTGTTACTTTTCTTGTGAATCTGATCCTATCAGCCTTCTCCAAGCTACCCAGCGCCATTCCCTGCCAACCCCACCTGACCACTCTGTCACTACACTGTGCACCACCCACACTGCACGTCGGCAGGGTGAGGAAGGATGATTGGTGAAGGTTTAGGGCTTCAAGTATAGCGTTGTTTTATTTTTTCCAAGCATTTTGCCGAGATCAAGAAGTGGTGCGAATGGGAAAAAAATAGTAAATTCTCAAAAACTATGCTACACTGAGATGAGTATTTCAAGTTAATTTAGGATTTTTTTTGGTTGAAAATATATATTTAAATAAATACTTTCTAAATTAACCTAAAGTTTGTAGGGGGGTTGTGTCAAGGTAATTTGACATCCTGCATTTGTGTTTTGAAATCGAGAAATGTTTTATTTAACTTGGTTTACTGAATATAAAGTGTGCCTCTGAGACTTGCTCATGACAGAGCCGTGGTTACATTGTGCTTTTTTTGTTAATTGGCTGAGATTTTCACCTCTTAATTCACTGATCTCTTCTCGGCGATTCTCAAAGTCTGACGTTGTACAGATGTTTTAAGAATTGATTTCAGGATTGTTTAATGTTTGATTTCTTTGAAAGGCACCTTGACATATCATTTGTTGTATAGGCGCCTTTCCAATAAAATAAATACAAATAAGTGTGAGGGGTATTAAGGATGTAAATTAGTGCTGTTAGTTTTGGGAAAGAAGCATTCGGCAAGGAGATGAAACTGTACCATTTCACATGATTTCTCGATTCGATAGACATGACCTTACGAAGAGTACGTAATGTAAAAAAGGGGATTCTCGATCCAGTGTTCTCTACGGAGTGGTTCTCGAAGTCGGGATGTGTACAGAAAAGTTCCTTTTAGGATTGTTTAATGTTTGATTTGTTTGAAGGGTGGATGTTAAAAATATCAAGGAGGTACAGTAGTGTTTTCAGTTTTGGGAAAGAGGCAGTCGGCATGGAGATAAAATGTGCACTATTTTGCTTGATTGCTTGATTCGTAAGATGTGACAAACGAAGAGTATACAATGTAAGAATTATGTTTATTTTCCAAAAGTAAAAGATGTATAAATATTTGTTTGAGAACTTATTTGCACAAATGTTACATGTATGTTTTCATTATATGAATATTCTGACGAATCGCAATTTTAGAATCGAATGCTAAAATGTAGTGCTGCTCACATTGCGGTTTGAATTGCGAAATAAGAAAAATAGTGCATTTGTTTCTCTGTTTTTATTTAACTTTTTGAAAATCCACCATTATATGCAGGAACAAGCTTTTTAAATGTTGGATCTCCCTTTCTTGCACGTGTGAGCTGTTGTACCATTGATAACACTCATGATGCCATAAGTGATGCGATATGTGATATCATCAGTGGTGTCATCAGTGTGCTTAGGGGCCATGCAATAAAGGCACCATAGTTAAGGTTGCGCAGCTACTGAACCTGCCTAATTTGAGGGGTTTTGTTGCATTAAATCAGCACCTTCACATCACTTCAACAAAAGCTTTTTCCCGAATTTCAAGTGTTTCCATTGAATCAGATTGTTTAATCTTATTGTTGCCTCAACTAAAGTTTTTTTCACTGAATTTCAAGGCTTTTGTTGCACTGAACCTATTCACCTTAACTGTCCCTTAGCTAAGGTTTTTCACTGAATATGCATATAGGCAAAGCTCCTTTTGCTTGGACTTGTTCCCTTAGAGAAGATGACTCCACGGTACTGTAATCAAATATGTTTAACTGCTAGCTAAACATTGCCCAACAACAATATTGCAGTGAAGGGCACTAAATTCCAACTGAACATAATCTGGAATATTCTACTTCTGGCTCTCGCTGGTCTGAAATGTAAGGGTTCTACCACCCTTGAAATTCTGCATTTTTTTTTATTATTTAAAATGTTATAGTTTACATAGAACCGTTTCATTTTATATATATATATAACAATTTCATTGTGATTTTTTCAAATTCGTGTTACCAAATTTTAAGATTTAACAAAAGGGCTTTTCCAGTCCATGTTACTTTCAAACAATACGTTTAATTGTGTTTCCTATTTCAAAGTTTCTTCATTTTACAGATTTCATAATCTTGTTCCAAAATTGAATGACGATATAAACCAGCTTTTTGTCCTGTCCCAGGAGTATCTGTGCCCATTTTGTTTCAGCGCTAAGTATTGTATTGCTGGTTTTAAAGTAATTCCTACAAAGTGCTCTCTCTTGTTGTAGTTCAGGACATTTCATGATAAGGTGGAAGACTGTCTCAATATTTACCTCGTCTTTACAAAATCTACAGTATTGGAGTGTTGGGTCGAGTTGTTTGATTCGTACCAGTCTAGCTCTTGTGGGCAGAATGTTCAGCCGTAGTTTCATTAACAAGGACCTGATTGTTTAATCTGGGAAAATCTTCAAATAGGGAGGCAATTGATTGACTGATCTTGCCTCCAATACACATGTTAAATTCTCTCGATAATTTGTTTTATCCTTCATTGTGTTTATCCAATCGTTGCACATGATTTTCAGCTTTGCGTCTTGGGGACGATAAATTAGCATTACTGCTGTTATCTCCTTTGTTTCCAGGATTATGATAATCTGTTTCTTACATTCCGTCAATGCCTTGGAACATATGGCGTTTGATTTCGTCCTCAAGATGTCAATCGCTAGAATCTTCTCTTCAGTAATAACTTTTCGGTATAGATCAAGTTTCATCCAGGATACGATTGAGGTCAATGATTGTGTAGCTATCTCAAACCGAATTCTTGCGATAGGGAATGACGAAGGTAGCATCATGATTTTCCTCTGAAAAGTTGCCTCTAATTTGGGCCATATTGTCAACTGAAGTTTTATCAACGTTTCACTTCCATAGGCTATACATGGGATCACTTTATTCCTGTAGAATGTTCTGCAATTTCCTGTATATGGTGCAGTCAAAATAATTCAGAAATGTCAAAAGATATAAAACAAAGTATTCAGGGTGTGTGGTAACCAGAGAAGGCAAGATTGCACAGTGGCCAAATGTGAATCACTCCATTCGATCCTGATGCAACAAGGATAGATTTCAAAACACTGTGCTCTGTGCTGTGTGTCATTAGGCTGCTCATCAGCAAACAACACTGCGCCCCTGCTGGTACATCAGAAATCTTACCAATGTGGTTGGGTCTTGCCATTTACTTTGGCTCACAGAAGCATGAATGACAAGGGCCCTACACATGCACAGTATCTACTAAAATGGTGACTTGGCCACCTTAGGAAACAGGTCCGTCATTTTGTTCCCACCAGAACCCCTGTGTCGATAGACAGCACAGACGTCCATCAATCCAAGGACAAACAGAAAAGGCATGGAGGAAGATCTCTTAGGTTATGACCATAATGCTGTACTACACACTTGTTCCACCATTGATAGCAGTAGCAAACTACCTTTTCTGCTGGAAAGCAGTCTAAGTGGCACTATTCAAGCAAGCTTTTTGGTGGGCGAGAGGATAGCTCAGTGGCAACATGTTTGTCCTGAAACAAGACAACCTGGAGCAACACAGGTTCAAATCCGGGTCCCACGCTAAGAGCTTGGCCTCTGGTATTAAACATGTTATGAACGATTAATGAATTACTATCATAGCAGGAACAACCCTCCACTCCCATTCAGAGATACCGGGCCCCACCTGCTAGCATGCCTGTGCATAATAGGCAATAACTGAATATTCAGTAACTTAACTGTAACATAACCCTATCCCCATGAAACAAAATCCACACTGAAACAATACAAGATAAGTTCATTCTTTTCCTCTCTACCCCAACCCAAGCATGGATGCCTTCCATGACCCATCACAATCCTTGGTTGGAGGAGCACTGAGGTTGCCTGTAGGTGGAATCTCAGTGGATTACAGAACACCTAACCTACAGGGGAAGGTTGGCCAACTATCCTTATTTTGCATATGTCATTTTCAGATGGTTTGTCCTGTGTCCCGCATGAAACATGCATGGACAAGAAAAAGTTGCATTTTTGATGGACTTCCACAGTCAACCCTTATTTGCCACATGCCTACAAAGGAGCCTAAACCATTGCAGGGTTCGCGAAATTCAAAAGTGTGCACTCCTGCATGGGCAGCAGCAAAAGGAAGCATCTTGTTTCCGTTGCTTTTTTATATGCATGGTGCTGCCTGGAACAGAGCTGTTACTTTTTTAACCCCTTCTAGGAACGGTCTGTACCCTCTCATTTATCTACCTGTGCTCATGCAGGATGCGTCCAAGTCCCTTGTTGCAACTACCTGTCCCCACCGTGACCTTGTTAGCTCAGTTTCCTGTTTGTCTTGGGCTAAAGTACTGACTGGTAGAGTCACCTGCTCCTACTGTGAAAATAACCTTAGGCAAATCTTTTGGTTTCTTGTTTGAAGTGCAATAATGCCATTTCATCATACAAAGTGGTACTATTTTAAATACTGCAGCATATTATAAGATCTGCTAATTTCTTTCCTTTTTCTTCAAATCTCAATGTTTATGTTTTGTTGCAATGTATACATGCATTTTCTACCATGGTAATAACTTGCATTTTGCGTACATTTGGCATGCAACGTTTGTGTAAAATGCAAGTAATAACTGCAATTAGAATTCAGGGTGGACAGCAATAACAATGTGGAACACAAGTAGCGCTTGAGTAGCGCGATGCAAAAGGTCTTGGTGAGCCTGTGTGTGAGGAATCCAACTATACGAAGGGTGGCCGTGCGCTCACCTGGGCTTTTTTGAAATGTTTAATTCAATGGAATGATGGTTGAACAACCTCAGGAAAATGTGTGGGGCTAATCCACACACATGTTTCTATGCTCACACCATTACAAAAGCATAGACCCATGTACATGGGCGCCTACAGGCACTGTCCGACCCTGTCATATTTAGTTGGAATGTGGCAGCCAAGGAGTGCACCATGTCATCTCCAGGAAGAGGAAGGACCAACATTCACCCCTGCCATGGTCAGTCTGATCAATTGACAAAGGCCCTGTGGATCAGCTGTGCTCTTTTGTTTGGCCATGCAGCTGGTGGCAGTAATTACCTTACCAACAGGAGGTTCTTCAAACAGGCCCACATGGGGCCTGGCTGCAGAGAATAACAAAGGAGGCAGGAAACCGAACAACCTTTTATATGCAACTGTGTCGACCTGAAGCCAGCGCCTGCCTCTCAGTATCGATGGCAGTGAACTGTCATGTCTGGGTCTGTTGTTTACAGTAGGCCACCCCGCTCGGGGGACCCCAATGATAAGGTAGGAGAATGTGATTTGCAGGAGCCAAAGAGTCTGGCCTCACCGCAGCTTCAAGGGAGACCTGCCACTTTAACAGGCACCATACAGGGAGAACAATTAACCAGAGAGACTCTTTGAACACAACAGTCAGGAAGATGGGTGGCACTTAGTAGTACAAGGGAGTGAGCCCAGATCTATGTCTGTTGCAAGAAGGGTTCAGTCATTTTAGTTCTGGGGCACCTCTTGTTCCTATTTTCACCCCTTTACCTTTCCTGTTGCAAAGCACTCTGGTTATGACTTCACGCATACAGAAGATTGTTGGTAAGGACCCTAGGATTGGTTCATTAAGGTAGGCTTAGCCCACACCAATCACTTGGCCCACTTGGCTTTAAAAGAGGGTCCAGCCCCTCTTTTGGCAGATCATCTGAAGACTTCACAAGATGTAAGAAAGAAGAACAAACGTTTGGACCCTGACTGAAGGTACAGTCTGCCTTACATCTACCGCCAGTGAAGGAAGGCCGAGATATCCAAAGAGGGAAGCAATTTCCCTCCCATAAACTTCTTACAGGGAGCAGAGGGAGAAACAAAACTCAGAGGACTATCCAGCCACTCCAGAACTGGTACCCAGCCTGCACACAGTGAGCCCTGCTAGGCTCTGCAGCAAGCTTCCTAGATAGGGAGGGCCAGAAGGTCACTGAACGTCAAACCAAGGATAAGGCAGCCGCCTGCAACGCACTCCACAGCTGTGGGCCGTCTGCCTTAAACGACAATAAAAACCCATTGAAGAAGTTGGAAGAAGTGCCTTGATGAGCCTCTACCAACGCCTGACTTAAAGGACATTTTCGAGCCAGTCTCATTCCTCGATCTGCAACTGACGGCAACGCTGACCGTTGTCAAGCCGCTGTCGCTGAAAGACATTGCGAGCAGTGCTTCGGAACCACTGATCAGCACAAGACGATTCCTGACCCCAAGCCGCATTGTAGGCCAACCTATAGCTGTTTGTCCAGCTTCACTCGCCGAACCGTCTTGCCGCCTGATACTCGCAACTGGCTCCCATCTCAAACTCTGTCACAGAAGCCTGTAAAGTGCCATGAAGGTGACTCAGCCCTGTCCAGCACCAGGAACACCTGCAAAACAAGGTAAATTGTGGTACTTCGCCTGGTCCTTCCCAGAAGGCCCCTAGTGACATTTTAAGTCAATGTTCCACCTTTGTGCTAAAGCCAAGAAACCTTAACACACTGTTGTGGTTATTTACCATACCTACTACCTTCCTGTCAGTATCCAAAGTGCATCCCTTTTCTTTCTTTTAAAGCGGTCTGTCCTCTTCATTCCTGTACAGGGTGAGTTGGATTTCGTAGTGTTGTTAGACTGTCTGTTGTGATAATAATAAAGTAGCTATTTTTATACAACCTTGACTGGACACTCCTTTTATCACTGGGCAATAATTTATTTTTCACTGAGTTGCAACTAACCAAAGATCCACAGCCTTTAGCCGGAGATAAGCCTGCTGTTCTGTCTACATTACCAAAATGCGATAAGGTTGTTTGTAAGTTTAATACTATGACCGTTTATTCCAATCTGTTCGGATCCATTCTGTATTAGAGGTGTGGGGCTGATTGATAGTTTAGATGCCGATATTCACCCTTGGACCAATGGTAGCCTGGAATTTGATTTGTAGCAATGTTCTTATAAAATATACCATGAAATGGTTTTGCAAAGTGGGCCCCCACAATTGGGGGCTCAAGTTCCATTTCATGGAGGGAATTTATTAGGACATTGGGCCTCATTACGAGGTTGATGGTACAACCCGATGGTAGGCGGCATGCTACCGCCGCCCCCTTAACACAGTTTCCACCGCCCGATATCCCGGGGGCCACCGGGATATCATGAGCGGATGCAGGATGGTAAATCCCCATTTCCGTGGAGTCCCATAGGACTCTATGGGAATGAAGTCAATGAAGCACCAGAACCGTTGCTAATGTTGGTGGTGCTTCACGGAAAACACTGCTGGTAGGGGCCTGAACTCCCAGCAGGTCAGGACTGCTGGAAGTACCGTGTCCCTGCTGGCAGACTCGTAGTTCAGCGGTCTGTGAAGGGTGCTGGTATGTTGCTACCGGCACCCTTATTTTCAGACCGTCAAATTTGAAATGATGATCCTTGAGCATTTTTTACTTACAACAGAAATAAGGAATATCTTTCAATATTTGCATGAAAGTTTGATTGTTCTTCATGGACAGTGATTGCGCTGGTGGGAAGGACACTCCTGACTGCCCTGATATTTTACCACACTATTCCTTTCTGGCGTCCAACTTGTTGACTGTAGAAAGCTAAGTATGTCCTGCAATGATTTGCGCTGTGTGTGGTTCTGCAAACTTTATTTAAAGGATAGTTCCGGGACTTGTTTTTTATTGTCCCTACGGTTCGGCCATGTGTTTTTAAGCATAAATCGGTAGATCGTAGAAAACTTTCCTATGGACCTTACCCGACTTTTCGTCCATTAACGCACTCGAAATCAGCCGCCATTTTCTGATAATCCTATCATTTCCCCCCATCGACCTGGCTCACCTGCTTTTGCGGCACTAAATCAAATCCCCCGCCCCTGAAACAGACTTTATCAAAACATTCATATTCCCCGCCTCTATCCGTGACGTGACTGTGCTGCGTAGGCAAACGCGCCCAGGCGTCTTCTACGCGACTCCACACAGAACCCGGAAATCAACACAGATCAGCTCACAACACAGCGCGCCACAATTGGGAATATGAAACTGTACTTTTAAATCAAACCGCAAGATTGTAAATTTGGTAAAGTACATTTATTTGACATCAAATGTTTAGAGAATATTCAGCGATTTTCATTTTTATTTGCTCACGTTCCAAAAAGTTCGTTTTGAGGCACGCGATGTTGCTTTGCTGTACACAGGGTCTTAGATCATCTCACAATACAGCGCCACAATTCGGAATATGAAACTGTGGTTTAAAAGCAAACGGCAAGATTGTACATTTGGCAAAGTACATTTATTGGACATCAAATGTTTAGAGAATATTCAGCGATTTGCATTTTTCTTTGCTCTTGATCCAAAATAGTTTGTCTAGAGGCAAGCGATGTTCGTGTGCAGTACACAGGGGGCCTCATTACGACCCAGGCGGATTTCGCGGTGCTAAATGCACCGCGAAGCATGGCGGAAAGGCGCCGATAGCGCCATGGGGGTTGGCGGATTCACCGCCCCATTCCGACCTTGGCGGAGCGGTGAATCCCCATTCCCCATTTTACCCTTCCCCATTCCCATTTTTGCCCCATAGGGTATAATGGGAGTGGGGAAGGAGTTAATTACGCCACCGTAAAATACGGTGGCGTAATTAACAACGAGGTCCCGTAGCGCCATGGTTTTCTCCGCCTGGTAAAACCAGCCGGAAAAGGCCGCCATGGCGCTACGGGAACTCGTAGTATGGCGGAGAGGTACGCCATGCACTACGCTGGCGTAAAACCCTCTCCGCCAGGGTCCTAATGAGGCCCAGGGTGTTGGTTTATGATAAAATAAGCTCTTCGGTCGCACTGATAATCGCATGGCTGTTCCAACAACGAGGCACTAGGCCACCACAACGGTCTGTATGTTGCATCTAGCCGTTAGTACCGCGTAAGGGCATACTTGTACTTGGCGATCGTCCCATAAAATGGTCAGGGTGGTAACGTTGTTCACGCGGAGAAGCAACTGGCGGTTGAAAAAGCCATCCGCCGGTGTCTGGTACTCGTGACACATACAATAATGAAGGATGTACCTGTTTTAAAAACATAAAAAATGAAATTAGTCTCACCATCAGATCTTTATTAAAATTATTCATTTTATATATTAGGTCGGGAAATTATTTCATAGCTAGGACAGTGCAACTGGGTATTATACGTCAAGGGGGGGCTGTAGGATACTGAGACAGTCCCCCAGTGCAGGGGTTGACAGGGAGGCAGTGCAGGTGGAGAGTGGAAGGGCCCAGGACCGAGGTCGCAGACAGTGGACCAGTTGTAGCAGGGGAGAGGGAGAGAGAAAGCAGAAGCAAAGAGGAAGGTTTTGAGGTGCTTCCGTAAAAGGAGATGGTTCTCCTCAAGATAGTGCGCGGTACAAAACAATATGCCACATAGAACGAACAAGTACAACTTAACCCGTCTTTAAAGCTACTGTATAGTAATTAAATTGCGGTATAAACTCATCTAAAGAGTTACTTACATTATATTTGCATTTTCCATTGTGTCTGTGCGTAGGGCAGCCCCGAAATACCACTCCTTCTATGCCGACGTTATTTCTTCTAATGAACGAACATTAAATGGCTTTCGTTTCTGAAATTATATTCATTATCGTTTCTTACGTTATTGCCCCACACCCCCAAAAAGAGGTCTTTCGGGATGGTCCCGGCCTGTCAAGGTCAAATAACAATAGAACCTTATACTGAGTCGTGGGCCATTCCGGCACCCGAGAAAAAATCAAAGCAGCTGACCTTCACTTTGAACGAGCACACATTCCTAGTTAGCTACATTCAGTGTAAGGCCATCTCACAGGACTCACAGAGCAATCACTTTTATTTACACAATACATAGCTACACATATTCAATGGGCCTGCGACATGAGGAGACTCGAGAGAACAGACAATCAAATTACAATCATTTAAACCGTGATGTGTATTTCTCAATGAGCTCTTCTTTAGGTGGACATGGAACAGAGGCAATGTTGGGTGGCGATGCAGTTGTCCCCTGCACAGGTTCGTTCACAACTCCATGTATGTGCCTATCTAGGACATCAACAATAAGTCTCTCAATAAAGTCATATTGCATATCCTCAAACACTTGTTTGATAACCCATTGTTTACTTCTTTTAGTGAAGGCCTTATTGTAGCGAAGCGTCCCTAAAGTTCCGGTCGTCCTACTTTGTTGACGGCCAACATTATGGTTATGTGCCAAGACCGCTAGAAGAGTCCGATTTATCATGCCCTCCATGCCAAAATGCAATCGGTTTGGCCTGTACTTTAGGCACATATTGTGGAACACCTCCAAATCTCCTGTGTGGCAGAATTCCGTGAGTCCCCTCAAATCTCTTGTTATAGTTTTATCAAATACAATCTTTTCAATGGCTTTGTGAGTGGGTGATGAAGGAATCAACCACTTCTTCTTCCGTGCCTCCTCTGTGGACAAATGGCCATGTTCACAATTGTGGAAATGTTGGTTTGTGGTCCAGCGGTGAACGTTGCTACAGTGTAGCATTACTGACCGCCATTTTTCCAGTAGAATTTCCAACGACCCTCCACATGTTTTTGAGCTCCACCAAAGATGGTTGCTGATTGACTTGGACCACTGTGAAATACCTTGCATATCTTTTTTTTTACCTGCAGCCGACATTTTTTTATTGATTGTTTTTGCAAGATGCCAAACGTCAAATTGGTGATTTATATTTTTGTACTCTTCTCTCATTGTCTTGGCAATTGAAACGTGTCTGTCCGTGGCTATTAGGTCGATCACCATTCCCCGCGATTGTAGTTCTTGCAATGATGCTACAAAGCCAACTTTCTCCATGGCCACTGAGGATGTACTTTGTGACACCTGCACGACCACCGAACTCACAATTTTCTTACTTTCCATGTCCTGAAAGTGGTAGGTGCAGTACTTGGCTGAAAATCCTGGGCTGTCGCACTGTCCATCACCGGCTAGCCTGAAACGTTTGCCCGCGAATGTACTATCAATAGACATTTTTTCCATTCTCCAAGCTTCGCTAATGGCTGGAAATAGATAATCGGTTTGGTATTTGTAGAACTGAGTTTTCGCAATGAAATGGATTCCCACAAACTGAAAGAAAGACTCTAACTTTTTAAAACTTGAACCACTAAAAAGTGCAGCCGCTGCACAAAGTAGATTGCCTGCTGGCAGTTGCCCCAGCATGGGTTGTGCAGACCATGAGAAAGGATGATATTTTGTACAGGTGGCATGTATTTTAAGGTTAGTGCCTCGAATTGCACGAGTCACATTAATCAATGGCTCCCCACATACTTCCCCACCAACCGAATGCCCACATTTCATCCGAATAATAATATCAATCAAACAACTATCGAATACAATGAATTTGGCCTCTTTCCTTATACTGTCACTCTGCATCCCAGCTGGTTCGGCCTGTAACGTTGAGGACATGTCACTCACATGAAAGGTGGAATCTCTGATATCGTCTTCCACTATGTTCAGTGATATTGATGGTGTTTCATTGTCGTCCACTTCATTCTCTTCCATTGCAACATCTGTTCCTTCTCCGGCGATGGGTGAATAAAACAATTTCTTCAACTTTCTCGCGGTCTTAGTTTTTGCGGGTGTGGATTCTGTGAATTGATCTCCGACTGCATCCGAACTACCAGGAGGACATTCACTATCAATGGCTGGATGTGGTATAGCTCCGTTGTCAATCACTTCATATTCTTCCCATTGGCACGATGCATCTCCAGTCTCAAGTCCCTGCCAAAAGGTTTGACAAGCAACATCTCTCGTTCGCTTCACTGTCTGTGTAGATCTAGTTCGTACACCCACTCGCAACTAGAGGACAGATTGGAAAAGGGATGTTCAGTTTAAACACAACTTACAGTATTGAACTATTAACAGTGAAAAACAACATAATATAGTGACCAGGACACTAACCTTCTTTTGCTTTCTTTTCTTTGAAACTTTCTTGCCTCGAACTTCAACATCAGGACGCTGTTGCTCCGACTCGTGTGTGCATGTCTCCACTTCCTCTTGCGCTGCAACGACTATATTTTCATGATAAGCACATCCATCACGCACTGACGCTCCATCGACTCCCTGAAACATAGAACTTTCATTAGTATGTATAATAATATTGAAAACACAAAATGTACTTGGGGACCAATACCCACGTACTTCTCAATAGCAAAACACGAATGAACGCTTTGTGTAGAACATTCAAACGACAATTATTCACGCATTGTTGATCTAGTTAGATGGAACTGTCAAGATCCATACCTCGGGCTCCTCATAGACTTCCATTGATGATATTATTGAAGATGATGCTTCAGTAACTCCCTGAAACACAGTAATTGCATTAGTATGGTTTTCTATTTTGTTAAAAAGAACATAAACTTTGTGCAGGCGTCAACGGCTCATCTAAATAGACCTGCACAAATGATCAGTTGTCTAAAATAAATAATGGATATGTAAATATGATTCGATTTGCTCGATCGTTGGATGTGTCACTACCCAGAGATCTGCATCAACTACTAGGGGTGATGTTCTTGTAGAAGAAGCTCCGTCATCTCCCTGAAACATAGTACTTGCGTTAATAAAGAAGGAAGTATAGCGGATGTAATCACGTCATATGATTTCGCTTGATCGAACTGTCAGTATCCATACCTCGAAATGCATAAGAACATCAAGGGACGATGTAACTGCGGTGCACACTTCTGCAAGCTGTTGCGCCGACCCGTAACTGCATGCTCCCCCTTCTTCTTGGACTAATGCTCCATCGACTCCCTGAAACATAGGACTTTCATTAGTAATGAACACAATATTGAAAAAAGAAGACACATAGGAGGGCGACGACAGAAGGACATATCAATGGCTAAAAACGAAAGAAACATTGTGTGTAACAATCACGCTACAAGAATGCAAGATCTGATGATCTCCATCGATGGAACTGTCCGGAAACGTACCTCGAGCATCTGAGTGACATCAACGGTTGTCGTCAATACGTTGGACTCCTCAGCATCTCCCTGAAAGACAGTACTTGCATTATTTTGGATAACAATAATTATAACTGAAAACAAAGACTAGAGGACGAGTACAAGGGTGTACCATTAGGTAAAATAATCACACGATAAATTAAAACTATTGATTTACATGCCTAAAACAAGTCAGTGGCAGAATAGCTAAGTAAGATTACCCGATAGGCGCTTGAAGTGGCTGATGACTGCAATAACGACACGGATGGAGAATCTTCCGCCTTCATATTGAGTGGATACATAAATGGGGAAATTATTGTTAGCTAATGCTACACACTACCGCAAGGCCGAGAGATAAATACGTAAACTTGACTCACCAGTGGAGGGATGTGGACGAATAGAGTGGGAATAGCGGTTGAGAGCAATTTTCGCCTCGCTCGCGGTGTGTTCTTCTTTATTAGCAATGATGTGGAGTACATGTCTGAGCTAAAGTGCCTGCTGCAGATGCGGTATCGATCACCCCTTTTGTCCGCAAAGACTTCTAGGACTCTACTTTCAAGCTCAGACGGTGGATATCCGCAATATCGGACCCATTCTCTTATCTGATCTATTGTCTTAGGGAAAACATGCATTATAGTACCTTCAGATTTATTATGGGTCTTCGAAGGGCAACCGCCAATGGAACAGGCAGGCATTGTGGAAAGTTCTGAAAAGTAAAGATCAACAATTCTCTATGAATACCAATGTGTTAAAAAATTAAATGGCACATAAAAGGTTCAATGCAAGGTTCGTTTTGGTTCTTGGAACTATACACGTTATTCACATGCGGATAAGTATTTGAATAACTTTAAAAAAATAGAAAGATAATTTGACTAAACTCAGAACATGTGACTAGTTCCTTGCATGTACTGTCTTGAACGAAAAGAAATTGGACGCAAAATGATTATGGTACATGGCCTTACCTTGACGAACAAACAGTTAGATGCAGGGATCAGAGTAGTTTCTTGTCGTAGAACAGGGAGCAGTTCACAGGTTGCAAACTGACGATTTTCCTCGAAGTGGTCACGCAAGTTCACAGAGACGAAGAGCAGATAACCAGCACCTTCACGGGTTGACTAGCAAAGCGCAAAGAATTTCTCATTAGAAATATGAAGTGGGTTATAAAGAATTCGAAACAGGGGTGTGTTTGTGAATGAATGACGTGTATATGTCGTGGCATTATGCGGTTTGCAGGGGGCCGTCCAGCGTGAGGGGGGATGCTTGGCAGGAGACACGGGGTCTGGAGGTAGACATGGGAACAACAACCCATGCTCTATAGACCACTTTGAAGTGTACATGGTCTTTGGCACCTCTTGGCCTTTATCGCTCCCTGACAGCTCCACTTGCCAGCACAAGTACCCCGGTGCGAACTGCCTTTGATAGGGCGGGGGGGGGGGTGGATTGGGGCGGTGGTCGTGCAGACAAGACACAGGAAGACTCGTGAATGGAGACACACTTATGTGGATTGCAGGGGGCCGTCCAGCGTGAGGGGGGATGCTTGGCAGGAGACACGGGGTCTGGAGGTAGACATGGGAACAACAACCCATGCTCTATAGACCACTTTGAAGTGTACATGGTCTTTGGCACCTCTTGGCCTTTATCGCTCCCTGACAGCTCCACTTGCCAGCACAAGTACCCCGGTGCGAACTGCCTTTGATAGGGCGGGGGGGGTGGATTGGGGCGGTGGTCGTGCAAACAAGACTCGTTTGCCGCAGGGCCTCACCAAGGAGAGGCCATCTAACTGCATGTAAGAGGCAGGCTGCAGGATCTAGTACATGGAAGGCAGGGGGGTGAGTTTATAAATACCTCACCCTCCCAGGAGAATATATGGGTGCAGTTCACCCTGGAGACCCTGGATGCCTAGGCAGTTAGTCAGCAGCAGGCTGGCCTGTGGTGGCAAGGCGGCACGGGCCAGAGCGGGTCATCTCTGTACCCGGTGCCCAAAAGGATGATTTATTATGATCAACCATATGGATTATTTACCTATAACCATGTTTTGTATCAATAAAATCCAACGGCCTTCCTTTTATTGCCAACGCTTGAACAAAGTGGTGTGGTAAGTATTTTTGGGGGAGGAGGCAAGGCCGGGAGGCTTGATGCCAACCCGCAAAATAACATATGTATGTCTGCTGCATATGGGTTCAACGGTTATGTGGATTGAAGGTGGGCGGCCAGCGTGAGGGAGGATGCTGGCCGGAGACATGTGGTGTGACAAGACAAGGCACAGGAAGACTATTCAATGGAGACACACTAGATTCATTTAAAAAATCAAAACAACCATTGTTAAAATATATGTTGGGTTTTATTTTAGATCTTAATTTCAATTGAACATAAATAATAAACATTACACATTGTAAAGTTCCGGTTGCAGCACATCCAGGGAAAATCCGCAGTATTGTCCACTGTCGCTGGGGAAATGTTGTCTAATGGCAAGTACCGCACAGGCAGGTATTACTCTCCGAACGCGGTGTCCGAGCCTCCCGTGAAGCCACCAAGTGAAGCAACGATAGGCCACCAGCCTGTACCACCTGTGAAAATGAAGGATGCAAACTGTATTAAAATGACAAAACTTTCTTATCACTGTCGATTCAGGTAAAAAATGTCATTCTGCTTTGAAAAAAATTCTATCTAGAAAATGCACAATATGGAACCAATTTACATGCATTCGAATGATATGTAGATGTAATTTTATATGTGGGAGACGACCATGACATAGTAGTGGCATCACTGACATCACAACCAGAGTATACTTACTCGTTACTCGGATTACGCGGACGAACAGTGCCGCGAAGTTCGTGCATAAGCACCATCATCATCCTCAACACGGTCCGTGAGAGGCAGGCTTCCCTGAACTCTGGCAGCTCGGTGATGCATTGCGGACTTGGCTCGCCTTCCGAAATGTAGGCCGAGCACCCGGAATTTTCACGGCAGCAGCAGTTCTCCTCCTCAGTTGGCATTAGCTTGCACCGATTGCACGTGCACCAGGTGGAGACGCCGTCCATGCGACATGGTCCAGGCTCTTCATCCGTTGACTGGTCCTCCCAACTGCCGTCCGAATCCCCATTGTTTTCGCGTGCTTGCCTTTCCAGTAGTTCTTGCTCGGTGTACTCAGGCTCGTACATATACGGCATTATTGTAGCCATTGTGTGGTAAAGAAAGTAAAATAATTTACAGAGATGGTACAGGTGTTCACAAGGCCTAGAAGCGGCGAAGGTAGCTGACCAGAGCACAGAAACGAGTCACAGAATACTCAAAGTAACACAGAGAGAGTAATGGAATCGAAAATCTGCTGCTGTGTGTTGTGAAACGGTGTGTTTATACTTATTGAGGAAAGAGGCGTCCTGCCATTTCCATGGCGACACTTCATTAGCTGAGGCGCAGCGATTGTTGACACGAAACGTGCTTTGGCGTTGGGAAATGGGCGGTACGCGTCTGCTGATGTCAGGCTCAGGGGCGGGGGATTTGATTTAGTGCCGCAAAAGCAGATGAGCCAGGTCGATGGGGGGAAATGATAGGATTATCAGAAAATGGCGGCTGATTTCGAGTGCGTTAATGGACGAAAAGTCGGGTAAGGTCCATAGGAAAGTTTTCTACGATCTACCGATTTATGCTTAAAAACACATGGCCGAACCGTAGGGACAATAAAAAAAAAGTCCCGGAACTATCCTTTAAGTCTGCTTGTTCATTTTTATAACGTTTTTTTTATTTTCATTTTGCAATAGGACTCAGTTATTCAAAATCTGTTCAAACTAAAACTAAGGGAAGGAGAAATATTCCAGTCTTCTCTTCAAATAACTCTGATTAAGCTACAGTTTATCTAGTTATCAAATGTTTTCTTTCTACTTAGTAGTTTTGCAATGTACAAACTTTCAGACAAGTGTGAATTGCAGCCATATGAGGTAGGGGCAAAAGGTGGGGGGTTATAGAATTTGGTTTCATCTTCACGAGTGCATACGCATCTAGTGAAGGGAAAGACTGCAAGGGGAGCCCTGTGTACAATTCAAGCCAACCATTCAAATTGCTGGTTATTAGTAAACGTAGCAGTTGTTCTTTTTTGATTACCTTAATTTTCTACCTGGGTTGAGCTTGATGAAGTGTGTGTTCAGATGGAAGAGGGCACTTTGTCTGAGGTTCTGATGCACATTGTCTTGAAAATGGTTCTTTGTTCTGTTGGCAGCCAGTGCAGAACTGTCAGTGCAGAGGTGGTAGGATCGTGCTGTTTAATCCTTTGGCTGAGTCTAGCGCCTTAGTTCTGCATCAAGCACAGTTGAAATACATTGTATTTCTTCAGACGTCTGTTGCAGTAGTATAGCCTAGAAAGGAATAGGGCTCTGGGGACATCACATTTTCATCACTTCAAGATAGAGTACAAACGTCCTCTCAATTTGTAACTGAAAGTAGGACTTCTGTGAATAATAGGATGATTTGGGTGTGAAAAGTGATGTGTTCGCCTAAAACAATTCTGGGGTTTGGGAATTGGATTGGAAGGGATTGGATGAGGGTCCACTGGGGAGGAAGGCAGTCTAAAAACTAGACTTTAAGAGTGTCTGTGCCAAAGGGAATGCTGTCTGGCTTATTTGCATTTAGGGGTTGTAATCAGTAGTCGAGTGCCTTTCTGTGTACATGTGTGGTAATATTTTGATGTGCACTTCTTTCCAGTTTCAAGGTAAGCAGCATTTGGTAGTCACCCACATATATTTGGTAGGTGTGGGTGATAAATATTTGATTACGTTTCTTAGGATCTAACATAAATATTAAATAACCATGGAAATATTATGGGTCCCAACTGGTGATGTCCATTTCGCCTGGTCAAAGTTCACGCTTTTTCTGGTTTAGAGTTTTAGCTAGACTGCCATTTTAGGGCAGGCCCACCTGTGCTTATCTCGTGCTGTAGCCTGAGGGTCAGCTGTTGGTGATTATATCCTAGGTCGTGGATGGGTCCAGAAGTATAAGGATGACTGAAATATTCTTATCACGTGACTCCAGCATTTCTTTCCCTCTCATAAAGGGCAGGGCGGTTTCCTTTCTTCTTTTAAGAAGGAAACCAGGATCGCATTCATGTATTAACTTTTTCTTCACTATCATAGCTTAGTTGGATGGCCTTTATTTTTTCGGTTATTTTAGCTATAGCTGGGCAGCGCTGGTTATGAAGTCCTAGATTTGGCAATCTGTGATAGGATGCCATAGCTCCACAAATGTGTTTAAATTTTGCCTTCTTTGAACCAATTCCTATAGGGTTAGGTTTTAAAAGGCGTTGCATTTTGAATGTGTGCTCATAGTCACCATACGGTGAGGCTACATCTTGACTTTTTTTATGTCAATTTGGCTATTTGTGAACTCTTCTTGGAATGTTAAGACTAATTAATTGGCACATTTGGTTGATTATTTGGGGTAAAATTTGATTTATTGAGGGTCAGCTAGATTACTATATATCATAATCTCCTCTGCTGGATAGAAGCACATTTTTGCATGCAATTGCTTGGTTGTCTCCTTTATATTTGATTTCACATTCCAGTCTATCAGAACAGTTTATGGTAATGTATTTATTTTATTTACATTTTTGTGCACTTGTAAGGCGCTTATACACCAAGTAAATTGTGTTTCAAAGCACCCACAGAGCAACAGGGAGGGAACATGGTGACGAAAATAAATATAACAATGAAAGATGGAGGCAGACCTACTAGGCCTTGTGAGCATTCAGAACATGCAAGTGCAGAGAGAGAGAAGGGATGCGGAAGTGGCGGGGGGAGTGCTAGGGGTACCAAGAGGGACGCGCTAGGGCGTAAGCAGCTGTTAAGTGACTAGGTGAGAGTAGTCAGCTGCAAATAAATAAGTGCATTCCTGAGGTGGCATTGGCCATTGCGTGCCGAGGTAAGTGCTGTGAGTGGGCGGAGGCTGAAGGTGATTGGGTGTGGGAGGCCAGTTCCCGGAGGACACAGGACTGGTCACCAATCTCAGTAACTGTGGGGTTTGCAGAGGAGGGAGGAAAGGAAGGAGGTGGTGAGAAGGAAGGTCTTGAGGAGTTTCCGGAATTTGGTGAGATGCGGCTCAAGAGGAAGGGGGAGGCTGTTCCATAGGAGGGAGCCTGCCGATGAAAGAGATTGGCCAGCAGCTCACTGTTTTGCGAAGTGCTTGCCAGACAGAGAGTTGGTGCCAGAAGAACGTAAAGATCTGGAGGGAGAGTATTTAGTGAGAGACAGTTGTAGATAGCATAGTCCCGGCCCCAGACAGCCTTGTGGATGATGCAAAGGGATTTGAATGTTATCCTTCTAACAATCAGTAGCCAGTGGAGAGATTTTAGGGCTGGAGAGAGGCGGTGCCTGGGCTTGAGGCCAAGGATAAATCTTGCAGCCCTATTATGGATTAGCTGGAGGGGCCATAGAGAAGAAGAGGGTAGATTAAGGAAAAGGCTATAGCAGTAGTCTAGACTAGATAGAACTAGAGCGCTAGAGACATTGAGCTTCTGGTGGAAAGTGTTACGATAAAGTTCCATGTTTCTACCTCTCCTTTGTAATTTTGACAGTTAATAGTCAAACCTTTTGTTCAGTGGTCAAAGTGGTCAGGAGCGGTTGGGAGCGGTGCTCCTCTACTTTAAAAAAAAAGTTTTACTGCTCCTATATTTATATTTTAAAAAGAAACCATTCTGGAATAGTTTAGTTTTAAAATAAACGTGTAGGAAGAAGTTGAAACTTGCACTTCAGTGCTCTGCACTGAACATTTCCTCAAATAACAGGTGTGTTTGTTTGGGTGTTTGGATTGCATGTGGGAGGGGGTGTGGCGATGGAGTTTGTGGGCAACGGGGGCAGGCCAGCAGGGAACATAGTTCCACTACTTCTTTTCGTACACTTCCACCACTGCTTTTGTTTTGTTTTTTTCTGGAGGTTCTATTTTTTTAGGTGTTATCTGTGCAATGATAAATCTTTTTCCCACCTTTTTCTAATTGCAAATGTGTAGTAGGTTCCATGGGCAGTGTAGCATCAGAGGCCTATCTTTGTGGATAAGGAACTTTTATTTTAAAGTGTACTTGTATACTTTATTTAGTAGTCTTGGGTTTATTTTTACGTTAGAGTCCCCTTTGTGTTTCCTCGTGCAGATCTCTCATTGGTTTAGGAGAACTTGGTGGCCAGACCTTAAAATCCGTTCATGTTTTTTTTTCTTTGAGTGATGTACGAAGACCCTATTCAAAAGGCGCCTTAAAACCTCGAGAAGGCAAAGCCCAGCAAAAGAGATACATTTTTTTGGGTAGACGGATAGGACAGTGAAATGCACAAGGAACCATTTTCGCTTTCAAAAAAAATGTGCAAGAAAACTAGGAATTCTTAGAAATTCACCAATATAAAAATACAAGTGTTGCACTCCATTAGCTCTCCAAGCGACTCACATTCCAGATTTGACCCTGGGGAACAAGGATTGGGGACTCAATTCTCCATAGTGTAAGTGCAGTTAAATGTCTCGTGCAGTGCCAAACTCCCACCAGAGGGCTCCGTGGGAGTTTCAAAAGTGAATGTATTTGACACTCATTGCATAATTCCTAGGCATTCCATCAGGAAACGGCACCACAAAGCTAGGAGGCCATTGTCCCCTTGCAGTGATTTGGGTGTGGGAAACATTCCTCTGACATCTGATAAGTCCATGTGCCGAGAGGAATGACATCTTTTGGAGCAGTGGGCGTGAGCGAGATAGAGGAGAGGTGACATTTTGATATGCAAAATTCTGTATGAGGCCGGGCAGCGGGTAGAAGGCCACATACACACGAAGGAGAAAGTGCAAGACAGTGGGAACATTGTGTGGGATTGCGTCTTTTCCTTTCGCCTTGTCAAATTCATTCCTCACTGAGTTTATAATGAGGCCGCAAGACGTTTTCCGCCAGCTTCTGACAATCATTGATTTGCGGTGGGCGCCTTGGTGGACGGGGAATTAATTGAGCAACTTAACGAGGGAAATGAGAAAAGATTGGATTTTGCCAATGGCAGGACCAGAGCTTGGCTTGAGGCCCCATTAAGAAAAGTTCAGAGACCCGTGGCATGATCCATTGTGATAAAAATCCATGTATTTGCAAATGTATGGGCTATGAAACCACAAAAATGTGCACTGCTCAAAATGTTTAATTTTTTAGGTAATTTCACCCTACAGACAATTCATTTTAGGAAAACTAACAATTTACAGATTCTGGCCTTCATATGTATACTGATGGTCTGCCCTATAGGGCAATAGGGTAATGCCCGAACCAAAAACACAAAATACTGGTGGGAAACTTTTTTGGCTCTTGTGGCCAGTTTGATAAATTACTTCACTATGCGGCTAGTAGTTTTGACCAGTGTTACTGAATACATATTCTATAACCTGCATTTTATAAAGAAAATCTCCCCCATAGGTACTACTCAAACTGTTTGTCACAAAAGGCATGAATTGCCATTTGCAGCTGTGGCCCACTTTTTCATTGGTGCATGAGACAATTTTATGCTCCAGTCTGACCCTGGTGATGATGAGAAATTACACTGGACCCAATTACAAACAAAGCTTCCACCACTGGGAAACGTGCAGCTCACAGTGACACTCTAGTCCAACAGCAGTAGGGTCAGTGAACTGAATGCATCCATACATTAGTGAGTGATATTTTTCCCAAAATTCTCTTTTCCGGTGCATCATTTTCTTCATCTAAAAGGTGCGCCATGTGAAATAGGCAAAGACAAATAATTTGTTTTATAGAGTAATAGCATTCTTTAAAAGTGAAAGTCATTTTTTTGTTAATCATTTTTTTTAAAGAAAAGAAGTCATGCTTCAAAACAAAGCAATGCATTCTTTTAAAAAAACACTTAACGACAAGAACACATTGGGTCTCATTATAACTCCGGCCGGAGTTGTGTTTTTTTCCGGCATCTGGCAATAGGGAATCACCGGGGCAGTACAGCCCCTGCGGTCCCTGAAACCAGTAGCCAGAAAAAGTAACTCCCCATTCCCATTCAAGTCTCATAGGACTCAATGGGAATGGGGAGGACGAATGCACCAGCACTGTGCGCAACAGTGCTGGTGCATCCGTCAAAGTCTGCAGGCCTTTGCCGTTCTGCCCGCCAGGTCAGACCTGGCGGGCAGGAGTACATCCTGCCCGCCCGCAAACTTGTACTTTGCCAGTCCGATAACAACAGCGCCGGTAATGAGGCCCATTGTTTTGTAACAGTGCAATAAAATGCAATGATTATCATAAAAATAAATCGATGAAAATAGAAGTGATTCAACATTAGCTAATATAATATCACTGGAGAACACCCCCAACCCACTTTGTTGCAAAGCAGCACATTTTCCAGCCACTGAATGCGGTACAGTATTCACCAGTCAGAACAACAGACCATGTCAATGGCAGATAATGGCCCTTATGAATCTACGCCATGTAGTATAATGTTATTTTCTCGTATGCTGGAATCGCTTCTAAAGTGCGCGTTGCACTTTGGCGCTGGTATTCGTTAGTACACAGAACCATATAGATCAGCTGTTGGTGCTGACTGGTGAATAGCGTTGGCAGTTATAACCTTTAGAGATTATAACTGGCAAGTATTCATAAAAAATGCAGACCTGCAGGTGTTTTTCCACAACTTCTATCCAGGGGATTCCATCAGGTGTGTGGGCACTGTAGAAGTAAATTCATGGCCGCTTATTGGTCTCTTTTTGAAATGTGAAGTAGTCATCAGGCTGCCACTGAATGACTATAGTCTTCTTCAGGGTCTATATTTAGTAAGGTGGTCCGAAAGAAGTAATGGACCAAGCCCGTAGAAGACCCGATGAGCTAGCTGCTAGACAAACTGCCTTAAACTCAATGGGCCTCATTGCGAGTTTGGAGGTAGCAATGCTGTCATTACCGGCATGGCTGCCTCCAAACTCGTGTCCGGATCCTGAAAAAAGGGAATTACCGGGCCATTCCAACTTTTGCGGGCCCGGTACTTCCCATTTTCAGGACCTGGACCCAGTACGTCCCCATTCCCATTTGAGCCCCCGTAGGGCCCAATGGGAATGGGGAGGATGCTAACAACAGACCCGTTAATGACAACAGACCCGTTAATTGTTAGCATCCTGGTCTGCTCGCGGGTGCCGGTATGCATGTCTGGCCAGACCAAACGTGCATACCACCATCCGCGAGCAAACTCGTAATGTGGTGGCACGGTATCGGCACTGTTCATACTGCGGGCGCCAGGGTTGTATTGAGGCCCATTGCTAATAAAGCCTGTTTATAATTATACAGGTAAAACAAGACAAATATTAATGCATACGACAATATGAGAAATGTGTACATTCACTATTAATACCCATACCCCACCTTATATAAAACGCACGTAAACCATAACCAATTCACAATAGGGTCATCTCTTCCAAATTTGTGAATGAATAATGCGAGATAAAGTGAGGAAAGAAAGGGGAACAGATCCCCAGACTGATAAATACATGTAAAAGTATCAAATTAATATATTCAAACCTAAGTTGCACAGTAAAATGATTCAATTTGAGGAAGCACAGACAAGGAACATCTTACTGGCCCTATCAGTCGAATAAATCACAGATATCCTCAATTAAACAGTGCCTAAATTCTAAAAATCATTACTCAAGACTGAAAAACACATCCCAGGTCTACGTCCGCAATTACGATGTTGAACCGTGCAGCAGGACTTGATGGCACAGAGTTATGAGAAGGACGTTTCGGCAGGAAATTGGATACAATGCCTTCATCAGGACCCCAAGGGAAATGGAGCTTATGTGGAGTCACAGAGGCCTCCAAAAAGGGTTGTCACTTAAGAGATGAACTCAGAACTCCATATACTTACTCTTTTTGTTGGTACATAGATCCAAGACTTCCAATTTCACTGAATCAGAAAAAGGAAGTACTCACCTCAATAGAGCTCTGAAAACTCATTCTGAACTGAAATCATTAGGCTACTGACCCATCCTGGTACATGAACAATGGGCCCTCTTCCCTTACCCTGAGCACGATAAACCCACTTAATGTGGCCACTGGGCAAAAAATCTTATTACTAGCCAGGTCAAGTATTGGCCCCCTTCCGTCCTGGTCAGTTTTGGACTTCCTCATATGTATCTGTAACCATTTGAACCCCCAGAACCGGATGTCTGACAGAGCAAGGCCCCCCCCTCTGTCTGTCCTAGATGCCTCCGCAATTTCCCCCAACCTAATAGCACCGAAGAACGCTATGACAAACTTGGCCCAGAATATTGCCACCTCACACATCCTTGCATATCCCTCCTAGCAGCAGCACCAAATCTCCAACTTTTTAGGGGTCGAGGGGTCTCCTGATATCCCCATTCCTGTGTCCCATCCTCTGACAGCGTCTTCTTAACTGCACGGTCATTGGACTGGCTTCCCACTCTGTGCAGTCCTGCTACAAACCTAACGTCTGCCACCTTCCCCTTAGCCATCCCTGCTGACGACCCTGAGTCATACAAGTGTTCCAAGTACAAGACCAAGGTGTCCCGGTTAAATAAATTACTCTTCCCCTTATCCCAGCAAAATTCTCTATAGTCCCGAAATGCTCTCTCATATGCTGTTTTTGTCTTCTTGGTCATTGAGTCAGTCATCAGTGGTCCTATAACGGGTTACCAAAAATCCACAGCATGTCTGGTCATGGGGACATCTCTAACTCTGCCTGAGGTAACCATCTCTGACATTCCTACATCTTAAAGTGAGACAATGCATCGGCAGCATTATTAAGCACCCTGAGGACGTGTTTTGCCTGGAAATGCACTCCTCCTTTCAAACATACCAACACCATAATCTTCAGTAAACTAAGTACCATGGAGCATGAGGCCCTCTGGTTGTTGATAGCCATTACCATTGACATTCTGGGAGACCAAAATACCACATGCTTTCTCAGAAGCCCTTTGCCCCATATTGCTAAGGCCACCACAATAGGGAACAATTCTAAAAATGTCACATTTCTGGTAAACCCGGTGCTGAACCATCCATCAGGCCACTGCTGCCTACACCATTTGCTCCCCAATATGGCCCCAAACCCCACGCTTCTTGCGGCATCTGTGTAGAACCCTATCCTCTCGTTAAGGAGCCCCCTTTCGGGCCATACCTGGTCCCCATTATAGTCTGATAAGAATTTGTCCCAAACCCTGAGGTCCCCTTTGAGGGAAGCAGTCAGTCGTGTATGGTGGTGTTTTTCAGTGAGCCTTGACATTGGCCAAGCTATGCCGAGTGAAAGCGGGCGCCCCATTGGAAAGATCCTGAGTGCAAAGATTAGTTTACCTACTATGCACTGCAGCTGACCCAGAATTGCTTTTCTTGCCCGTATGCACATGTACACAGACTCCTTAAACACTGCCATCTTGCTGGCTGGGAGCCGGCACACCCCTTGTACTGAGTCAATTTCAACACACAAGAATGTAATGGTGGTGCCCAATCCCTCTGTTTTGTCCTGTGCTAAAGGCACCCCTAGTTTGTTTGTCATCTCCTGAAATGCTTACAGGGTGCTCAGACAGTGCCCCGAGCGTGGTGGACCCATAAACAAGAAATAATCGAAGTAATGCACCACTCTGGGCCCCTTCCACGTCCACTTTGTGAGCCATTCTTAGAAGGAGCTGAAGGTCTCAAAATAACTATACGATATGGAACAAACCATGGGCATGCACTTATCAAAGTAGAATGTGTCCCCTGCTTGAAAGCCCAGTAGAGGATAGTCATTGCGGTGGACTGGGAGAAGCC
Source organism: Ambystoma mexicanum (assembly GCF_040938575.1). Lineage (NCBI taxonomy): Eukaryota > Metazoa > Chordata > Amphibia > Caudata > Ambystomatidae > Ambystoma > Ambystoma mexicanum. The sequence goes on from NC_090934.1 coordinate 585,061,276, forward strand.
TGAGTGCGACTCAATATCTGCACTAGCCAACAGGGCCCCATCCCTAGCGTCTGTAACTGACCAAGCACATCGTCAAAGGACACGTATCTAACCGGACACACCTTTTTACTTATTACATCATTCACTAATACCCCCTTTGGGAAAGACAAATTGTGTATCATTCTGAACGTCCCTTTCTCTTTTTTGGGCAAAAAGTCCACTGGGGAGCATCTAAAGGGAACAGGGGTTGCGCAAATGGGCCCCCCACCAACTCCATCTTCCTCTCTTTTGCTATTTTTACCATCAGCACCTCCTTGTTATTTTAGGCAGAAAACGGATGATTTGGTACTGACGAGCGTATGACTTCTTGAATTGGAATGCGAAATCCCCTTGAAAATCCTTCTACCAATAACTTTGCCTCTGCTTTTCTTTGGGTATCTGTTTGCCCAAAATCACAATACATCCAGGCTGATTGGTGAAGGCAGGGGGGCCTGGCGCATGGCGCTGTTACTTTTTTGTGCTCCCTCTCTTTTGCTCCTTTGTTATACCTTTGATATGATATGATAGTTTATTTATATAGCGCCTATACATAATGTGTTTCAAAGCGCTTCAAGACAAGGGAGGGAACAAGGGAAAATGCAATGACATTCTTACAGGCCATGAACAGTAAGGATGTGGCATTAACTATCATACTCGGCCTGATGACATTTCAGATAGTGCAAGAGCTAAGACATAGATAAGGAAGGGAGGGGGAGAGTGGGAAGGAAATGGAAACAGACAGGCGACTACCGTACCAGGCCTGATGACATTTCCAGTAGAGCCGGAGAAAAACAAAAGGTGAGGGAGAGGGGTGCAGAAAGGGAGTGGAGGAACAAAGCAAGTGACTATCGTACTAGGCCTGACAACGTTTCAGATAGTGCTGGAGGGAGGGGGGTAACAGTAAGGGGATGGGGGAGCGACAGACGAGGTTGCTATCATACTAAGTCCAGGGACAATTCTGATAGATTAAGTGCATAGAAAAAGTAAGGGGAGGAGTGGAGGAGAGAACAGAGAGTAAGTAGTCAAAAAGAGTGGAGAAGCAAGAGGGGAGAGCGAATACAACTGCAGAAGTCAGTAGTAACACATAATGTTGCAAGCCAGGATACAAGATGAAGATGGGAACAGCATGATTCAGGGCCACCATGAGAACAAGTTGCAAGTCCAGTATGAGAGTTGAGAAAGGGTAACGCACCGTGAATCAACGAAGTCCGTAAAAGTAAAATCCAGCATTGGCCACAAGATGGTGATGGTGAAACCAGAATGCTGCAGGACAGACTCCTGTGTGCAGGTAGGGGGGGCACAAGGAAACAACACGGGGGGACCAGAGAGGGTGGGGATGACCAGTGGAGACAGAGGGTGTAAACACATGTTGGTGCATGCTTACCTGCTGTCTTAGCAGGGGTTCGGGTCCTGGATCCTCCTGGTCCAAACAGGTCCAGGCATTCTTTGACTGCCCTTCGCTTTGGACGCCCGGGCGAGAGATGCCCTTAATCTAAGAGTTAAGAGCAGGAAGGAAGAGGCAGGGCTAAGAAGGTGGGCGGAGCTTAGTACAGGTGACCTAGATCCACTTACACCGGCTCCCCAGCTGCAAAGGAAAAGAGGCTGGATGGATCCTTAAGTAGGGAAAAGAGTGGCAAGCAGGAAGGCACCAGGTGGGCCGGGCTTGCTAAGTGGTGAAAAAAAAGCAGCAACCAGGAAGGCACCAGGTGGGCGGGGCTTAGGCCAGGTGACCTAGATTCACTTACACCGGCTCCCCAGCTTCTCGGAATGACAGGCCAGAAGGAACATGCGTGTTTGAATCTACAAACTGCCCTGGTGCATGTTTTAGTGTTGAATGGACAACACGTGACATATTAATCTCTGGCTTGGGGAGGAGTCTGAAAGGACTGCCCCTGTCTGGGTGCTCAGGTCCCCTGTGCCCATGCCCCCAGAGACCGACCTGCCTGTTGGCGGCCATGGTGCAACTAGCCCAGAGATCCAGATCCCTGGTCCCCCAGCCCATCTGTACACTCCCTGCCTTTGATGTCCTGAACCTTTCGTCATAACTAAGCCATGCACCAAATGTACATTTGTGGTACATGGAGAGCATTAAGTGCAAGAATGACCATAATTTTCTATGCAATTCTGGGAATTTTTCAGCCATTACTGCTGAAAATATAGCAAAACCCATAGCCCAGTCCAGTATAGATTTATCCACTTGTACTTTTTATCTTTTCACTCCCCCTTCACATCCTTTAACTCCTCAGATAACGTCCAATGAAACAGATACAATGAAAATATATCCACTAATTCGTCCTTCCAAAGCTTATCTTTAAGTTCCGTTGAAATGTGCCATGTGAGCATACCTGATGGATTGGTGATGGGGGCCGCTGGCCTATAGAGGTACCTGTTGCAGTAAGTCACGTGTACTCCTGTGTTCCTTCTCACACCTACCCCAATTGCCAGTATACCCGTGTTAATGATTGGGCTGGGGGATGTCCCTGAGTTTCCCCAGCTCCCTAATGTGGGCCCTTGTTCTGTACCCGGCGTGCTGTGGGCGAATGCGCCCTGACCTGGGGCCCCCGTATCCCCTATTGTCCCAACATTCCCTTGATGCTCGGCCCAAGGATCATGCCCATGCTACCTAGCCCGGCTACCCACTGCCCCATCACAGACCACTACTTCCTGTCATTATGGCCCATTGCCCTACTTACCTGCCCATTAACCCTTCGGACCTGGGCTTCATTGTGTGTCGGCCTCTGCCCCATATGCTCAGTCATGCCCTCGCCATCTCACCACATGACCCGTGTGTGCATGACCCCCCCTGCGCTATCCCCACATTGTTGTGTGGTCCTTATGACTGCACTGTACCCGTTGTAAGGAAGGCATGGAATCAAACAGTGAGGACAGACACAAGTGATCACAGTTCAAGGACGTTTATTGAACTTTAATGGGTTGGTTGAACTCCTATCTAACCCTAAATCTAAGGATGGGAGCAAGCTACGACCATCAACTAATAATAACGCAGTCCTAGTGGAGTCTCTTTCAAAATAAAAGGGCTTTTACTAATAAACCTTTTGCCAATCCTTAGTTTTAAATACAAATGGTGTGGGACAACAATGTATGCAAAAAGAAACATGTATAAGAAATGATATGTGAGGATATTTGAGCAGTTGGCTTCCCTTCCCCATGTTTCCAGCACGGGACAAGGCAGCATGCTCAAGCTTCGCACACACTCTGACTTCTCTGCCACGAGGATACAGTTCAAAGCATAGGTACCAGGACCTTCTGCCAAAGTCTCTTTCCCAATAACCGTCTCTTATTACAGAGGCCTGACATAACAAATAAGCACCAAAGTTCCTTTCTTATTAGGATTTTCACATTCACAAGTTCTTGGGCCCACTGTTCACCATGGGTCTCCCTCCTTCAGACTCAAACCGCCTTTTAACACAATATTCACAATTGGTCTCCCTCAATCGGGCTCAGACCATGGATCTCCCTCGTTCGGGGTTGGACCCTTTTAGCACAATGTTCACAATTGGTCTCCCTCGTTCAGGCTTGGACCCCCTAAGCACAATGTTCACAATTGGTCCGTTCTGGTTCGGACCATGTAATCTCACTTTCTAAGCTTTCCTCTCTGCACCAAAAATCAAAGACATTCGATTGTGCAATGGATTTTGCTTAAAACGTAGCAGGTCCACTTCGATTCACTTTATTTCGCATTCTCATCTTTTACTTTCACGCCTGCCACTTCTTGGCTGGATACCTCACAGAGACCTTTGATTGAGCACATTTTCGGTGCCGGATCACCCTGTCACTGGTATTGTATTTTTCTCTGTTAAAGTTCAAACATCCATCAGCAATTAAGCTTTCCTCGCATCTCTCATCACACGCATTACCAATCTTCATTCTTGCGCTCTTTAGACAATGTTGTGCTTGCAACCTTGACTTCAACACAGACCGGTCTTGCATCGGTCTCCCCAATTTACCGGCTGTTTTGATCTCTCTGGTGCTGCTTTGATCCTGGAGCCAAGGACGGTACCACAGTGGCTGCTGCTCTTCCTCAACTCGGTCAGCCATGCAGAAGGGCCCCAGGTTTCTATGACACACAATGCAGGATTCTTCAGTCTGGTTTCCTGGCCTTATGCTTTTTAATCTGATGGATTCTGGAAACTAATGGTTTCTTGCCGGAAAGGTCAAGGGTAGCTCCCTCCTTGCGCACCCTTCTTGGTTTGCCGTCTTTCTTCCAACATTCAGCTGCCATCTGGAAAATGCTGTTCCTTCATGTGCTTTGCCTCGTTCAGAGTGTGCTCTCGTGCTCTGCCTTTTATCCGTGTGGGGAAGCTTAATGGAAGTCAGATGTGAGTGGTTACCAGTAATTGCCTGGCCTTGCCTGACCATAGTAGTGGGACATGTCAGGTACATTGCTCGGGTGTGAGTCAGTTTTTTATCTGAGCGGGCTGTTCGTGTGACAGTGTTCATGAAGGGAAGGGGGAGGAGTAAAGGACCCAAATATCCTACCGGGTATAATGGGGTAAAGGTGTTGCAGGGAGGGGGATACCGCGTCTCGCCATCAGGTGTCCTACTCCCCGAAGACCTATCACCCAGGTGATCCTTTGCACTGGTCCACACCCAGGCCTGGACCCGAAGGCGATGGCCTGCCCTGGCCACCTGAGAGAGAGACCCCGGGGACTAGCGGATGAGACAACTTCTAGTTTCTTCCACCATGGGAGGAGACAGGTGCCCCAACCCCACAACCGGAGATGCCTGCACACACGACCCTGTTACCCAGAGCCTCCAACTCTCTCCTTACCTCTTCTGTGCATCCCTCAGACCCGGGGCCTGCAATGATCCTGCTCAGCCTGCGGCCGGTCAGAGAAAACTGAAGTGGCAAGCAAGCTCTCTCCGGCTGTAAAGCTCCCTGGTGGTGGTCCAGAAGTCCATGAACTTGTGCCACGAACTGGATAACAAACTGGATGGAAGTGCAGCAGAGTCCCTCAAGGGCAGGCGCAGCAGCTGTCAGTCCTGGCGATCCATTGTGGTGTCTGCGGTCCATCCAAAGGAGTGGAAGAGCTGATGCTCTCTAATGCTCATCTGACTCCCATTTTAAAGCAAATTTTTCGCGCTGCCACCACTCCCCCTGCTGTACATTAATTGTTGGGCTGGGTGTGTGTCCCCACACCCCTAGCCAGTTCCTGCAGCCACTTGTTTCTTCTGCCGTTCCAGTACCTCCCACCCATTCTGCGGCCCCCCCACTGGGGGTGGAGACCCGCTTCCAGCTGTTGCCTACTCAAGAGGATTATCAGTAGAGCTATTAGCAAACATTCTCCAAAATATTTTGGAATCCTTACTTGAACAATAAAGAATATAACCATACCATTTAATCATTGTGGCTTGACTCTTTGCCTTCTGAATAGAGCTTTTAGAATTTGATCTGGCCGTAGAGATATCCGTTTTGGAGGGGCATGATCTTTTTAAGACACTCGTCAACATTGTCTTTGTTGTGTGACGATCACCATTTAACCACTTTTTTATGTTTATATGACCTCTTGTTTAAGGAGTGGAGTACCTCTAAGGCTTGTGCTTCCATATTTAGCCAACAATCTATACTAGCATGGCACAAATTGATTATCTTGCAGCTAGTCCTGGATCAGCTTTGTTCCATTTAAGCCACCTTCTAAAATGATCTGCTATATGACGAGAGGCTAATGACAAAGAAACAGAATGATTTAATTTGGTTAGTAGCACTCACAACTTCCAGCAACTCTTGAGCACACATCAAGGCTATCACCCATCCACAGCATGACTTAACTTGATTTCAACATCACACTAGTAAAGGCCTGCGTGGAAGTTCTGCTAGCCAATAAGAGAAGCTCTCCTCTGCTCTTTTGATTACATTTTCTTCTGGTAAAAACTATATCCATCCCTATGATCGCCATAAGTGGTAATTGCTTCTGATAATGCTACATTGAATAGGCAATTTTACAGTGCTTCAAAGCAACAACAAAAAACATAGATTAAGCATCACACTAAAACATGGTTTTATTGCATTTTTTGGTCACATCATACTCTGCATGTTTGGCTAACTCTGCTTATTTGGCCTTTTAATGTCATATATGCCTGGTCATTCTCAAATACAACCTGAGAAGTGGACATATATTGAATGTATCTTTGACCTTTCTGACAAATGTTCATGGAATTTACATCTGACTGCAGGTCATTCATTGTGCATGTGTTTGTCATACAATTAAAGCAGAGCCCTCATCTATAGATAGTTGCTCTTAGGAGTGATAGATTGATTAATATTAGCCCCAGTCCACCTTTAGCGCTGCACCCCATATAATAAGGCACACAAACAATTTGGTCCAGCTGTCACATACTCACTGACATTGTAATCCACATTGTGCCTGAATACTCTTCATACTTCGTCTATTATAATGTCGCTACAATAGGCATCTCGGCTTACAACTGAACAGTCGCTTGACATTATGAATATTATTTGATTTGCATGCAATGCAATGCTCCTTTTATTTCATATCTGTTCAGACTTTGTTCTACTGAAGTGCCATTCAGGACACAGTGCTTCAAAGTCATAACCGTAACAGTAAGATACGACAAACCTTTTCATTCCTTCAGTCTGTGGCAATTTCTATAATATGCATAAGGGTGGTACTATTTTTTTCCTTATAAACATAGAAACATATTGCACACACTCTTATAAATAATCACAGGATTCTGATATCCTTTAACATAACATAAAGAACAGAAGTCACTTGCAGAGATATATGTTGGCTTTCAGTTGGCATTGCTTTAATTTGCACCATCCATTGCATCTGAGCAACTGCTATATTGTTCTATTTCAGGGGTCTGCAACCTGTGGCTCTCCAGCTGTTTTGGACTACGATTCCCATGATTCCACACGATTCCGCGCTACCAGCTGTTAGGTTTTCCCTGACATCCACAATCTTCTTGTCTTTAACAAGCTACCTGCATTGAAGTAGAGGCAGATTTTGTTTCTGTAACCCAAATCCATTAGAAACCACGAAGCAAAAAGCTTCCATGATGGCCGCCGCCCAGATTTGAACTTTTGCCTGATCTTGTAGCACTGAGTGCCTGGCCTCCCTTGCATTGGATTGGCTGCCGCATTGTTTATTCACTTCCCCAATAGCCGGCAGGCTACAAGCCGGCCTAGGAAGTAAGGCCTGTGCTGACGGAGCTGACAGAGCGCCACAGGAGCCAGGTGCCATGATTCTCTTTGCACTTGAATTGCCTTGCAAATACTACTTAGGTGAGTCCAGCCCATGCTTGCCACAGCGTAGATAACTACAAACTTTATCACGTAAATCCCTTATACACTACTGACTATCATCTCGCTACTACATCTTCACTCGCTGCGTTATACACATTAATAACAAATTGCCTCTCTATGCCTAATTTAGCACATTCATTGGTGACTGTGACACCACGCTTAGCTTTTACACATTAGCGTGTGAAAATATGTATTCCCCACAATGCCTATACGATTAGCACATGTATGACATCAATAACCTGTTGTCTATCTATTGTTATTGAATGCTTGCATTTACAAATCGCCTTTGTTGATTATCAGTACTATTGCCTATAGTTATATCTGACTCATTAATACTGCCAGCCTTTATCTACATTATTTAGCATTACAGCAATGTTCTTTTTATGATAACTATACCCGGCTACCCTAGAGATCCCTTAACTAAATTGCAACTGCCTATGCACTGTTCAAGTTTCTGTTTAGTTTGATCAGCCCATTGACTTAACCTAGTTTGTACCAGCGTGCATGCCTGATTTACTCATTTGGTCCATGTTTACAATGTTTATTATCCTCGTTCACCTGGCTGCCCTTAGGTTGATAATGTCTCCTATGTACTCACCCCCCCTAGATATGCCTACTGAAATCCCCAAATGTACTCTTAGACTAGACGTGGCCTCCTTAAGCATGGAACAGACATTAGGAAAGGAACATACTCCTAAACTTATTATAACTAACATTCCATGTGACCTCACACAAAGGAACTCTAAGCTACGCTCCAGATTACCGAAGATATACAAACTGCCTGCTTGATACCTTACTACAAGTGCTCATAATAGGAATCATCACAAGGATACTGCTAAATTAAACTACTCCTCTGTAAATAGTACTACCAACTACAAAGATAAAACAAACAAACACCACAAACAACATACCAGCCTATCCAAACACAATAGATCTGCCTTACCCAGCCGCACCCTTACAGGAGTACTCATTAATGCAAGGTCATTAATAGCCCATGCCACAGAAATTGCCGACATTATAGAAATAGGTAACTACGACTTCTTAGCGATTACCAAATCTTGGTTACACCAAGCAGATGACCCAGCTCTAATGCTCGCTGTGCCCACCAATGATACCATTTTCAGGTAAGACAGAACTAATTCCCGTGGAGGAGGCCTAGCATTCATTGCCAAAACTGATTTGTCAATCAGAATAGAAACACCCCTGCACACCAAATCCTGTGAATCCCTAACTGTCAAGCTTCTAACTTTGAACTCACAAACCATTAACATACACCTTATCTATAGGCCACCAGGACCCATTGGTTCTTTCGAAGAGGACATCTCTATGATACTCTCTGATAATTTAAAAAATACATCTCAAGCCATACTATTAGGAGACCTGGGCTTCAATGATCCCAAATACACACAAGCCACAAACATTGCCAATACCCAATCGGAGCTTGGCTATACCCAAAGAGTGTCACAGCCTACCCATGAGACATGGCCGAACACTTGACTGGGTGACGGACCATATTAACTCCATCAGTCCACAAGCTTGGACAGACCACGCTCTTGTAGCCTTCTCTATAGACGTTAAAATCCCCCAACCCCAACAGAACAGTATAGCACCTCCAACGCTAACAAGGAACAAAAAAAACATAACCACAGACAGGGTATTACTGCTAATTCAACCTACCCTAAACTCACTGCCCAACCATCTTGATCCCGCATCACTAGTCACCGAATTCAACACAATTATGGCCAATGCCCTTGACAATATTACCCCGCTAAAAATGAGAAACAGCAAACCTAGAGCACACCTAAATGCCTGGTTTACTCCCTATTTGAAATCACTAAGGCTAGAAAATCCTGGAGACTAGCCCCTTCAGCAGCGAATAAAGCTACCCTTACCGACATATCTACACAATACAAATCTGAAGTCAAGCGAGCTAAAAGAGAAAGCTTTGACACTAGAATAATGCAAGCCAAATCAGGAACTAAGGAGCTATTTACAATCCTAAAGGAACTGGAGAACCCTATCCCAGTACCTGATAACTGTGTCAAAACCAAGGTATGGTGTACTAACATACAGAATGCCCTGGGGGACAAAATCGCCACACTCCAAACTAAAATTGACAAGTAAAAACTAAACCTACCTCCCACAACCACCCAAACTAACACACCTCGCACTATGGCCAAACCTGAACTAAGATTCAACTTCACCAAAGTGTCCATACTGGAGGTTGAAAAAATAATCCTATCACTTAAACCATCAAACTGTCGAGGCGATAACTGCCCAGCACAAATAATAAAAGATGCTGTCACCATTTATCTCAAAACTCATCAACTCCTCATTCTCATCAGGTATTATACAAAGTAATCTTAAGAAATCTTGGGTCCGCCCCCTCCTCAATAAGCAATCTCTAGACCCAGCCATACCCACAAACTAAAGGCCCATCACTACGGTGCCATTTTTACTAAAGATTTTAGATAGAGTGGCGTACTTACAGATCCAAATATTCTTGGAACTGCACCAACTCCTAGGCTCGTGGTAATCAGGCTTCCGATCACAGCACGGAACCGAAACAGCACTCATTGATCTTAAGACACAAGTCGAACAGCTGAGAGACCAAGGAAAAACGGCCCTGCTGGACCTCTCTGCAGCTTTCAACCTGGTGGATCATAAAGTGCCCTGCAACCACCTACAGTCTGCAGCACATTTCTCACCCAAGGCTATAGCATAGATCAAATCCTTCTTAAGTGAAAGAACCATGAGGGTTTTCTCCACCTCAGCGGCTGCAGACCCCGCTCCTATTACATGTGGTGTACCCCAAGGATCATGTGTCTCCCCTACTATGTATAACATTTTTACTAAGCCCCTTCTGATGATTTGGACTTTCTAGGTGTCACCTACACTAACTATGCAGATGACACCCAGATTCTCATCCCACTTTCTGGGGATTACAAACAGGATTTGGCCTTGGTGAATAAGATATACTTCATCATCCAGGCATGGATGGCACATCATGGTCTATGCCTGAATGATGACAAAACGCAACTCATCATTCTGGGGACTACACTGAACATCAGGAAACTTAGCCAAGATTAAACAACTTTTGTCATACATGGCCATACAATTAAAGTTGCCAAGGAGGTAAAAACGCTAGGTTTTTACCTCGACTCCTGTCTCACCTTGGCTAAGCAAGTAAACGCTATGGCATTCCCCAAAGCCTATATTTGTAAATTGATCAGATCAGCTAGACCTTACCTCTCTACAAATAGTGGCACCACGTTGGCAAGAGCACTCGTGTTGTCCAAATTGGATTATTGCAACGCCCTCTATTTAGGGTCTAAATACATCACGTAAAAAATCCAAATACTGCAAAACAAGGCCCTTAGAGCGGCACTAGGAATCTCCAAGAGAGCTCAGATATCATCAACTAGAAGACAATCCAACTGGCTTTCCACAGTCAACAAAATTAAACTAAAAACTGCTTCTCTAACTTTCAAGTGTCTCAACAACTTGGCACCAAGCTACCTAACAGAGAGATTTAAAAGAAGAGTTACATCTAGACCCATGAGAGCTGCCTATACAAACTGCCTATCAGTTCCCCTGTTCAAAATGACCACAACTGGAGGAAACAGTTTCCCCGTCAAAGCTGCCCAGTTGTGGAACTCCCTCCCACCCTCATTAAGGACGGATCAATCATACCCACATTTTAGAACAAATGTGATTAAGTGGCTTAAAGAAAATGACCGATAGCTCAGCCACACGACCCAGTTGACCTAGCAAACAAATTGGACTTTTTGACCGTTGTGCGCGACCCGCACCTGCACTGCATTTGGACTACCTATTGCATTGAATATTAATTTGTAATGCATATGTATTAGCTGCTGTATTGGTACTAATCTGCATTTATGCATTTGTAACCTATGTAACTATAACCAATTTGTAAGCCTAAAGTATTCTTGTTCCCGCGCCCTGATACCTTCGGGTCTGTTGCGCACTACAAATAAATAAACAAACATTGACTTTGCTGACTAGCGGTGCTGGGAGTTGTAGTCCAACACATCCGGAGAGCCAAAGATTGCAGCCCCCTGTTCTATTTACTGCTGACCAATGCCACTGCCCAGTGTAACTTAGAATTCTGCTCTCCCTACATAGATTCTAGCATATGGCATGTCATTTGGTAGTTTCTCAGTCAGTGCTTCTTTTGCCTTTGCATTGTAGGACTTGTAGTTCTGCTTTCCCGCAATAGAAATCTAGCACCAGAGATCCGGAAATGCAAAGAAACTCGCCACTGGATGAGATCTCCCCAGTAGGTGATTGGGCATATGGGCCTTTATTCTTATGTGTCTCCGTAGAACGCCAAACAAACTAGAGTTAAGAACAAACTATGCGAAAGGCTCCCCTTCCCAAGTGATATTATTTGTATTGTTTTAGTCTGGGGTGGAAGTTATGTGGGGTAGAGTTTGATGTTTTTGGCCAGAGGTGTGTCTGCTGGTGGGTTTGGGTGGGGCACCGCATATTCAGACTTGGCAATATCTAGAGCCTGGAGGGTGCTGGTATGTGGCAAGTCTAGGAGGTGTGTGCTTTCTGCTGGCTAAGTGACATCTTGCTGTAAACATTCCAGTTTTCTATGAATGCATAACTTCATAGATCATGTGTGCCGTTCCTATCCATACCACCGGCTACATTCTAAGATGCACAACATGTGTCACTGAATGCATGGAAATGCGTAGGTCCCATTTAACCGGACCGCCCTCTCCCCCTACGAGGAAAAGGAAAAGCAAAAAACAAAATGCCCTGGAGAAGGAAATGACAAACAATACATGTCAAAATAAATGGAATATTGGGGAAAGGATGTGAGCATCCGAAGGACACCACAAGGACATGGGAGCGATGGGGGGAGGAGGAAAACACCCCGGGGTATAATTAACACGGGAGCTCTAGGAGGAAGGCTGCAGCAGCCGAGGGGGGGAGGCCCCGTATCCACTCCGGAGCCTCGCAGCGAAGAGTGACTCATGCGGCGGCCAGCGCAGGAAACGCCGGCTGCTGCTGGGAAGGATGCTGCCGCTAAGAGCAGATCCACTTGGCTCGTGTCACTGTTCCGTTCTTTTTATAGCCGAGGACCACGAAATTGCGCTTTTAATCCCACTGCCCTCCGGTCCTCTGCAAGAGCAAACAAGATGCCATTTAAACAAACCCCCTGTCACCCTGTTAAACGTTCACTTTCAAAGGAAATTATTCCGCAAGCCACGAAAAACACCGAAAAGTTCAAAAGCGAAACGCCAGCTAACTGTTCGCTTTGGGCGATGACTAACCGTCACATCAGATCCACGTGATATGGCATGATGCAAACAGGATTTAACTTTCTTTACAAATCAAAACATTTTTTAAAAAAATCACATGTATTCACCCTAAAGACACGGACAGTCATTCTCATTCAGCTTCTACTTAAGATAATTAAATGATCATTAAAGTACTATTAAAGTCGGTAACAATAATGAGAATAATTACGGTGCTTAAAAGTGGGAGGAATCTGGCATGAAGCGCTATATAAAACATGATATTATTGGAACCTCATGACAAGAGAACATAATTAAAGAAGTTATTTTTATAAAACACTTGTGTATAGACCCGTTACAAATGCCATATCATATCAGCATGACATCAAATGATAGAACATCTAATAATAAACTATATAACAAGTATTTGATGACGTACCCTCTGATGACATATCTACTAACATGATAAGTCACTTGGCCGCACCCCTTCTTCCTTGCTTAACTTGCTTGGGGAGATCACTTTCAAGCTCCCCCAGGCAGCCTTCCCAAACATCAAGAAGCTAATTTTGCTGCTAAGTGTAATTTGACAGCCGAGAGCGTCATGCTTGCACTGCAATGTAAACGGCTCCCCACCGCAACATTTTCGTCCTTTGCAAGGTGGAGTGCAAAAGTGCAGGGCAAAAGGCGGCATACGCATGTGCACGCTGCCATTTGACATGCACTTTTGCACTCCGCCATGCAAAGTGAGCAAATTCTGCCTGCAGTGTTTACTTTTAATTGTGAGCGCTGCTTGCCATGCTCGCAGGGCAAGCGGCACTCACATTTACAATGAAACCCGGCCCGCCAGTTTAATTATAATTGTAAATGCTGCCTGCGAAGCAAGCATGGCAGGCAGCATGCACAATGGATCCCCATAGGGTGCGCCAGCTTTACGCTAAAGCATAAAGCCAGCGGGCCCCATAGGGATCTCCAGCATTTGCGCTTGCATGAGAGTTCATGCTGGAGCATTTGTATGATGGAGAGGAAGGCGGTGGTGGAAGCACAAGTTGTGTTCCGCCCCTCCTCTCCGTCATTCAAATGATTGAAAATGGGGTCTGACGTGACAGACATGGGTAAAAGCTTTGTTACATTAGGCCCCTGATGAACATGAGCCCCCAAGGGCCATAAAAATGGCGTCTGTTGTGCTCTATAACTAAATTCTGCATAACTCCACATAACAACATAGCAGAACATTTATTAAATGTCAAAGAGGCACATTTATTAGGAAAACGTAATTTTACAGGAGGGAGCCGTTACGTTTACACTATAGCATAAGCAGCTCCCTGCCACCACATTTTCGTCATTTGCACTTCGGGGGTGCAAATGTAAAGAGAAAAAGGCTGCTTATAAGCAAATACTCTACCCTTTGCCCGTCACATTTGCACTCTGCAGTGCAAAGTGAGTAAACACTGCCTGGCATGCTGGCATGCCAGGCAGCGTTTATTTTTGATTGTGAGCACCGCTTGCCTGCATGGCAAGTGGTGCTCACAAATGAAATGAAACCCTCCTGACATGCTCGCACATCAGGAAGGTTTTAATTTCAACTGGGAACACTGCTTACTATGCACGCAATTGAAATGAGCATGGCAGGGAGCATGAAGCATGTGCAATGAATCCCGATGAGGTCCACCTTTTTTATACATAAAGCGGGCGGACTTCAATGGAAGGGTGACCAGACGTAGCGGTTTTCCCGGGACAGTCCCAGGAAATCACTCTCCATCCTGGGTCCCGGGAGTTTTTGCATTTCAGAAACCCTGTCTGGGGTTTGCAGGGTTGGGATTTATTTTTTTACTCGTTTCTCAATTTTGAAGTTAGAGGATTGGCTCAAACCCCCAACCTTTCAGGAACAAGTCACACCATTTACTGATTGTGCCACAGAGACTGGCTTGGATATGGGTGTACAGCAAGCTATGTTATATCAATTAAAGCAAACAACTGTTTTGAATTAACATGCCAAGATTCACAGACAAAACTGCACAAATGAGATCGTATACAGTTTATAGAAAGGAGAAGTGCTGGAAATATGATTAGGTGGTGGTTGTGGGGGCCTGTTGGGGGAGGGGCGGTAATTGGTGGACTGCGATTGGGGTAGTCCCTCTTTTATGTTGTTGGCCGTCCCGGTTTTTCGTTTTGAAAATCTGGTCACCCTATTCAATCGGATCGCCAGCATTTGCGCCGGTATGAAAATGCATACCAGCGCATATGCTGGAGCATTCCTATGGCGGAAAGAAAGGGAGCAGCGGAAACACAAGTTACGTCCCGCCCTTCTCTCTGCTGTATGAATGATTGAAAATGGGGGTTAGCGTTAATGGAAGGCGTAAAAAAAGCCTTAGGGCTCGATTCATGAAAATGTGCACAGAAATGTGCAGCTCGCCGAGAAGGACACTGCACGAGTCTGCGCACAGATAAAGAAATGCACGCCCCGCGTATTCATGGAATTTACTGTGCAAAGTAACGGTATTCGCAAGTCGTGCTGGGAACACCCCTGACAGGCCCCCATGCAAAGCAAAAACAGCCGGGGCAGCTACCTTTGCATGCTGCTCCGAGAGCTAATACACACACCCTTCAAACAGTGAGTGGGGTCCCCCACAAGCAGGCCTGCATTTCGGGGACCCTGCACATGGTCCCCCATAACTGTATCTGGCACCCCGACAACATGCGTATGAAAAATCGTAAAACGCAGTTGAAATCTCGAAAAATCTGCTTGCTATCCCCCATAAACCGCCCCTGCACCCCGCTGCACTGCGTACACGCACCCCTACGTTGGATCGGAACCCTGGTTGCATACACGCACCCCAAAATCTGACATTCGAACCCATCTCCGTGCTGCCATGCCTATGGCAAGTGCACTTATGCCTGTCTTTCGGGTGGCAGATAGTATGAAGGACTTGGGTGGACATTTCCCAGCCGAGAGGTTGCGCAATTGCATCCATGAATACGTCTTGTGTCGCGCAATTGTGGGCGTGCCAGGGACTGCCTGAAGGCCGTCCCTCGGAACGCCCAATTTTTCGCAAGTTCTTCCCCTTTTTTGGTGTTTTGCCCCCTTCCCAGCCTTTTGCGTAATCCACGCTCACGTTTTGTGTGGAGTCTCGCGCAAGGCCCGCGACGGCTCGCAGAGTCGTGCCAAGCCTGTGTGAACTCCATACAAGTCCAGGAAAAGTACCACGCATTCGAGTCCATGAATCGACAAATGCAGATGTGCGTGCAGTTTGGCGCACAAGTACCCTTTTTTCCATGCAAATCGTTCCATTAATCGGGCCCTTAGGCTCTTACGCTTTCTATGAACGTACTCCACCCATGGAACATGAGCCCCAAAAAGTTAAACAAATTAAAATACAACCTATGGTGCAATTTATTTATGGTTTGTTTATCTCTCAAACCGCCAGGCAGCCTTCAAACCTATCCTGAATTTCAGGAAATGGTCTCTACCACAGTGGGCAATGCCGCTGTACAAGGCGTATTCCATTAAGTTGCAGGCTGCTGGGACGGACAGGATTCACTTCCTCTTCAAGAGCAGTGCTTCTCTTTCTCCTACCACCGCTACCCCCTGTCCTATCCCTTCTCTAGCAGATGAACTGCTGTGGCTGGGAAATTGAAGCAAGCCATTACAGGATGTGAGGGCAGGGCTTCTAAGTGGCTGTGGGAAGAGTCTACTTCTGGGTCGGTCTCCCAGTAGCATCTGGTGAGGTTATGTATTTCCAGTCCACCAAGCAGTACTGGAAGTGCACCCGTTCTGGGCCGAATGGTGAATGGGGCTCCGGCAGCAGATGAAAGGCTCATTTTCATGGAGCTAGCCCTCTTTTTTTTTATTGTGTTTGATTCATCATAGATCCTTTACAATTTACAAATTCATTTAGAAGAAATTTTCAATATTTCATTTACCTTTTTAAAATACTTGCTAATTCATACAACCATTTTTTGACATAACAAAAATTATGCTTGTTTAAAACTAATATAAAACATAATCTTTTTTAAATTTTTTTAAATAAGATCAAGAATCCAAACAGTTAAGAGCTGCAATTCGCTCAACTAGTACTTCAAGAAATTTCGTTACGCTGATAAGTAACTTTATACTATTCCCCCACATACATTTGCTCCATAGTGTTAATCTCGAACGTTCCGAGCCAGAATGCCAATGGCTCCCAAAATGCTTAATTCTAAGCTCTCAAAATATATACAATACATCACCAATGGGCAACATGACAGAAACGACATTCCATACCTAGGTTACCAAACTTTTCCTTATACCCAGACCAATTACCGATGCGGTCATATGTGCAAAACTGATTTAATTGAAAGCGCATATATAGATCTCTTGCAACCAAACACGGAAATTGGAGGATATATCTGGGCAAATCACCCATTTTTCTTCTATATATAGCGTATTCTTTATATGCTTTGTAATTTCCTATGCAATCTGATTGCAAGCACCAGCTCAACAATTGGAATTTCCGCTTATTAGCAGGTAAACATAATATGAGATCTTCCTTGGATATATTTGTCACTTCTAAAATCAGATTCATTTTATTTACAAATTTGGATATGCCAGGTAGAGATCTTAGCTAGCCCTCTTTGTTCCTGGTGTGCCTGGACACACACATAGTTAACAGATTCTTTTCTCACCCTCTCTTATTATGAGAAGTCATTTTTCTATGGCATGTAATTGTCATAGTTTGGTTTAATATGTAAGGATATTAGACAATGTACATTTTCTAGATATTATATTTTGTGTTTATTGCGCTGTGGTGTGTTAATTGGTGGTTAATTGGTGGTTTTGGGATATTTTTGGTAAAGTTGATTGTGGACTTGGAAGAAAATTGTAATATTGGAATGTATTTCCTGTTGCATAATTCAATTTTCTCATGGGGGCCGGTCAGTGAAGTTGCCATGGGTAGCTTTTCTGGTCGGTATGCAGGGGCAGAGGTTGCTGGTCTGGGTGTTCCCAACCTTAATATTCAGCCTCTGGGTGCTCAGGGCTTTTGCAGTGGGTGTGGGCGGGAATACCGCGTGTGTTCCTGCACACTCTTTGAAGTTTTTTTTCAAGCTTCAGGGTTATGGCATTTCCATCTTTATATATTTATCTTTACTCAAATACTAATATGTTTTTGTAATTAATATGTAATTATTGCTGCATTCATGCTTAATGGCTGTGTTATCAGGGATCGAAATTAGGATTTGTTGACCAGGAGCAAAAAGCAGCTCCTAGTTATCGAGCATAACTCATTAAACCGGCGCTACCTCTGGGGAACCCGGAACTAGTACATAGTGCACAGCCAATTTTACTTTCTCGCAAGATGCAACCTGTAAACTTTGTCCATTCTATATTATCCAATATGCTTTAACTGTCCCTTAAGTGTGTTCTTTATTCTCCTCATAGCACAGTCAATATCACATAGCTAGCCATCTTGCCTTGGGAGTCAAATATAGCTCCTCGTAGCTGTCAGTTTCAAGCTAACCAGGCTCCCCTTGGCTATAACCAGGAGCTAAATAGCTCCCAGCTCCTGGCAATTTTGAAACCTGCATTATTAATAAATGCAGCCTAATTGTCTTTCGAAACTCATCCTGATTAGTGCATAACTTTGCCTGCTTTGGCTCAAGCAAATCGTAATTGTTATATTGCAGGGCCTGTCTAAGAAGGATTGGTCACCACAGTCCTACAGAAGGTGAGCAGAAAGAAAAGTGTTCACATAGAGGAGCAGGTGTCCTACCTTTCTTCTCCATCTGAATTAAAAAAAAGCCTCTTCTCTCACATCTAACAAGATACAGTTGGATACAAGTTCTTCCTGGCACAGCTTCTTATGCTGCACTCCTACAGCATTCTCTCCACTCCTTCATTCCCAGAGGGAGATGGAGGTCTCAACCTGCAAAGAACTGCAAAATGGCACCAGAGCACTGCAGACTCAAATGCATTAATAGCATTTGAGTTTAGTGGTATTCCCATATCAGCGGTCATTTATCACAGTATTTAGAGTACACACTTTTCCATAATTTCTAAGTCACAATCGGAGATATGCAGAATTACTGCATGCAGCAATACCACATGGGTCAATACCATCATTGTAAGTGGAGATACTACCTCCACTAACAGCCTGGCAATTTTCTGTTATGTGGGTTTCAAAACCTATAATTGTGTGGTGTGGTAAAGCAGGCAGTATTCCGAAATGCCAGTTATTTTACTCGCATTGCATAACCAATAGTGAGGCACAAAGTGCCTATGCTGTGTTATGTTAATAAGCTTTGGTATCAATGCATCATTTAGTCATTTATGGACAGACACCCCGAAGAGCGAAATCGTGTATATATTATATAGTGTATTCATTTGTAGGTAGCATAAAGTAATATTTACAAGAAGACACTGTAAATCATTTACAGACAGGTTGCAAAAATCACAAAAGGATTTTATGATCTCAAAGAGCTTAAGACTGGAGTTACTGCTCCTAGATACCTACATCACATCACCAACAGTGTTTCTTTCAGTGTTTGTTATGTACACATTAGAGGTACATGCTTCAATCTCTATGTAGCTGCCTCATAAAGTGTATCTTGGAACTAACTGGGCCAATATGCGACAGGGACATTGGAATACAGCATATTTTGTATTCTTTTTATGCGAGAGAGGTTGAAAATTCATGCCATTGAGAACTGAGCCAAAGATAGTTACAGAACATAAATCTTGAATACTAGGCAAGGGCCTGCATCTCCTCAGGATTATCTTCATTAGTTATCACCTTTGTTTACTCACCACAGTAGGCTATCATCTATT
This sequence comes from Ambystoma mexicanum, assembly GCF_040938575.1. Lineage (NCBI taxonomy): Eukaryota > Metazoa > Chordata > Amphibia > Caudata > Ambystomatidae > Ambystoma > Ambystoma mexicanum. Next base: position 585,080,654 of record NC_090934.1, read on the forward strand.
GCCTGTTTTCTAGGCAAAACGGCAGAATACCCTAAACCCTATGCAAAACTGTACTTTCAGCTCTTTGTTTCCACCTCTCAATGTTCAGTACTATGCATACCTTGCAATCCTCATTCAAATCATTAAGCATTCTCAGTAAAGAGGGATCATCACAGTAACACCGAAACAAGCTGAGACACTCATGTTCCACTGGCCAGAGAACCTAAGAAGGTGTGCCTCATACCTGGACCCTTGCACGAGTGCATGGGCCTGCCACTTGACAATTTAATCCACAGTTTACTTTAAATCATGTAAAACTACTTATAGTTTGTACTGTTATGTGTCAGTCCCACATGTTCATTTAACACTCCCACCCTTCACCGTCTAATTTATACATCTATTTGCCAGTGTTTTCTTGTGTGACACCTACCAAGACTAAGTAAGGTAACTTTTCTTGAATGCTCAGCAATCATTCAATAAATTATATAGTAACAGTGGAAAGGATGCGCTGTAGACATTATGAACAAAATCTGAAATAAATTACTAAATGATAGAATGAAGAGTAAATCCAATCTGATTCCATCGTTACATTATTTCACGGGTCTATTTCCTAACTAATAAACATATATTTAAATGAGTACTAAAATCATTAGTACCGCCATTGTAGGCAGTATGACAACTACTCCACCACCCCCCTAACAGTTGCAGAGCACTGATGAATGGTCAGCATTTACGACAGGCCTTTAAGAATGATTTAAGAGCAGCCTGTAAACCTGCAAAAATGTGCTCACTAGTAAATGCATCCTAGACCACCAAGGTCAATTAATTCCAATCTGATCCATCACTGAGCCTGTAAACATTTTAAACATGGAGGCCAATCATTAGGCGTAAAAGGCCCTGAGCTCTGGAACACTCTTAGGCCAATCCTAAGATCAGGAGCGAATCACCTGCACTTCAGAAAGCTTCTAAAAGCGGAACCTTTCTGATCAGGTTATGGTTAAACACTACACGGGAAGAAGGCAGTAACTGAAGAATTCAATGATTGGAGAAAATTTCTAGCATCAGGTTGGCCCTAACCCTAATTTATATGTTTCTGTTCTGCATTTCAAACACTCTAAAGTGCACCACAAGGTGATGTGATGCACATTACATTAACTTTTTACAGTATATCTAATATGGCTATATTCAAGGAGGAGTTAGTATGCAATGCTGTGTGAGGGGTCAGAAATGTGAGGCAGACAACCTTATGAAGATTTTTTAAACAATGTCATTTTATTACCTCAAAAGGTTGGATAAATGCCTCACTCTCTCTACCCTGACGAGGATTTCCCTGCCTAAAATAAACTAAAGAAAACACTGTAACAAAATGTTTCTGTCCCTTATACTTGTACATACAACAACTCAACAAGGTAATACATGGCAGTTCAACAAACCAACAAATAGAACACTTAAGTTTGCATCAGAATAACTGTCTCTCATTATACTCTGGGTGAATTCCCCTTCGTCAGATTCAAGAAGGATTCTGTTTAACAGTTTCAAAAGAATAAGGAAATACTGGGCCTCATTATGACCCTGGCGGTACGGTATGGATGGTGCCGGTTTGGCACCGGCACCGTCCATACCATAAGGCCTTATTCCTTATAAGGGAAACTCGTGATTGCACCGGCATCGTTATCAATGTGCCGGTGCAACCATGCTCCCGACCCCCATTGTGCCCTATGGGGCAGAATGGGGATCGGGAGCCCGGCATTACCGCCTCCCGCGAATGGAAATTACCAGCCCCTTCATCTCGTAATGGGCCAGTTATTGCCCAATCGCGGAAGGCGGTCCCGCTAGCGAGCATGGGGGTAGCCGTGCCTGCCATACAGGCACAGCTACCGCCATGCTCGTAATGAGACCCATTGTCTTTTAACAAAGTTCTAATGTAGCTCTTTAGATTCCAACTTGACAACAAACCTTTGAACACTTCAGAATTGTTCAACAAGGTTTTTCCTCCTCCCATTTGTGACATAAAGAAATCAAAACAATGTTCTCACAAACCAAGAACACGTCCTTAGTTCATCAGGATTCACAGAAATTGGCTTTAACAGGATTATTCTGTAACAAAAAACCTGCTCTGACAATGTTAGATACTTCAGCAGTTTACAGAACCCTTGCTTCAGCAATGTAACTGATGATTCTGGAATATTTCAAAAAGACACCTCAGTGGTTCCACCACTTCTTCGTTATGACTTTTCACAACCACATTACAGTACTTCATCAACTTCCACCTTGTCTACACACCTGCTAAGCCTAATACTACAATTCAATTCAATCTTTATCTGTGTATGGTTTAAAATAAACCTTTACAAATGTCATAACTTTTAAAATGTTCCTTCACATATAAAAGTTAAATTCACCACATATAAAATTTCCCTTCACGTATAAAAATGTAATTCATCACATAAAAGGAAATACAACTCAAGTAATTTAAAAGGAACAATACAAATACTAACCATACAAACAATTAAATTCACCTTGTAAATACAACAGTTTGAAAAACAGGCAGAAGGGGGAAAACGCATACATAGCAGTCTCTACAGAACAGAAGCAACACAGATACAAACGTTTTAGGTCTAAGTATAGAGGTTAGACAAAACATTTTTTTAGAAACCGTAAGGTAGCACTTTTCAGAGAAACAGATTTCCCATTCAAAATGTTCAATTATAAATTGTCAGCCAGAACCCAGTCCAAACTAGGTAAAAATGTACCAAAGTAAGAAATACGCTCTTCCAAAAGCGTTGGGCACAACACAACCAGATGGAACAAAGTTAATTCAGGTGTTACATGCCAGGTGAGCATATCTGATGGGTTGGTGATGGGGACGCTGGGGCCCTCACATCTCCACCAAATGTGTTGATTGCTGGGCTCTCCGTGACCTTCAGTGCTATCTGCCCAGTCCCGTTTGCCGGCAGCCCCCCGCCCTGGTCACCCGATGTCACCCCTCCAGGCATGGCAATGCTCCCGGGCCCCGCTGCCCATTGATCGTCATGGGTGCCACTCTCCCCACACCCCCGAATTCCTGTCCGTTCTGGCCTTTTGGGGTCACCTCACTCCGTACTTGCTCTGCCTGCCTGACCCTGCCCCATCAGTACAAATCAAGCACTGCCTGCCCTCTTGAGTCATTCTGTCCTAAATGTCCTTGCCAGCTTACTTAACCATTGCTGAGCCCCTTGTGTACTGCACTAGCTGCTACTGCCTGTAAATAACCCATACTGGTACCCATTCAGACCAAACCTGAGCCCCTCCTCCTCTCACCTGATCCCCGTTGCTGCCTTGCGCTACTGGTACCTTTTGCCCCTGTCTAGCGCTTGCCCCTGCGCTTGCCATGCCACCTGTGGAGGGCCTGGGAACAATCCCTCCCAAGGATGTCCCCCCGCTCCTTTGTCCTGCGCCTGCTCTCAGTCCTCTGAAACTTCCTCTACTCTTGCTTTCTTTGGCCCTTTTCCCTTTTTTGCTGGAGGAAATGCAGCCCTATGTGCTACGTTCTTTCTCCTGGATCTGCCTTCCCCTCCTAACTCGCTTTCCGGACTTCCGGGCTGCCGTATTATGTTTTCACCCTCCTTGCCACTTAACTGTGCCATGACGTATCAATTCCTTTGTCGTGCATCCTACTAAATAAAGTTGCCACTTTCACCGGGTCATTCTGACTCCCCTTCTGCTGCGATTCTGCCTGCTTCTGATCCCTCATCTGATCTGTAAGTTACCTGCAACGAACGCTGTTTCCCAGTACCTGTCTAATCATACACAGCTCGGCCACTCAACGTGCTCCCCCGTATCCCACTGTGCTCTGTAATGTCTTTCAGACCAAACAAATAGACAGTGCAATAAATTAACGTTCCAATTTTTCGAGCTCCTGCCCCGTCCCCGTCTCCTTTCTTGCTCCCCTTTCCCTGCCCTCTCTAGCACTGAGGAACCCCCCACTCACCTACACCCGTTCCCAGACCGCCTGCCCTGCTACCCGCACCACGAAGCCCCACGTAGAACGTACCAACAGAGGATCCCTCGGAACAGACCCGCCCCTCCTAACACCCAACTCCTTACCTGCACCGTGGAGGTACCCAACGAGCCCCGGTCCAAGACTAAAGAAAAAGAATCTAGCTGCTCTACCCACAGGCTGCAGGAATCCCCTGAATGCAGGAAAGGCGAGTCTGCTCTGAGGCGCACAGTCCCACGATAGCCACGCAACCAGAAGAGGAGTGCGGCGGCGGTTCTTCCAGCGGGCAAATGCAGGCAGGTTCTTTCCAGGGGAGCTTCAGAGGGACAGCAACGAGGATCAGGAACCGAAGTCGAAGAGCTTCTGTTCCTGCCCTGCCTCCCTGGCCTCTTTTAACCATGCATTTTGGAGCAGCCACCAAGGCCCCTGTGGTGTTCCCCATTGTTCTGCCCTAAGGGTGTGTCACCACACCACGGCCAATTTTGTGCACCCATTACGCCTGCCGCCCTCCCCTCCAGTCTTACTGCTGCCTTCCACCATGCCCACTCTGCGGCCCCTCCAGTGGGGGAGGGGGCCCGCCTCCAGGGGCTTTAGATAAAAATTCTCCAATATCAACCACATATAGATTAACAAGGCATGGGGCCAAAATTCAGCCCTGTCTGAGCCCAATTACCATTTTGAATTAATTTGGACATAGCACCTTCGTTGTTTAAATGCACTTGAACCGAAGTTCCTTCGTGTAGGTGGATAAGGATATTCAACAATCCTCTTGGGAAGCCTAATTTGTCTAGTTTGGCCCACAAAATGGCCTGATCCACAAGATCATAGGCCATAGATAGATCCATTGACGGCGCATACATGGGTAGAGAGTCTTCTTCTAAGCCAAATATGGAATACAGGACATTAATAATCCCCGACAATCAGTAACTATCTGCCTCCTAAAAGCAATTTGAAACATATGGAACACATTTTTTGTGGTGCACCTATCGTCAATTTTCTCTAGGATCAAGGAAGCAAAGATTTTAGAGTCGGCATCCAGAAGTGTAACAGGCCGATAATTTAGTGCGACGCCTTGTCCCCCTTTTTATAAATAGGGATGACATGTACTGTTTTCCATGAGGAGGGAGAAGAAATGGTGGCAATAAGGTCCTTAAACCAAATATACAATATGCATGCCCAGAGCCCCACATCATTCTTAAAGATTTATTTAGCTTGATGATTGGGTCCTCCCGCCCAGGAATGACGTGTCTTTCAATGTCCACTATAGTAAAATCCAAGTTAAACTGGGTGGATACCCATCTGCCAAATTGGATCCCCCTTACCTTAGAACACTGAAAAGTGGTTGGACGAAATATTTTCAGGGATAGGGTTACTTTGCACCACCATCTGACTCATCTCTAATCCATTCATTATGGACCAAAGGTCTCTGGAGTTACCCTTATTCGGGGCAACCACCATTTCCTCTCCATCCCAAAGGTAGATCACATGTGGGAGCGATGTTTATAGTTTTTTTTAATTTTTTTATTTTGCTTTGCGTTTTTGATCCTAGCAATTATCTCAACCTTCTCTAAAGAAGACTTTTTGAATAGCTGAATGATCTGATGTGCAGACCTTTCTAGGGTGCAGACTTGTCACATTTATGAGTATGATGGGTCTTAGATGGATTCCTCGGTTGCCCCTTCTGCAAAGACTTACCTCCAAGGCCATGGTGTTGGTTAAAGGATTTAGTAGTGTATGTCAGTAACTTTGATTCATTGCAAGAGTTCCCAAAATCTTGCACAATCAACGTGTTGAATCGCTTAATATTACCTTCATGCCAACTTAATCTATCACTGTTAATATTAACCGATAAATACATAAATGTTTTGGGCAATAGGTAATCAGTTCCATCCCATGCAAATATCGAGACTAGCATGCTGTGGTCACTAGACTGATTGGGAACAATTTCAAATGTTGCACATAGACCTAGAAGAGCTCTAGTTACAAAGACATAATCAATGGCAGATGGGCAATTCCTCCCATACCAAGTATAGTTAGACTTTACTTAGCCCTGCAATCATTAATTTAACATACCAAGTCCTCAGCCCTCCAGATTTATTCGCCATTCCATTCCTTGGGCGATTTTCCTATGGGTTACACACCCCTCCTTTGCAAAAGGGTGGTCTAATTCCAATAACAATGTGCCATCACAATCAGCATTGAAGTCCCCAGCCACAATAACCTGTCCCCCCGGATAGGAGACAAACCCGTGCTCAAATAGTGCATGAAGCTTCTCCATAGTCTGGGTTATATCCGAACATGGGGTACAATAGATGTTAACCAGCAATAGTTGTCTAAGGACTCCTTCGCCATCTTTATTAAGGATCAGGAAGCGTCTGCCTTTCCCTGGCTACCTGGGAGGATACTGTAGGCAGGTGTCTATGTGAGGACTCTGAAGGATTCACTACATATGCCAGTATGTCGTAATGACAGTTTACATAGCAAACATGCCTTGTGTCACTGCTTGGAGCCACCATTGATTATGACATAATCAAAATCATTGGTAGACCATCGTATTGGTCCTTGGCATGCTCTGGCAATAGTGGATATACGTTTCAATATGCTTCTGTCTCCAAATAGAATTTGGGTTCATGGATTATGTCTCTAGACACAAACTGATTGGTTAGGCTGGTGTAAAAATCAAGGTTACCCCAGGTCACCTTCTCTAAAAATATACATGTTCTTTCCCAGTTCACATACAGACCTGTAATAGGACCTTAGTGCCCGGGTGCGGACCATCTTTATTCCATCTACACCAGGAAGTCCATCTTCCAGTTGGATAACTTGATTTCAGTTGTGAAGAGATATGACTTCAGGGGTATCACTATAAGAATGTGCAGCCTCTGTGCAAATGGCGCTGCATAGTGTTTGCAGTGTAGGGTGCACACTTTGGTATCAAATAATTAGCCACAGGGACAACTAGGTTTGTGCATTCCCAATGGGCTCTGTTCCTTCTGGTCATAATTTCAACTTTTTTGTTGGTTTATTTTGGTCCTCTTTGCCACGACAGAGGCACTGAATTTATTTAAAGTGACAGAGAGGCATACAAAAACTGCCACCCCTCAAGCTTGTTAGTCAGATGTGCCCGATTTACTGCTCAGTACTTCTCCCACTAAAAATACAAAGACTCCACATGCCACAACTTCACCTCAAGATTAAGTCCTCACTGAAAAACAGGTAATACGCTACACCTGCTGAAACTATGTTATGGTATTAGGTTAACAACATATACTGCGCTCAATCTCCACTGTAGTAGTTTGAGAGTACCTAGGCTTTTCCATAGAGTGGCATGCTATGCCTCTTCTAAGTGTATCCAGAGCTTGGTTTGCTGGCGGAAAGAGAATGAGCGCTGGGAATATAAGAGGATGGAAAAGCAAGAAATACATGCTACAAACCAGGGGAGGGAGTGATCAAGTGGGGGAAATGTTTTGTCATGGAATGCATGCATGGCAGTCCTGAGAGGTGGTCCATAATTCTACAAATATATGAGGGGTGTATGGTCTTGTTATGATAATTGGGTTTGTGTTTCAAAGGCAGACTTGGAGAATTGTAAGTTGGTATGCCATGCAATATTGGATACATGCGAGGCTTGAGAGTGTGGTCTGGCAATCCTGGTAGTTTGGTGGCTTATTTTCCCAGACATCTCTATATACTGCAACTGAGTTCAAACTCCAGAATATTAATTATAGTTTTTCCATGCCTGTGCCAGGAGCTGCCTTCTTCAAGAATTGAATGGCGTTGGTAAGTGTAGGTAAGGGAATGGAGTTGTCAAACTAATATGCAAAAGTTGAAAAAGCCTCATATTTTGATGCCAACAAGGTTATTATTAAATGTTTGTTCCATTCAACTAATGCTACTTTGCCTTACTTGGGAGAAGGCTATCAAAGTATAGTAATAGCTACCCATCTAGATTGAAAGAATGTGCCCTGAGTTCCCTGTGCAGGCTGTGCTCATTACACGTTGTGATGGCAGATGCAGTACAAATAGGGAAAGAGTGAGTGATCGGCCAAATCTCTGTACTATTTGAAGTGTCGTTTGGCAACCTTTTGTGTGAAATAAGTACGTCTTTGGTTCAAGAGTGGCCAGGGTTTTAACCCTCCCACAACACCAGGATGTCACTGTGCGCCTGAGTATGTGAAAGCTATGTACAGGGGAACAGAAGAGAAGGCACCCTTCCCCTTGCTCCCTAGGCCATGCACATCCAGGCTCCTTAAACAGGAAAACTGTGAGGAACTACAGGCACTTTTAAATAAGGGTGGGCTTTGAATTGTGGCTCTTGAGCAGACCGGCCTTGTCTCTGGGATTAGCCCAGAGACTCCGGGTTTCCAGGCTCTACTCTGGGAATCCAGGGAAGAGCATGGAGTCTCTGTGATTTCCGGCAGTGCCACAAACTCTGCCCATGCCTCCATGTGAGTTGCTACGAACAGACCAATTACATGCAGGTGTGGCTAGAGACACGAGACTGGATCACAAAGCCCACACATTTCTTTTTTTTTAAACATCTTTTTATTAGTGATCGCAACAGATACAGTAGCTCCTACCCAACATCATTTCCAACATATCACACAATGGTACATTATATAACCACTTAGGTGGTATACGAATTACATAGAGGTTTCAGTGTCCGAAAACAATTCACATAGGTACATCCTGAAGGGTCCCCAGATGTCCTTTGGCCGACTCGGGCTTGGTTGGGTCAAGACATATTGTTCCTCATTTTCGTTAACATAAGTCAATTCACGTAAGAAAGTGTTCATGCTTGGCGGTGCAGGGCTTTTCCAGGCATGTAGGATACATTTCTTTGCAACAGCGCATGATACATTAAAAAGCTTTCTCTTTTTTTCGGAGCACTCACCGATATCTCCGAACAAATATTTTTGAGGAGTCAAGAATGGGGGTATTTGCGTAATTTCCGCCAGCATTTCAGCCACCATCCCCCAGAACCGCAACAACATGGGTACTCCCAGTACATGTGAAAGTATCCCGCCTGCGGTGAGCCACATTTGGGGCATTAACTCGAGGCATCTGGCGCAAACTTTGCTACCCTAGCTGGTGTATAATATAGTCTGTTCAGGATTTTGAATTGTATCTGGCGCAGGCTAGCATTAAGGGATATCTTTTTCGTGAGTGTACAATATAGACTCCCTTTCTCATCAGGTATAGATGTCTGCATGTCAGTTTCCCATTTTTCTTTAACCAGATTCGCCGTGGGGGTATGGGCTTGTACCGACACGTACAGTTTGGAGATTCCCAGCCCACCTTGGGTTGTAATCAGTTGTAGGCATGGGTGTGGGAGAGGTTCATCAGGGAAGAGTGGCCAGCGTGACTGGAATGCGGATCTCATCCGGTAGTATTGAAGCGTCCGGAGCAGTCCCCTTCCCATGGCCCTCGCAAAATCAGTTAGAGTTGCAAACTTCCTGTCTATGAACATGTCGCCCACCCTCATTTCACCATTAGGGTCCCAGGCTTCCTGCATATCTGTGTCAAAAGTGGGAGGAATATTAGGAAAGTTCCATAGGGGAATTTCCAGGTTATAGGGTGTTTCCAGCTTCAGCCTCCTACATATTGCCCCCAAGCTCGAACAGTGCAACTCACACGGCCGTGTTCACATGTGTCTCTGTGCCTATGGTCAAAGATAACAGATCGTATATCAGTGGGTGCGACAGTGTGTGTCTCTAACCATTTATGGGGAGAGTTATCTGTTTCATCATACCAAAATTTCGCGAATTGTGCCTGAGCAACCACGTAGCACAATTCGAAGTCCGGGGCTGCAATGCCACCGGTACAATATGGTTCCGTCATCTTTTCCCACCCTATTCTGGCCGTTTTCCCGTTCCAAAGGAATGTTGTTGCCATTGACCGATGTCTGGAGAAAAAATCCTTACCAGGCCATATGGGGATATTCACAAATAGGTATAGTAGCTTGGGTAGGACGATCATTTTGAGGACTGCTATCCTACCATGGAGTGAGATAGGGAGGTGCCTCCAGATCTGCAACTTCGTGTTAATTGATTGTAGTGCTTGTTCATGGTTGTCTACATACAGGGATAGTTTATTCCTAGAGACCATCACCCCTAAGTATCTAATATGTCTTTCCGACCATTTAAGTCCGCACGTCACCTCAGGGCACTCTGTGGTGAACGGGAAAATGTCTGACTTCGCATTGTTCACAGTGTAGCCAGAGTATTCAGCAAACTCGTGTATGTCTGCCATTATGGGTGCAATGTTTTTGTCAGGTTCCCGTATGTATAATAGTGTATCATCCACATACAATGATATTAATTGGGTGGACCCTTTCATTGTGAAACCCCTGTCACTGTGTCGCAATCTGACAGCTGCCACCATGGGCTCTATTGTTAAGGCAAAGAGAATGGGTGAGAATGGGCACCCCTGTCTGGTGCCCCTGCGAAGTACAAACATTTCGGAGATGGTTCTGTTGGTGCATACTCTTGCCCCAGGGCAAGCATATAACAGCCTGACATACTTGATGAAGTTGCGTCCCACCCCAAACACCTCCAGCACAGAGAAGAGGTATTCCCACGAGACCAAGTCAAACGCCTTCTCGGCATCGAGGGACTCAGCAACCGCGTGTCTGCCCGGGTCTATCTGTGCCATTATCCCAAACAGCCAACGTAGATTTAAGGCGGTGGACTTCTGAGGGATAAATCCACTCTGGTCCGGATGGACCAAGGTGGATACTATAGGTAGCATACGGTTCGCCAACACCTTTGCAAAGATCTTTGCGTCTACGTTTATGAGCGAAAGAGGTCTGTAAGATGACATATCGTGGGGCGGACGACGGGGCTTGGGCAGTACGGTGATTATGGCTTCTCTCATTGTCAGGGGCAGTATTTGTTTTTCTAGGGCTTCCTCCCACATTTTCAATATTATAGGACTAGTTCTTCATGGAACTCTTTATAGAATTCGGCCCCCAGTCCATCTGAACCCGGTGCCTTACCAGATATGAGGTACTTGATTGCTTCGGCTATTTTTTCAGCAGTGACGGGCTGCTCAAGGACCAGTTTATTTTCGTCTGGGAGTGTCGGGAGGTTGAGCGGAGCCAGATAGGCTTTTATCTCATCAGGGGTTTTTAGGTCTTTATTCACATAGAGTGTTCTATAGAACTTGACAAATTCGTCGCTAATACCTTGTTCACTTGTGACTATTAAATTTTGAGCTGCTTGGATGATAGTGATTGGGGTCAGTTGCCTTTCATGTTTTAAAAGATTAGCTAGTGTTTTCTCCGCCTTATTTCCCTCTCCGTATCTGCGTGCCTCTCTCATGGCTAGATTGTCAACATTTCTAAGGAGTTTGTGGATTTCGGCAAAAGTGTCCCTATCGTGGGTGCGACTATAGGTTTCTTCCAGCTCATTTAATTCCCTTTCCACCCCTTCCAGTTCCAGTCGTACACCCCTCAGAAGGCCCGTGGATTTTGACTTCAGGACCCCTCTGACCCAGACTTTAAAGGTTTCCCACACTGTGGAAATCTGGTTCACCGTCCCCACATTATCAGCAAAGAAATTGGTTATTTCAACATGCGGGGCCTCAACCACGTTTGTGTCTCCCAGTATCCCCCCAGGCATTCTCCATCTTCTCGCTGGTCTAGGGATATCTTTCAGCATGAGTCGCAGCAGCACCGGGGAGTGATCGGACACCGTGCGGGGCAGGATTTCACAGTGCTGTAGCATGTTCGAGATATCTGAGGATACGAACCAATAATCTATGCGTGACTTACTGTCATGCACGGTGGATTGGTGGGTTTATCGCCTGCTATCCGGCCTGCATCAATTAGTGACAGTTGTGGAAGAAGTTGACCCAGGGTTACTGCCGTCTTCGAGGGCGCCCTTGTCACAGTAGTGGATCTGTCCAGTGCGGGGTCAAGTGCCACATTGAAATCCCCACCTCATATTATTTTGGTCGTGTTTTGTTTATTGAGGGCTTCGAATATACTGAGATAAAAGTCTGGGTCGTCTATATTGGGACCATATGTGTTCACAAGGGTTATTTGTTTGCCAGCTAATTCCCCCCATACCAGTGAAGTGGGAGAATGGGAGAACAAGCTCCCCCCAATCTCCTCGCGACCATGGCCTAGAGGATCGCGGCCCAGGCATCCACCACGAGATGAGTTCGCCTATCTACCAGATGACAAAATACCCTGGTTCAAGAACATAAGGATATGCCCACCAGCCTGTCCCACTCAAGCCGACACCTGCGGCATGGATGAACTTGACTAAGACATTAACAACGAGCACCCACATCGTTAGAGATGCCACAACGACCTAGCCAACTGCCAAGAACACACGTGCCACCATGCACACTGGTCACTCACGCACCTGCCTACACGAAGAATATATTCAGTGCTATGACGTAGGTGACGGATACACCCACTGACGCGCATCTTTATTATTTTTCACATAGGCCCCTTTATAGTAATGCAGAAACGCAAGACGCCTGAAGCACTCGCGTATACGCTTGCTGACGCTTCCCCCAACTCTCGCATCGTGATGAGAACATAATGAAGACATAATATTGCTTATGAGGCCATGTCGAACCGCAACATAGGTGCCGTGCATTATGCATCCCCACCCATGAACTAGGCCCAAGTAGGCCGCAAGCAAGAACCGCCATGAACACTGCATGAGCAAGAGTACAAGTGCTGATCACGCAGAACGAGCCCAGAGAGAGCTCATAGCCAAGGGCGCGATGTTGCAACTCATATGCTACCAGCCGGCACCAAGGTCACACCTGTAAGCAAAGCCAAGCACACAGAAGCAAAATACAACTTTAAATGTGCAGAATTCCGCCCCAGCTACGGTCCCTCCACACGTGACCAAGCCGACCTGACAAGGTGGCAGACCCACAAGAAAGAAGTCGCCAGGGTCCCATGTCTGGGACACAGTCTGCAACAGTGAAATGACAAGATGGACACCTACGGCGATGGGAATGGCCTGCTCTCAGGTCTATGAGCAAACCCGCACATTGTCTGCACAAACACATAGTTACACATTGTTGCTAGTGACAGGTACACCGCGAGCTGGGAACGACGATGGTCCCAGACTTGGGGGCTCGCGGGAGGACCAATCAGAACATGAGGGGACTCATCACCTGACGGCACTAACATTAGCCAATCATTAGGGGTCTTCGTGTAACAATTTTCAAGTATCTAATAGAAGGGACAGCCCAAGTATACCACCTGACTCATCCTTAACCACTAATATGGTTCTCTATATGTATACTATACTAACCCTACCACTCGAGGAACCAATCCGAAGTGGCAATAGGTTTTTTTGCTAACTTTCCCAGGTGACGCAAGTAGCGCGTCAAACTGCGGTAAAAAGGGCCTGCAAGCCCCACGAATTTTGAGAGTCTGGACGGACACGTACGATCCTAGACCCATCCCTGCCGTTGTTATAATAAACAGCAGAACCGCCTTGCTCGTTGTGTGTGTCTCATACTCATTTTCTGGGAAGCACAGGAGTTGGGGCCTCCCAGCCCAGAGGTCTGCGGACAGCTCAGCCGACCCCGGGATAACCACCCCGACACCAGGACGTATCTCCCCATTAGGTCTGCCCTGTGTCCTTTGGTCTGAAACCCCAATTTGGGGTGTACGAGTGTGATGACCCCCCTGGACTGAGAAGAGTACTCCGTATAGTATTGCAGCTTGCCCCAATTGGCCAATATGTTTGTGTTAACTGGGCACTGAGCATGTGTTTCTTGCAGCATTATAATCTGGGGTCTGTGTCTGGCGACATAGTTTCCCACCTTTCTTGCTTTCGTTGGGTTGTTTAGCCCCCGGACATTCCAGGATAATAAGGTTATCTTTAACCCATCACTCGTTTTCCCTGTGTGTGCATTGTGTTGTGCTATTTTTTCCAACAATTCTAGCATCTAAACAATATGGAGGGGTGCCAGCATCAGTGTGATTCTATTTCAACCAACTTCAAACTTTTAGTCATCTTGCCTCCCCCCCCCCGAATCCCCAACTCATCTTGGTAACAACAACAACATTTTTCCACGTTCCCAGTCTCAAAACCCTGCCCCCCACCTGCATCATCTACCCCAACTTGACGATGAGCCCTTAGAACTTATAGGAATCTTCCTGTGGGTGCCACTTTGCCATCACGAGGCCAACAGGGCGGGCTCACAGCCCGCTTTTAAATGTTACTTAGAGCCCGCCATCGGGAGCCAAGCACTGTTACTGATCAACAAAGGATATAGATGTGTTCCAGATCAATGAGCAGGGTCCTGATCTCCTGGCGCAGGCGGAGATCTTCCGTTCTGGTCCGGCCCACGGCTCCTAGGGGGTAGAGGTATAGTGACCTCAACATAGACCAGGGCAGCAGCGTGGGTTTAAAAAAAGTGTGCCCTTCTCCCATATTGAATTTGCATCTTGGCAGGAAAAATTAACGCGTATGGAACCTGTCGTGCTCTCAGCAGTCTCTTGACCGGTTCATATGACCTTCGGCTTGCCTGCACTCCTGCAGCGAAATCCGGGTAGATGTGTATGCGGCTCTCCTCATATTGTAGTGTCCCGAGTTCCCTTGCCATTCTCAGGATAGTATCTCTGTCTCTATAGTTGAGAAGTCGCGCAAGGATCGTGTGCAGTGGGGCCCCAGGTTTCGGCACAGGAGCGAACGTGCGGTGGGCCCGTTCAACCAAAAATTTATTCGAGAAGGAGTTTGCCCCAAAAAGGTTCTTGAAGAGTGTTTCCACCTGCTGTTCCATTGCCCCCTTCCCAAATTTCTCCCATACCCATACAATCCGTACGTTGTTTCTTTGAGATCGGGATTCAAGGCCCTCGCACTTATTTTGCAGCTTATTCATACCCTTTCTGAGCTGGGCTATATCTTGGTCATGTCGCGTGATGGTATCTTCGTTTGTACCGATTCTGTTTTCCGCCTCAGTGAGTCTGAGGCTCTCCTTGTCCACTCTTGTTTTCAGCGCCCCAATTGTAGTGACAATGTCATCTAGCTTGACATTAATGGATAGAAAGCCGTTTTGCACAATGGTGGTCAGGCGTTCAACCCTGTCGCTGCTGTCTGCTTCGGGGTTACATACGGATGTTGTCGGTGGCTCTTGCTCGTTGTCCGCCACCTGGCTGCTGGTGAATGAGTCAATCGGTCCTTTTTTTCTGGCCCCTGCTCCCTCTGCCACTTTTTCTTGTTTACGTGTGTATCCCATATTGGCCAAAGCAGCAGATGCACCACCACAGTCTGTCTGGGGCTGCAGCACCTGTGGGTCAGCAAAGCAGTTTAGTGGGTGTCAAGTCCTCGTGGGCCACACGGGTGTTGCCCGGCTAATGTGCCCAGCTAAGGCCACACAGGGGAAGAGTCCCGACTCTAGCACTCTGCACCCAGTGTCTCCTGCGAGTGCTTGCACCTCGCCGCGTTAGCAGGCTCAGATTTCAGTCTCCCTATAAGATGGATGATGGACTGTGCCCTCCCACGTATAAACGGAGTGATTTTAGAGAGTTCTAGCCAGTTTATATCTCAGCGCACTGTGACTCACTTGATTAGTGCATGTGGCCAACCCGCCGCTCCCCAGCGCCTGACTCACGGTTGTATTGTACGCGGATGTTCAGATACCAAGTCAACGTAGCTATTGGGGCCAGCATGCGCAAATGCGAAGAGGGGACGGCAGACCCAGTTCTCCCGAGTATGTGGCCAATAACTTAATGGTTTCAGCCAGTATACACCTTAGTTTAACAGCCACCGACTCTCTCCAAAGTGTTGCTGCCTTGTTGTTTGCTTTTGTATATCCCCAGCGTAGCGCGCTTTTGGGTTTTCGTGTCACTTCAGCGCTATAGCACTGTTGTTGTCATCTGGGGGAGTGGAATATGTTCCCCAGCGCGTGGTCCTGCCAAGTTCAATGCGTGCCCGCTGGCCAGTGGTTAAATCAGTAGTGCCCCAGCGGTGCCACAGCAGTTTCACCATGCAGCCCCTGCACCTTTCAGTTGTGCAAAACTCACGGTTGGGCGCGTGTTCTAGTTGGCCTCGTTTTGCCTCTTTCTCCCCCACAGCACTCTTGCAGAAGGCGGCGCGGCGTTCGGAACCCCCCTGCCACAGGGAAGGTGGATCACACTTTGCGACTCTGGGCCGGGCCAGGCAGGGGGGCCCCTCCGCTGCCGCTTTCATCATCTCCTCACCCCGGGGGTGGGAATTGGGTCAGCGGCCCTGCGTCGCACAACAGGCACCTGTCAATTCCGAGGTAAGGAGCTCCCGCTCAGCCCAGTCGGGCCCTCCGGCATCGCAGTTGTTCAGGCACACCTCACAGGTCCCGCCTGGGGCAGTCCCTGTTAGCCGGTTCGCCCCCGGAGCCGCTGCCGCCAGTGTACTCCTTTGCCGCAACCCAAGTGCGAGGCACGACAGGGGAGCCGCTCCTGCCGAGTTGCAGTCCTCTTCAACGTGGATGTTGCACAATGCCGTCTCGCAGCCCCTCCTCTCTATGGTCTAATGGGCTAGAGGACATCGGTAACTCAAGGCAGCGGATCTCTGGTTGCCTCACATGGTGTGCTTTCCCGCCGGGCCCCGCTCGACTTGCAGCACAGTGTATCTCGGTGGGTCCAGTACCTCTGCTCCCAGGATTTTAACTGTGTGTGCACCACACCACGCCACACCTCGTCCTCGGCTCAGCAGCCCACAGGTGGCTCCAAAATACGGATTTATAATCAGACGGATTTCGATCGGGCTGGAGCGCTCGCCTCAAGCAGCCATTCCAGTCGTGCGCAACAGCGCCCCCCCAAAGCCCACACATTTCTGACAAAGCCCAATCAACAGCATAGTGTTTTTTTTGTACACATGTGGGTGGAGTCTTGAGTGGGGAATGGGCGTGGTAGGCGGGCAGAGTTTTACATGGGATGGGCATGGCCCTCGATGACATAAATCTCCTCTATGTTTTTATTTGTGAAATGTAGATAAGTCTGCTTCTGAAAGAGCAAAGCCCCAGGTTGGGTTTCATGGGAGTGCTTAAGGCTTTGGAGGAACCTCATTGGGATGGTTATAGTGGTGTGGTGTGGGTGGCAGGATTGCCTTTGGGCTGAGGTTGGACTCTTTTTGGAGTTCATCTGCATAATCCGGCCTTGACCACGTTTCTCTAACTGTGCTGCAGTTACATCATTGTCCTATTAAGAGGGGGCAGCATATGGCTTTTGGGTCCAATAGGCATGTAGAATCTACTTATTAACTTACAGTTTAAGGTATACTGTGGCTGTTACAGCCCTTCTGCTGAACTGAGAAGCGCTTGTGTGCATTATTTATTTATTTTGGTGTTTCGTGGAGTATTACTTTCCACTTTAAGGCTGCTTCAAGGCACATGACATCTATTTTAAATGACACAGAACATAATATAACCTGAAATAAAACAACATAAACAGCTAGTATAACAAAACCGACATCATGTCCCAAAAATGTAAATGATGGTGAATACATAATACGTAAAAGAAAATACAAAAAATACATTTGATTGAAAGACCTCAACTGGGAAGGGAGAATAAACAAAGAAAAAACAAAGGCGAGACCCCTCCAATCTATGGGCTGACAGGTTGGGTGGGACATGGGCAGGAAACAGCGGACAAAATGAGTAGTGACCAGTAGGACCCAACTGCATCTGGTTAGGGGCATCTTTGGCTGCTCTCGGCCAACTTGCACAGTAGGATCTGAGTAGGGGGCGGTGTTGGGCAGCGGCACCTGGATTGGGATAAAAAGGGGGTGGTCGAGGGAGGTGGAAGCATCGGCATTCAATCCTCTCCTTGGACAAAAGCACTGCCGGACCCCACTGTGTGCCCCTGCTGCTGCCATCGAGGTCTAGGTTTTCCAAACCTGCACACCCTTTTTTAGGATTGAGGGGGAGGGGGACATAGAGTGGAGTGCTGGCAGGTGGGAAAGGACCATACGGATGCTAAGTTTCCCCTTCCGGGTGCCCGGGGTCCACTAGTAAGGTACAGTGTCAAGGGCAGGCTGCCTCTCACGAAGAGAGTGTTCGGTCCAGTGGGGGTGACCGGGTGTGGGGCCCGAGGGGTAGGGTCAGGAGGCAGTTGGTACCAGTGCATTGTGCAGTGCTTCTTGTTAGCACTCCCCAAGAAGGGTGCCATGCATAGTTACAGTGGACCTCACCGCCACACGACGTCCTTGGGGCAAAAACTATTGTCCACCTGGACCACCTGTCAGGCCCATCCCTGGTTATTATTGTTGATGTAGCTGATGCATTTGATTTGTTGTTGTGCTTAACTGGGTATCACTTTGAGGTGGAATGTTCATGTGTGCCATGTAATAAATGGCAGGGGAAGGTCCCCCCTGTCCGGGCTGGATGGATTACCCCCTGGTGGCAGTTCTACAGAGTGTCGGGTGATGGTCATAGAATGTCATGGGGTTTCTGGCCGGCGTGGACTGAAGGGGCTGGGGGAACGGGAACATGGAGGGGTTCTGGACGTGTCTGGGGCCCACCAGGTACCGTTTTCGGGAGGGCGTGGCAGTTGTCAGGCCCCCCCCATTTGTTAAGATTAGGTGAGCAATTGGGGTAAGTGGTGATAGTTGGATGCAGATGGGCACTGCCCTACAGAGGTGGGTGTTTGGTAATGAGTAATGAGTTTTGCGGATGGTTACATGGTGGTGAGGGCGCAGGGGCTGCTCAGATAATTGGTCTACTCCTTCGGAACTGGAGAAAAGGTAGTGCACAATTGGCAGGTTTCTATGGCATGCAGATAGTTGTTCGATGGGGCTATGCAAGGTCAAGACCGTGGTAGTGAGGGCAGTTGCGTCTCAGCGATGCGCCCCTGGAAGGTGTCGCCACAGTCAGGGGTTATGAATTGTTGCCAGTAATGTCAAGATTGGTGGGAGTTTGCCAGGGCTGGCGAGGGGGGATGTATTAACTACTGTTGTGTCGGGCGCAGAGTGTGAGGTCTGGCATAAAAGAATGTGAGCTCCCGAGGATTTCTCTGATGGCTTCTGCCACAAATTCTGCCGAAGAAAATGTAGAAATGTAATTTGTGCAAATGGAATTCCATGCCTATATGGACATACAAGCCAGTGGCCATGTGGTGGTAGGTTGGGGCACATTGCATTGAATTGAGTTATGGGATCAACAATTGGGGTCACTGGAAGAGAGATTTACTGCTGACTTATGTTATGGCCCAAGGTACGACACAGAGCGGTGAGGGGACATTCCAGGCACTCATTGAGCGGTACTCACCGGTGCGGGCAATGGGGGAATGGAACTGGAGGTCTGGTTGGTTTCCGGTGTCACCTGTTACCCTCTGTCCAATTCCCTGGAACATGGGGGGTGATAGCCACCCCCACATTCAAGTTGGTGATTGATGATGTAGCAATTTATATGATGTAATTCATTAATGGTTGTGTCCAATGTTTGGAGAACAAAATATAATAAATGCGGCCTATGCCTTTCAAAACAATATCTGTGTTTGGCGTCTCTCACTGGCCCTGCCACCTACGTCGTCCACAATAGCAGCCCTGGCACATAGCTTGGGACACATGGTAGCGGGCCTAAGAGGGGAAGACACCAGGGGGCTTGAAGTGCATCTGGGCAATGCCTAAAAATGATGTCCTCACACCACCACTGCCCGGTGCCGGAAGCATGGGGGACAGGGGTCTCGGGTGGGGTATAAAGAGAGGATGGGACCCTCCCTCTCTTTTGCCCCTGCCCGAGACCAGACCAGTAGAGCTGCAGAGGCAGCTTGAATTTCTAATTTCCTGTCCTCCCTCCCTGTAGATTGTGGCTCTGGGGGGTGCTGTTGCGGTAGGTTGGGGCACATTGCATTGAATTGAGTTATGGGATCAACAATTGGGGTCACTGGAAGAGAGATTGATTGCTGACTTATGTTATGATTCAAAGTACGGCGCAGACCAGTGAGAGGTCATGCCAGATGCTCATTGAGCGGTACTCACTGGTCTGGACAAAGGGGGAACGGAACTGGATGTCTGGTTGGTTTCCGGGGTCACCTATTACCCACTGGCCCGTTCTCTAGAACATGGGGGCCATTGCCACGGCCACTCACCCACATTCAAGTTTGTGATTGATGACATATAAATGTATATAATGTCATTCATGTATGGTTGTGTCGCATTTTGGAGAAAAAAGATAATACATGTGGCCTATGCCTTCCAAAACAATATCTGTGTTTGGGTTCTCTCACTGACCCTGCCACTTACGCCACCCACTGCCAATTTAAGGCTGCTTCAAGGCACATGACAGCTATGTGAAATGACACAGAACATAATATAACCTGACATAACACAACGTAATCCACTAGTATAACAAAACCGACATCATGTATCAAAAATTAAAATGATGGGGTGAATACATAACACGTAAAAGAAAATATGTTGTTTATGCATTTCATATGTTCTTGTGTTTATCTGGGTAGCATTTTGGGGTGAAATATCCATGTGTGCTGTGTAATAATTGTAGCCTGTTTTAAATTAATATCGGGTGATGTGTGTCTTCTTCCGCCCTTGTGTTGCCCCTTGCAATGCCCACAATTGGGTGGTGCAGGGTTAGGTTTAGATGCAGTGAGGGAGAACGTGGAAGTCCAATCAGAGGTGTGTTTGTGTGTGGGGAGGGGGGGGGTCTATGAGCAAAAGAAAGTTGTTAATCAAAAGCAAAATTTCAAGTGAACCTTCCTAGCAGAAATGCACTTGGGAACGAAACACATAGATCCAAGAGATCAATACTGTATAACATGTTTCCGAGGCTTAAAACTACATAAACAAACGTCTCAGATGACATGTCTCCATGGCGTTTCCATTTTACTGTTCATATTTCTCTTTCTCTCAGACACTCACTCTGCCACTCGTTGCCTCGCTTACTTTTTCACTCTGCCAATCACTCTCCTCACTTGGTAACTCACTTCTCCAATCGGTCCCCCACTCACTTCCTCACAGACTCATTTTACCAATCGCCCGGCTCACCTTTTCTTTTATTCAGCTCGTCACAGACTCTCTCACTTGTTCAACTAATACCTCAATAATTCTCCTCCTCTCACATTCACTTTACAATTCTCGTTTATCTTTTTTATTTTTTTTATTTTCTTTCCAACAAATGTGTTCTTTTTTTCTTTCAGCTCGCTGTGCTTTCTCTATTCTTTTGTTATTTTATTTCATGTTAATACTAAAACAGTTGCTGTTATTTTGTTATCTGACGGATAAAAATGTCAATACCGAAAAGGATATATATTTAAAAAAACACCCACAACATATCTGTCTTATTTTGTTATATAGTAAGTTTGGCGACTGTTTGTACGGTATGTATTTTTCGAATAGGGAGTAGACCATTTAGGAAGATGTATTCAGATCTGGAATACATGTGAACAACTTTGTTTGTTTTTATGTTTGCACATTACATTATTTTTCTTTGACCTCTTATCATGCAAAATGAGTGTTGTGTAGACTGATCTCATTACACATCATATTTTCATGTATTTATGCACTATTTGAAACGTTTGTAAAATGTGGCGTAAAGAGGGCAGTGCAATTCCCCGAAATAGCCTTATGTGGGAGCAGCAGAATAACTCTTCACATAATGTATCTATTTCCCACGCGCACCTAACTGCTTCTGTAAATTCCATTTTTAAACTACTTAATTTGCGATTCATTACGACTTCATGGTTTTTACTAACTGGCCATTGATCTTGACAAGCTGCCATGAGGGTAATTGGTGCAGTAAAAACACAGCTTTCCCCTTCGGCATCCTTGGATCGCCCATTCACTAGCAATGGGCAGTTACACAGTCCAATTAACCCACCATTCACATGGAGTGGGTTCCGCGCGAACTGGTCTACAGAGGTGCCATTCTGCGAGAGTGAAGTGCAAATGTGGCTTCCTCACCAGCCAATAAGGCTCTCTCAAGTCATTTGGCGATCACACGTAAAACAACGGTACCTTCCATTTCCGGAGCTCCAGCGTCCTTTTCAAATTCCAGGCCTAAAATGGCGACTGGTGCCTTAATACCTCAAGAACACAGCACCCTTCTCCGAAGAAAGGAAAGTTTGAGCTGCAATTGATTACTAAGAATGACCTGTTGTTTGAACCAATCGAGTTGGAACTGGTTGTGGGACGGTAGCTCGAGTACCCTGCTGACCTCTCTGCATTTCAAAGGACGTACACACTTTCCTGGGCGTGTACATCACTTCTACATTGAAATGCTTAGGGTAGGAAATCAGCAGGAATATTTTCACAGGAACTTTCTGTTTGAAGTATTTTTAGTCAGCATGTGTAATCAAATTTTTCCTGACACTAAGTGAGTGAAGAGGGTCAGCCCTCATTGCTTACTAATTTCGGTAACCAAACAAATGTTTTTGAAGGAAAGACACTTTCCAGCTCTCCTACACAATTTTACGTTATGTGAGATGTTGTGTAATTTATGTCTTTGTGTACAATGCTTTATGCGCTCCAAAGTGTCTACTATTTTCACCAATTATAATAGGCTTGCTGGTGAAAAGACGATTTTTCAACACTGCTGCAAACAGTTGTTATGCCATGCGATATGTAATGTATAATGTCTCATGCAATGTGTTGTATTAGGTTGTACTAACATATGGTTTGTTAGTTTAAGTATTATTTTTTAAATATAATGAGCAGACATGTTTTTATTTTCCTTTGGCTTGATGTGCATGGCTTGATGCCCATAAACCCTTATGCCTGAAGAGACCATTTGAAATTGGTCAATATGAATTTACACAGTGGATTCTATATTAAGTCATATTCTGTCATGTGTTATATTAAGGTTCTTGTTAACCTTAAAACAATGCCTGCTGCGCATTCTGGAGCAGAGTACAGCTAAAGTAGCCTTATTAGGAAAATGACTCAGACAGGCTAGATGATATCAAGAGGAGCAAAAATAAATAGTGGGTTTATACAACAATATGATCTAGCAACATAACGCCTGATTAAGAAAATAATACATTTCCAACACATCGCATTGTCATTGCAAACGAGCCACTGCAAAGTCTCGTGAACAGGAACATGCTGAGAAACACACCCGAGGCAAAATGAGTACGTTGTGCAGTGTTAAATAGCAAAAGGTAACGTAAATTAGTTGGTCAGCTGTTCCGTCAATCAGAATAGGCGATTCGGCACACATTATAGTGTTATATAGTATTTCAAATCCAGAACATAAGCCCCTTAGAGCTGGGTGTGGCCCCAAGCGTGTGTGCATTGAACGGAGATGAATTGCCCTCTCCTCGTGTATGTGCGTGCTGGATTTCTATGAGTTTATGCATGTATGTGCTTGCTCCTCACAACCAGGTCAACTGGAAATTTGAATACAGAGGTAACATAGTATGTGGTAAGTGGCACATGTCAACAGGAAAAGAAGACACACAACCAGACATAAAAGCACCATGGACATTGACATCTCCTTTTGACTCTCATGCTTATGTCCAGCATTTCTATAATGCGCCCTGTACAACCCCACGCTAAACTGGAACGTGAACATATTAGTAAAAAAGAGGCAATAGTCTGCCAAGTTCCAGGTTTTCTATGACTTTCCACCTATAAGACCAACCAAACATGCATGCTGCTTTGTTTTTCTAGAATTTTACTATGTATGTTGTTGAGCCACAAGACCTACGTTCCCCTACACTGCATGACTTTTTGCACTGCACTCGATGAGATTGGAACCCATTGTACCTCAACTGAGGCTGAGCAGTGTGCATCTCAAAACTCTGTGCTGCGGTGTCTGCACAGAACCCACCAGAACCCAGCTAATGAATACACCTCAACTAGGAAGCATCCTTCACTCTGAAAGGGACATCTCCCCATCACTTAATATGTTCCATTAGGATCGGGCACACTTACCTCTTAACTCTTAGATTGCAACACCTACTCACATTAGCTATTCATAATACACTGAATACATCCGGTTTCTTTGCATTAGCAAGAGTTAATCTCAACGTTTACATTTGCTCACCTAGTAAATAATAGAACAGAGCCGTGGTTGGAGCACATATCTGTCCCCCACACCTGACACCTGACATTACCTCCTGGCATAGGGCATACTTTGACATGCACCCATGCACTCATGACCTCATTGATCTTCCTCAACTCCTGAATCGTGTGACATTGTACCCCTGCAAAACCCTTCAATGCTATAGGGCGGCACTAATGGCAGATTGTCCAAAATAATGTCCCAATTGCATCCACAATGAAGCCCACCTTTTAAAGCTGATGGCCTGCCACCATCACAGCTTGTTAACTTGATTTGTCCTTTGGTTTGAGTTGATACATGCCTTCCTAAATCAGGAGGTTTTTCCTCCGACCTTTAATTAAACATCAGGCGCATTGATCCACTACTACAAAAGCACTCTCTTTAGTAGCTAACTCTTTGGACAGTTATCACCCTAACTGCTCTTCCATTTTCTGGCAAGATCATGGAGAATGCTGTATCTCTCCAGCAGATCAGATTTATAACTGTTTCCTATCTCTTGGCCCCATGTCTGGTATTTGAGATGGCTGCAGAACTGAAAAGGTAATGCTGCAGTGGTAGGTTAACTTCCTGGGGTTGCTGGATGGTGGTGGTGCCTGTCTGCTGGTTTTACTAAATCTCTCAGTGGTCTTTGACCTGGTTGTCTATGGGGTACTGCTTAACATCTTTAAATAAGGGATGGGTTTTGTGGCATAGTTGCTTCCTGGCTTTCCTCCTTTCTAGCAAACTGCTCTCCATTGTTTGGCTTGAGAGAGAGTGTGTCAAATCCACCCTTCCATTCTGTGGTTCCATGTGGTAATATCCCAGCAAAAATATTGCGATACAAAAATATTGCCATATTTTTGCGCGATATTGAGCCATGGACCCTGCGGGGCACACCCCTGCATTGTTTTCGCCTTTGGCGAGGCAGACGACCATATGCACGGCAATATTTTTGGTGGGGATAATATGTAGGGATACCCATTCAGTGTTTTCCATTGTGTCCAATGTCATGAAACCTATACGTGGATTTGCTGTGGGATCTGGTTGCTGGGTGGGGTATCTACATGTATCAATATGCCAATGACACTCTACTAGAGGTCCAGTTGTTGTCAATTGCATTAGGACTGCCCAGGGGAGCAATAAAAGACTAGTCTTTTCTCAAATGTAAATCCACTAGGACCGAGAACCTTCGCATTCTGGATTTAGGCAGCAGGACGCCTGATCAGCTATCTGAGGGTGGCACTGTTACAATCTTGTCTCTGTTGGCTTAGTCTCTGGGCTTTCTGTGGGATTTCGATTTATCCATGAGGCTTCATAGCCATCACATGGTTAATTCCTCTATCAGCCTAACTCGTTACGCATCGGCAAGCACTACATTTCCACACTCTGGCACAGGTGCTTATGATGTTCTGAATTCGTTCGGGCAATGAAGTCCAGGTGGGGCTACCTACCTCTGCCCTGACCCCCTTGAAGGCAGTTTTCATGCAGTAGCCATGCTAGTAAGTTCCAGGAGATTTAAGCATGACGCTACTCTTTTAGTGCAGCTCCATTACCTTAGGGAAACTATTTACAATTCAATGTAGTCACAGCTCTCTCCCATGTGGAGGTGTGGTATCACCAGTATCCGACAATCCTCAGTTAAAAATGTCCTGTCCTTTGGGCAGGGACAGAAGTTGGAAACATGATTGCTCATCTGCCTCATCCCTACTGCTGGGCTTTTGAGGAGCAACAGCAGCAGATCCATTCCTTGAAGACACATATACTGCAGGTTTTGGTGACATTTTAGGGAAGAGGATGCTTCACTCTGCTCCTGCAGGTGAGGAGGCATCATAGAGGGGTAAATGGTTAACCACTGGATGCCATGTGGATTGAGCAAAAGCAGCAAGAGATGCAATCACCTGCAGACCTTGGACAGAGAGTCACCCTGCTCCCAGGAATAAGGCACGTTCAGGCCGAGATCGGGACCAGCATCAAGGGGAGTCATGCCAGGAATGGAGTCTGGTCAGCTCAAGAAACACTTCAGTGAACATTTCCAGGCTGAAAATGTGCCTATATGAGAAGTGTATGTAAAAGAGTAGGAAGCATACACTGCACACAGCCGAGGGAGGATTCAGGAGCTCTGTGACAGCCGCAGAGAACAATGTGTGTGCACAAATATGTCCAGCATGAAAAGAATTTTACATAATCAATATGTTACATTGTTTCCAGGCAGCCATCATGAGAGTATTTTTTTATAGGGAAACAGAGATTCAGTAGTAGCCCATGAATTTTGAGAACTTTGAAGAGGAAAAACAGGAATAACATAGCGGATCCAGAGACAGATTTTTCATAGGACCATAAGACCTCGTCAGACAAAACAGAAGAAGAGGCATTGAAATCTTAGGTCCTTGGAAAAACACACAAGCACATGATGTCAAAAAGAGAAGTAAAAGAGATAGTAAAGTAAGCTCTTGTAACGCTCACCTGGTATCCACAGGGACGTCACTCAGCCTGTTCTGACCTCTTACGACCTCAAACCCTTCCCTGGAGTCTACTCGACTGGAGACTGGGCCTTGTTTTCTTGGAAAGTATGCTCTCCATCCTGCTTTCAGCGCAGGAGGCGCTTTGATTGATGCAGGCTCGTCGCTGCCTAGTTACTTCACTGGCAAGAGTCCGACAGGTAAGTATAATGAGTCTTTTGAACAGTTCTCTAACTTCATTCCTTTCCTTCCTTAGATGATGGCCGGCGTCCGGGGTTGGCGACGTGCTGCTGAGATGAGTAGCGTTGAAGGTGAGCGAGAGCACGATGCGACCTTTTCATATTTGTACTGAACTGAGTTCTTTTTCTGTGTCTTTTAGGTGCCGCGACGTTTTCAGCGTGAATGCCGGTTATGAAGAAGAAATGCAGTGAGTAAGCGCGGTATGTGGCGCCTGCCTCTAGATGTTTCCATGCTAAACTGGAGTGTCTTTTCCCTCTTGCATATGGATGAGAAGTTCCGGAGACAGAGTTCCCTCAGAGCGGCTGGGATTCAGGTAAGCGTTTGAAGCTCGTACAGTCTTTAAAAATAAGCGAAGATTTGCTGAATGCTTACTAATGCATTTTTTCTGTTCTTTTCCCTTTTCCTTAGGAAGCGACGTGCCGGGATGGCAATGACACCGCCAAAGATGACCGCAGAACAGAAGAAGTGATGAATGATGGGCAGAAGCGCCGCAACATAAGGCTGTTCCTAACGGTGTTCTTGTTCTTGCAGGAGCTGAGCGCAGAAGAAAGATGCAGGCCTACTGGAGACCGATCCGAACACGGTGAGTGTCATGCTGCAGGTGCAGAAAACACAAAGCATGTTTCTCAGCCTGGGCGTGGCTTAAATAGTCTCTGGGTATCCCAGGTTTCTCTGGGCTGAACCACACCCAAAAGACTAGACTGCACATGCAGTTATGGTAACCGAAATATGTGGGGGCATCCATCTTGTCCCCATCAATGCACTACAAGTCCAATCCCCAATGTTATCCTATGGGAATGAGTGAGTCTGATGCCACAAGCGCCAAGTCTGACTCCAAGTGGGTCTTTGGAGGGATGGAGAGGCCCTTGAGGGCCATGTAGGTGATTGTGGCCTGGCTCCAGCCTGACATCTTGGAGGGCTGGGGACATGAGGGGCAGGAATCATGACAGCACTCCCCCCCAAGGCCCCTCTCAAAGTGGCTCTTCTGTCTGGTCCTGGTTTGTTTGGATGGTTTTGATGAAATCGTCTAAACAAGCGAGGTGCATGGATGTACTTGCAAGGCTCCCATGTCCTGTCTTGTGAACGATACCCCTTCCAGTCTACTAAGTAGTATAATTTGGATCTGACGTACTTTGAATCCAGGATGTCCTTGACTTTGAATTCTGGCTCCCCGGCGACTACTACTGGCTGCGGTGGCATTGCTACCCGGGTCCCAGGTTGAACAGGTTTAAGGAGAGACACGTGGAACACAGGATGAATCTGCATGTTTGACGGCAAAGCTAGTCTGACCGCCACATGATTTATCACGGAGGTGACAGTGAATGGACCCAGGTATCTTGGACGGAAAGTTCGGGTTCCTTTAGTGGAGACGTGTTTAGATGCCAGCCAGACTTTATCTCCCACTTGGTAGTTGGGGGCCTTTGCTCGTTGTTGATCAGCAAACCTCTTTTGGCGATTCTTAGCTTGAAGTAGGTGTTCAGCTGCCCTTTTAAAGGTTTGAGAAATGGTCGTGTGCAAGGTTTTGACTGCTGGCATTTCCAGGGTTGTAGGAACGTCCAACTCAGAAGTACGTGGGTGCCTGCCATACATGGTATAAAAGGGTGTCTGCCCCGTGCTGGTGTGTAGGGAATTATCATAAGCATATTCAGCAATCCATAATAGGTCGAACCAGCTTCCTTCAGCTTGGTGTAACATGCAACGCAGGTACTGCTTGAGCGTCTGATTTGTCCTCTCAGTTTGACCATCCGTTTGGGGATGGTGACTGCTGGATAGCCAGATGTCGATCTGGGCCATAAAGCAGCACTTTCTCAAGAAGTTAGATACAAATTGAGTCTGAGACCAAAACTGAAGGAAACCCATGGAGCCGTACGATGCCTTCAAGAAATACTTCTGCCAGAGTGGAAGTATTTGGGAGCCCCTTAAGAGGAATGAAATGTGCCATTTTTGAAAATAGGTCCACGACCACAAGAATAGTGTTAAACCCTTGACTGGGTGGTAAGTCAGTAATAAAATCGAGGGACAAAGTGTGCCAGGGTGCTGGTGGGATTTCCAATGGTTTTAATAGCCCAGCAGTTTCTGCTTGGATGACTTGTTTTGAGCACACATGCCACAAGATAGGATGAATTGGATAATGTCTTTACGCCACGTGGGCCACCAATAATTTAGTTTTACCTTCGCTAGGGTTTTAGCGATTCCGGGGTGGCCCTCGATCAAGGAATCATGATAACCAGATATGACTTGTTCTCGTAGTTCTTGGTTTGGTAAGAATAAATGATTCCTGAAGTAGGGCAACTGATCTTTTATCATGTAATGTTCTCCTTGTGCACTACACGCTTGTAATTGCTCCGGACTCATCAGGTTTTGGATTTCTTCATGTAATTCTTTCTGAGTTATGGTTGCTGTGATTCCTAGGAGCTTGTCACTCAAGATGATTGCTATTGGGTCAGGTGTATTGGCATCGGCCTTCCCGTTTTTCATCCCTGGTCAAAATGTAATCACGTAGTCATATTCAGCAAAAAAAGAGCCCAACATAGTTGTGAGGATTGGGCCTTTGCCGTTTTTAGGTACTGCAGGTTCCGGTGGTCAGTTATTACAGTGATTGTGTGTCTGGCACCCAAGAGGTAGTGCAGCCATGCCTTAAAGGCTGACTTAATGGCCAGGAGTTCTTTGTCTGTGATGGCGTAATTGAGTTCAGGGGGTGTGAATTTACGCAACCAGAAGGCAACAGGGTGTAACTGGCCCGTTTCGGGGTCCTTTTGTGAGAAGACCGCTCCAATAGCCATGTTGAGGTGTCCGTTTCCACCAGGTATGGGAGATCAGGACGAGGGTGGCGTAAGATTGGGGCTGATGTGAATCTTGCTTTGAGTTCCTGGAAAGCTTCCTCAGCTTCTGTTGTCCACTGGAACTTTTTGTTGCTTTTCCTTAGCAATGACGTGATGGGATGCACGATTTGTGAAAATCCTGGGATGAACCGGCGGTAGAAGTTTGCAAAACCCAGCATACTTTGAACCCCCTTGAATTAATTTGGGGATGGCTAGTTCAGGATAGCATCTACCTTGTGTACATCCATTCGGATTCCATTCGGGCTGAGAATAAAGCCCAGGAATTCCACCACGGAGACGTGGAATGAGCACTTTTCGAGCTTGGCGCAGAGCTGGTGTTGACAGAGTTTCTCCAATACGGATCGGACGTGTTTAACATGGTCTTGCTTTGATGCAGAATATAGTAGAATATCGTCAATGTACACTAGAGCACAGACACAATCAATTCTCATAGGACATCGTTTATGAAGTATTGAAATGCTGCAGGCACGTTGCAAAGGCCAAAGGGCATTACTTGATATTCGTACAAGCCGTATTCGGTGCGAAAAGCGGTTTTCCATTCGTCCCTCTGTTTTACGCGAACAAGGTGATATGCCCCCCCTCAGGTCTAGTTTTGTGTAGATTTGGGCATCTTTGACTTGATCAAGCAAATCAAGGATCAGTGGCTGGGGGTAGCGTTTTTTACGGTAATCTGGTTCAGTGCGCGATAGTCGATGCACGTTCTCAAGTCCCCCTCCTTTTTCGGGATGAAGAATAGAGGACTGGCTGCTGGAGACTTCGAGGGACGGATGAACCCATTGGCCAGGTATTGGTCAAGATAGGCCTTCAGGTGCTGGTTTTCTGGTTCCGTGAGTGCGTAAATTCTCCCACAAGGGATTTGTGCGCCGGGTATCAGGTCGATTTGGCAATCGTATGGTCTATGCGGTGGCAGGGTATTAGCCTGTTCTTTCTGAAAGACATCTTGAAAGTCCTGGTATTCACTTGGTAGGGTGCCGATTGCCACAGTCGCAAGCGTGGAGGTTCTGGTGTCTATTGGTTGTTTCTCTTGGCGATAACATGTGTGGGCGCAAGTCTCGGGAAAGGCCAATTCTTTTGCTCGCCAATCGATTCGAGGATTGTGAGCTACCAACCATGGCATTCCCAAAATCAACCAGAACTGTGGTGCCTTAATGAGGTCAAAAATGATAGATTCTTGATGTCCATCCTGGCACAGAAAGGTTAAAGCTGAAGTGCATTGGGATACTGGACCAGAAGGTATTTCTATGCTGTCGACAGTGGTAACAGTGTCGGTGGTTGATTTAGGGCGTAACGGAAGCCCCATCTTTGCCGCAAGATCCTGGTCGATATAATTCCCAACGGCTCCACTGTCAATGTGCGCTCTTACTGCGGGCATCCGAGATGGTTGTTGGTGATTGATCAAGACCACAGATTGTGCAAAATGGGAGGTCTGTAGTTCACTTTCTTCGCTCGACAAGTGGACCCCTACACTTGCCGGGCTGGGGAGTTTTCCGATTCCTTGATGGTATTTTCCTTGTCCGTGGCCCCTACAGTCCTCCTCAGTGGCTTCACAGTGCACTCTTTAAGGAAATGACCTGAACTTCCACAGTACAGACATAACTGCTGCTGTCTCCTTTTATCCCTTTCTGCTTTTGTCAAGGGGGATCTGACCCCCCCCCGATTTGCATTGGTTCTCCTGAACCTTCCGTTGTGCGGGCAATATTGTCCTTTGAACGCACATACATAGGGCGAGGGTCCGATCTGGTTCGATCTGCTCTTCGGTCCTGCAACCTATGATCCAGTTGAACAACAAGGTCAATGAATTCTGAGCAGTCTTTCAGGGGGTTCACTACTTGTGCAAGAATATCCTTAAGCTCCCCCCGCAACCCCTGATGAAATAACATGGTTCTCTTCTCCACTGGCCATTCTGCTTCAACTATGAATCTATTGAACGTGGCTATATATGTTAATAGGTCTTGATTCCCTTGGCGTAGGGACAGAAGTTCGTTGTCTAATGTCTGCCCATGAGTACAACGGGCGAACAGCTTTTCCATCTCCTGCTGAAAGCCCCTGAAGTCATGGAGCAAAGGATCGTCTTGGGCCACAAAGGGTACAGACCAGTCCGCGGCGCTACCACTCAGGTAGAACAGCACAAAAGCGACCCGTGATTGGTCATTTCGGAAAGGCCCATGGTCTACAAAGGAAGTGCAGGTGGCACTGGTTCATGAATGTTGCAAACCTCTTGGGATCCCCCAATGCTTCCCGGCAATGGTGTATGCCCTGCTTGTGCCTGGAGAAGTTGCCGGCTTAAATCATCAGTGTGTTCTTTGGCTACTATCAGCTCCCTCCTCAGGGTGTTGGTCTCCTGCCTGGCTTCATGTACTTCGGAACATAGCTGCCCCAACATGTGGGCTAACTGGTCGCTTTCTGACGTTTCCATGACACCCAGGTGGATTTTGATGTGAGGCTTTGTGTTCTGTAATGCTCACCTGGTATCCACGGGGACGTCACTCAGCCTGTTCTGACCTCTAACGACCTCCAACCCTTCCCTGGAGTCTACTCGACTGGAGACTGGGCCTTGTTTTCTTGGAAAGTGTGCTCTCCGTCCTGCTTTCAGCGCAGTGGCGCGTTGATTGATACGGGCTCGTTGCTGCCTAGTTACTTCACTGGAAAGAGTCCGACATGTAAGTATAATGAGTCTTTTGAACAGTTCTCTAACTTCGTTCCTTTCCTTCCTTAGATGATGGCCGGCGTCCGGGGATGGTGACGTGCTGCTGAGATGAGTAGTGCTGAAGGTGAGTGAGAGCGCGATGCAACCCTTTCGTATTTGTATTGAACTGAGTTATTTTTCTGTGTCTTTTAGGTGCCGCGACGTTTTCAGCATGGATGCCGGTTATGAAGAATAAATGCGGTGAGTAAGCGCGGTATGTGGCGCTCTAGATGTTTCCACGCTAACTTGGAGTGTATTTTCCCTCTTGCAGATGGATGAGAAGTTCCGGAGACAGAGTTCCCTCAGAGCGGCTGGGATTCAGGTAAGCGTTTGAAGCTCGTACAGTCTTTAAAAATATGCGAAGATTTGCTGAATGCTTACTAATGCCTTTTTCTGTTCTTTTCAATTTTCCTTAGGAAGCGGCGTGCCGGGATGGGAATGACACCGCCGAAGATGCCCGCAGAACAGAAGAAGCGATGAATGATGGGCAGATGCGCCGCAAGGTAAGGCTGTTCCTAACAGTGTTCTTGTTCTTGCAGGAGCTGAGCGCAGAAGAAAGATGCAGGCCTACTGGAGACCGATCAGAACACGGTGCAGAAAACACAAAGCATGCTTCTCAGCCTGGGCATGGCTTAAATAGTCTCTGGGTATCCCAGGTTTCTCTGGGCTGAACCACACCCAAAAGACTAGACTGCACATGCAGTTCTGGGAACCGAAATATGTGGAGGCATCCATCTTGTCCCCATCAATGCACTACAAGTCCAATCCCCAATGTTATCCTATGGGAGTGAGTCTGGTGCCACAAGTGCCAAGTCTGACTCCAAGTGGGTCTTTGGAGGGATGGAGAGGCCCTTGAGGGCCATGTAGGTGATCGTGGCCTGGCTCCAGCCTGACATCTTGGAGGGTTGGGGACATGAAGGGCAGGAATCATGACAGCTCTACAGAAACAGAAGGAGAGTAGGAGAAAGGTTTGTACTCGTCGGGGTCATCATTAAGTTCAGAATCAAAAGATGACAGCATCCCTAGTAGAAACTACCTAGACTGTGAAAAAGTCCAGACGATGCTTAGACAAGTAATTGAGGCCACCCTTTTCATGATCAACCTAATCCAAGGCCATCTGCTGAGCTGGAGATAAAACACAATTAGTATTTTGCAAAGACTGGACTACTTCTGATTTCAGTTATCAGTGATAAGATTATAAACAAGTGAAGAGCCCCAAGACAAACAACAATGCCACGCTTCATTTCCAAACTATACCCTCTGAAAGAGAGGAGGCAACACTCCCAGAATCAGTGGAAATCGATCGACCTATCCTGTCTATGGCAGTGGAAAAAGTGGTTATCAAAGATTCTATTAAAAGGGACTTTGGCACAGCACTTTAGAGCTAATTGGTGTGCTAATACATACAGGTCTTACACAGCTGAAACTTTGCTTGGGTGGCTTTAGGAAACCAACTAGTCAGTGAAGATGTAACAGACTGCCCACTGATATTGAGAGGTATGCAGAAGCATATGGAGATGTTATTTTTCCTATCCTTCCATGGAGTCAGAGGCACGGTAATGGCAATGGTGCCTACATCTCAGGCCAAAGGTCCATGCACATCAGGGATTGCCACACAGAGTGGTCCCTGAAAGCGATTGCCCTGAAGCTGTCACTTGAAGGAAGTAAACTGTTTGTTAACATCTTGGTGAACAAGTGTTTAAAGCAGATAAACATGTGGACAAGTTACAGAGAAAAGGCAAACCATCCTACAGATCCAAGAAAACGTGATTGTGTAGACACGCCAAAATACAGATATCTACCAAGTCATCTTTGGGCGGAGACCAAAAGAAAAATTCCAGCACAACGAAGGCAAAGGAAGGTCATGAAAAAGACACAATATGTCCTGCCAATGATGGTAGGCCAGTAGGAGGATGCATCTGCCACCTTTTCAAAACCTGGCAAAAGTTGTCATCAGACCTGTGGGCAAACTGGTTGGTTTAATGTGGATATCAAGTAGAATTCTGGAGTTCTCCCTCCAATTCAAGAGCAATCATGACCATAGCCCAGAAGACCAATGCCAAGAGGGAAATCGTGATGATGTGGACACTGCAGTTGCTGAAGAAGAAAGCCTAAGCGAAGCAAGGGTTCTTTAATGCAGGCAATGGTGCTGTTACTGGCAAGGTCGGCCCACCGTCACATGTCATATTGCCATTAGTATACTAGAAGAGCGAGAGGAAAGAGGCGCACTACCTGGATAGTAGAGTGTTCCGTAAGTTTCTTAAACCAACATTTAACAAGTGTTGGTCTTTGTTTATCTAATGTTTGATTAATATTTCAGGTGTAGGAAGGAGACGGTCTCTAGGCCACCAGAGACCAGCAATGAAAACTACAAAACACCAAAGGCCCGTTGTTGCCAACAGGAAACCTTCTTGCACTCCTAATGGGCCTATGCACTAAGATTTTCATTTAAAGATATTTTTTGTTTGAAGTAAAACTTTGAAAGCAATCCAAGCTTGTGCTGTGAAATGACAGTTCAACAGTTAGTCAATCAACAATTTTAAATGAAAACTTCAAACAGGCTGAAGTAAATACATATTTATGTTAACCGGGTGGGAGTCTTCCCCGGTGTAATATTGTTCTTAAGCAAATTAAACATAAAACAATTCAATACAACAGAAATGTTTTTTTTTACAAGAAAAGGTATTTTCCAAAAAGCCACAGGAATGTCTCAACATAGAACCCACGTGTAGTAGATACCCATCATCATCATCGATGTTTACATTGGTAGAACTTGTCTTGACAATTTCAATGTTTAACAGAAATTCTATAGCAAGTATTCATTGAACCAGTTGACGTAATGTCCAAATAAACTCAAAATTGTTGTTAATACCAAACAACTATAGCCAACGTGTTTCGAACTGTATGTTCATCTTCAGGGCGTTTGAGATTAAGTGTTCACAATTTGTTAGAATGTCTGTCCACCTGCAAATATAAAAGGTATAGGAACTCATCAGTCTTATTTGTTACTGAATATTTTATCATCTACAGAATTTAATGTAAGTATATGCAGGGTATTGACTTTCTGTGTATCAATATGTCATTTTGCATTGCACAGAACCTATGGACACAACCACTAGTACCCATGTAGTTCCCTACGTGGGTGCTGATGGTGTTTAATGTAACAAATATTACACCTTTTGGTTAGCCGCGGAGCTGTGGCGTAGGTTTCAAGTACATTTTCGATGTTGTTGACCACCACCTCATCAACAAGGAAATGGAGATGGGAGAGTACGGCGTGACGTCGAACCACAAGGTAAGTTTCTTTTTTTGAAAATTGTATTTGACTGTAACAAAGCAAAAACAATAAAAACGTACCTTTATTCAGTCTTGTAATGCTGCGTCTGCATCAGGCAGATGCAGCACAGAGAACCGAATGAAGCTAAGCTTCTTTTTTTAAATGTCACTACGCATGTAGCACCCACTCGTGGGTGCTAATATCAAGTGAAAAAAAGAAGCCTACCTTTATTCATTCCTGCAATGCTGCGTCTGCATCAGGCATATGCAGCTCGGAGCACTGAATGAAGGTAAGCTTCTTTTTTAAAAACAATTTGACTTCACATTTAGCACCTGCTTGTATATGCGGGTGCTAAAGGTGGTATTGAGAAGGTGGGAGGGAGCAAGGGAGGCGAGAGGCACATAACTGTGGAGGAGATCGGAACGCAGGCTTTCACCAGATAATGCAGTCTGCGTTCCAAGCTTCCTGATTGGCCCTCACCCCTGCCCAGGGTTCTAATGGAGAATCCACATGGTCCCCAAAGTGATGGGCAGGTTCAGGTTGGTCCTGGATTTTATGGTATTGAACCAGTTCATAATTAAGATCAGTTTCAAAATGGAAACTTTACAAAAGATAATGCCATTTATATTGTAAAAGGATGGCTAACTCTGCTAGATCTCCAGGATGATTATTACTATGTTCTGATCAGATGAGATCTCTAGGAGGTCATGAGATTTGTGGTGGAAGGAGAGCGCTACAACTACAGAGTCCTGTCATTTTGGTTGAGAATAGAATCAGGGCGATCATGAAACTACTGCCTCAAGAGGTATCATCATTACACATGGAGAGGATTCAAATATTCCCTGATTTAGATGATTGCCTCACCAGAAATGCTTTGAGGACGCAACTGCATCAGAGTCCATGTCATTGACAATCATGATAGGGATCCCTGGTAAATTGGATAATCTGAGGGAAGTCCCAGTTGCATCCATCTCAGAATCTGATATGTATTACTGTTTTGTTCTGTATGGAGGCTGGAAGGGTGCTCATTCTGGAGTGCTTGGTAGCCTGCCTGCTGACAATATTAATCAGAGCATGTCTGCGGGATTCATATTCTTTCAGGACATTGTTGAAAGTCCCCACATTTGTTTACAGTTCCATTGGCCAGGCTTTATCTGAGGCGTCTGGTGTCACATACCCATAGACACCGGGTCCCAGTGTCCCAGGAATTTGAGACCCTTATTTCAACTATAATCAGAGTTGAGGCTCAACCTTCAGTGGTGGTTCAAAAAATCCAAACTCAGTTAGGTAGTGAGGATGGATCAGCCAGCCAGGACCATAATTATCATAGATGCAAGAAGTATAGCGACAGTCTGAGAAAGAAGTATTGGGAAAAACTACATCTGCTGGCACTTAGCAGCGGTAGGTGGTTCAGTGCAAGGTTTCTAGAAATTACTGGAGAATCAGGCAGTTGCAATCAGGATTCCCACCCATTGGCTATGGTGCCTATAAATCACCAAGGGGAGACAAGGTTGAGGTTACTGGAGAGTCTTGCAAAGAAACGTGGGAAATGTGCATAGACCATCGGATATCCCTAGAAGCTGCTCACCTCAAAGGCTATGAAAATGAGGCAGAAGACTATCTAAGCCAGGTATTCTGGTGCTCACAGATGCCGCTCGTTCTTGGCCCTTTCCAGCAATTATGCGTGAGCTGTGGACACAAACAATGTACATGTTTGCCTCCCCAAAAACAGCCATTTCTGCTCAAAATGTCATTCCATTGGACCATGGAGGTTGAGGCGATGGCAAAAGATTGGCTTCCAGGGCATTGGTATGCATTTTCAACAATGCCTATGATTTCCAAGTCCTGTTAAAGAGTAATAGCAGCCAGTCAGAGGCAATACTTGTAGTACCATACTGCTGAGAACATGTCTGGTTCATGTTGTGAGTAGAACTAACTGTAACTCGAGTCTGGAAAGTGCACATGTTGTCTCCACCACTAAGGGCTTCATAGAAACGCCATAATTCAAAGACCATACAATGGTTGCCATTGTGGTGATTGAAAGGGGGGCACAGAAGCAGACACTAAAGGAGCATGATTCTCAAACTTCGTTGGCCTCTCCACTGCGTACCTAATACGCATTTACTGTGTTACTATGTTACTGTTGTTTTCTGAAATGTGGTAAACTAGGGCTTGCCGCTCACTTCCTGTCCGTGTGCTCTCGTCTGTCTTCCCCCCCACTCCCTCCTATTCCATGGTGCTCTCTATCTCGCCTATCTTCTCTAACTGCTTCTCCATTGACCATCCTGCTCTCCTCACTAAATCTGGTAGGAAAACATTTAAAAAGGACATCCTGGCATCCAACCCAGGCCCCCCTATCGCTGACACCTACACTAGTGCCTCCTTCAAGGAAACTCTCACTGACATCCTCTTTTTCGTGCCTTCGCCTGACCTATGGACCCTTCATATGGTCTCTGTGCTCTCTCCTTTCTCCTCTTCTCCCATTAATGGTGGCACCTGTTGGGATGTCCTCTTGGCCCCCTTCCACTCCTCTAAGGCCATCATTAATGTCTACGCTAATGGGACCGTCTTGGTCCAAGGCGCTCAGGCCAACCTTCACCTCTTTCATAGACGCTTCCCACGCCTCATCAACTTCCTTTCCTCTCCTGCTGTCCCCCCTCCTCTGTCCTCGGCTACCTTGCCTCCAACCTCCCTCCCTGCCCTCTCTCGTGCTCCTTCTTCACCTTCGCAGGGCGTACCTCTGATCTGTATCCCTCCCCGGAAGTCCTTCAAGGTTTCCAACCTTCTGCACATTGCCACTCTTAACTCTTGCTCTGCCATCAAACATTCCTCGATATCTGTCGCCTTCTTGAGGAACTGGACCTTAACGTCCTCAGTCTCACTGAGACATAGTTCACGGCCAGCTCTGTCACCAGCTTTGACACACTCCTACTTGACGGTTACAAGACCTTCTCCGTGCCCAGGCCTAACCGTGCTTGGGGGCGTGTGGCCCTTATCTTCCCTGAGTGGATTCCTGCCACTGTCATTCCTACACAGACCTACTCCTCTTTTGAATGCCTTGTCTGTCGACTCTCTCTCTCCTAGCCATTCCCTTACCGTGGCTACTATCTATCAGCCACCTGGTCAAATTTCCTCCTTCCTCTCTGAGTGGGCTGACCTCTCCTCCTCACTCCTGTCCTCAACCACTCAACTCCTCTTTCTTGGAGACTTCAACATCCACCTGGATTCCTCCTGTCCCCCCTCTGGATTCTTTTGCGACCTCTGCGACTCCCTCTTACTCTCTATTCTCCCGTCTGGGCCGACTCATTCTGCAGGGCACACTCTTGATGCTCTGATCTCTTCTGACCTTTCCCTCTCCGTCCCTCTCTCTGCTCCTCTCTCCTGGAGTGATCACTTTCTCCTATCCTCCCACCTCACCTTTCCTACCCCACAGGCAAAGCCACCCTCATCACTGCCACCCTCCTTCTCGGCCATCCGACCCATGAAGCGCGTGTCAGTTGAGGCTTTCACTGCCACCTTCTGCCCCCCCATCCTCCTTCGGCTGACTCCCACCCTGACACAGCCCTCTCCACGCTCCACTCTGCTATATCTGATACTCTTGATTTCCTTGCCCCTGTCATGAGAATCCGTCAAGAGCCCAAAGCCAAATGTAACTCCTGGTATGACTCAGATCTCATCACCCTAAAACGCAAGTGCAGGGTGGCAGAGAGGAAATGGCGTGCTTCATGTTCATACTCTGACAAACTGGCCTGCCGCTTGCTCCAAAGGCAATACCGTCTCTCCGTTCTCACCAAGAAGAGAGCCATTATCCAAGCCCGTATCTCTGCGGCATCTAACAATTCGGCCGAACTCTTTAATATCTGCAAGGAGCTTGCCAACCCTGCGGCAGTCTTTATCTCTCCTGTCCCCTCCCAGGCCCTCTGCACGGCACTGGCCTCTCATTTCATCTCTAAAATTCAGGACATCCTGTCCTCACTCACCTCCTATCACCTCCCTCCCGCTATTCACTGCTCTTCCTCTGGCCCTTCTGCAGCCACCCCTCCTCCCTCCTTCTCTGCCTTTCCCCTTTTCTCTGCTGACGAGGTTTCCAGACAAGTCCGATCTATGAAAGTCTCGTCAAAACAGGTTCACCCCTGTTCCTCCAAAACTATCAAGGACCACATCGACTCCCTGGCTCCTGCCCTGGCTGACTTTTGCAACCACTCTTTTGCCTCTGGAGTCTTCCCATCCCCCCTTAAGTACTCCCTTGTGCACCCTCTTCTTAAGAAACCCTCTTCCGACCCCTCCTGCCCAGCTAACTATCTCCCATTCTCCATCACTCCTTTCCTGGGCAAGCTCCTGGAGAAACTGGCCATCTCCCAGCTTAATCTCCATGCTGAATCTGTTGGTAGTCTTCATGACCATCAATCTGGCTTCAGAGCTGCCAGAAGCACGGCAACTGATCTCCTGAACATCCGTGAGGATCTGCTCTCAAACCTTGACTCCAACACTTCGTGTGTTCTCATTCTGCTCGATCTCTCTTCTGCCTTTGAGACTGTCAACCATGCCATCCTCCTGAACCGTCTCCGTGATAACCTGGGTATCACTGGACAGGCTCTGGCGTGGCTGACCTCTTTCCTCTCCAATCAACCCTCCCAGGTCAAACTGGGGTCCTTCCTCTCTGACATCTTTTTCTCTACCTGTGGTGTCCCCCAGGGATCTAATCTCTCTCCCTGGCTGTTCAACCAGTATCTGGCACTCCTTGCCCACGCACCGCCGCTCTCTGCTCCAAATTTCAGTGCTATGCGGACGATACCCAGCTCATTTTCAGGCTACCCTCGGCCTCCTCCTCTCCTTCCCTCATCTCTGACCGTCTGTCTGCCATCCAGGAATGGTGTGCTGCCAATAACCTCTGCCTTAATGCCAGTAAGACTGAGATTCTA
The DNA here is from genome assembly GCF_040938575.1 of Ambystoma mexicanum. NCBI lineage: Eukaryota > Metazoa > Chordata > Amphibia > Caudata > Ambystomatidae > Ambystoma > Ambystoma mexicanum. The sequence goes on from NC_090934.1 coordinate 585,120,992, forward strand.
CTCATCGGCACACCCACGCCCTCCTTCCCTGCAGCTCTCTGGACGGCCTCTCTTGGCCCTCTTCCTGCTCCTACCTGCAAGGCAAAAAACCTTGGGGTAATCTTCGACTCCACACTCACCTTCTCTCCTCACATATCTGACGTATCTAAGAAGTCACACTACCAGCTGCACCTCCTCAGAGGTATTCTTCCTTTCCTCTCCTTCCTGCAGAAGCTCACTGTCTTCCGAGCCCTGGTTCTCTCAAAGCTGGACTACTGTAACAGCCTCTATCTAAATCTGCCTGCCTCTACTCTCCGCCCTCTGCAACTCATCCAGAACAGGACTGTAAAACTTGTCCTTGGCCTCAAGCCCAGGGACCGTACCTCTCCAGGATTGAAATCTCTACACTGGCTCCTAGTGGCTGCGAGGATTAAGTTAAAAACCCTCTGCATTGTCCACAAGGCCTTCTGGGGCCTGGGGCCTAAGTACCTTCAACTCTCTCTTCCTAAATATCTTCCTTCTCAAGTTCTTCGCTCATCCGTCTCCAACTCCCTCAGGGTCAGCCGCTTCTCCAAGATCTCTCTCCGCGGCAGGGGCCCCCCTCTGGAACAGCCTTCCTGCCTCCCTGAAACTTGAGGAGAACCATCTCTGGTTCCGGAAGCACCTCAAAACCTTCCTCTTTGCTTCTGCTTTTTCTCCCCCTCTCCCCTGCTAAATTCTTGAATGAAACTGCACTGAATCTGCAACTGGGCCACTCTCACCAATCTCCGTCCTTGGCCCAGCCACTCTCCACTTGCACTGCCCCCCTGGCAACTCCTGCACTGCAGGACTGTCTCTGTATCCCTACAGCCCCCCTTCCCACCACTTGTCTGCACTTACCTTGCACTTGCCACCAGCTGGCCCTATTATTTATTTTGTATTCTACCTACCCTGTACTGCACTTCCCCCCCCTCCCTTTCTCCTTGCATTTTTCCCTTCCCTCTACCCTTGCACTTGCGTGATCTGAATGACACCTGGCCTAGTAGGATCGTTGTCTGTCTTCCCCTTGTTCCCCCTCCCTGCCTCGTCGCGCCTTAAACACTTGTGTATAGGCGCGTTACAAATGCCATATCATATCATATCGTATCATAGCATTGCAAGCGTCCAAATACTCTTAGGGCCTGATTCACAGAGCATTTTCCTGTGGGATTGTGCAGTTATAAAACGCTTCTGTGAATCAGGCCCTTAGACTCCATGAGAGAATGTGGAATTCCTGCATAGCTTCAGTTTCTGAAAGGCGGGGTCTGTAAGGGTCTAGCACTGTCGCTGGCCTGTGGGCATTTTAAAACATTGGCTGGATGATTCTGGGGCTGGGGGAATGTTGTACAGCTTCTGAAAGGATGTCAACACCATGACCCATACACGAACTGTTCCTGCGACCTTCCTCCAATACTCAATCCATTGAAGGTGGCTCCTTCGAGTTAATCGAGCCCATTAACATCAATCACACAATAAATCGATCAATAAAAGCTTTATTGTGGAATAATGACTGAAAAGTGCAGAAAATCACAAAACAAATATCGATACATCATAAATGCATAACACTTAAGATCACATTAAGAGCAAAACCCACGCTGGGAAGAAATCTAGTTAAGAACATCTTAAATTACATAGTATCTTTAGCTAAAACCATTGTGCTCACTCACAAATGGTGTACACTTAACACATTACTAGCCATGCTCAACTTTCCAAACATAATCAGCAAGAGGAATTCATTGTGGCAAAGGGGCTTTAGGGCATGTGCAATTTCCTGCAGCACTAATGACAGCATAACATTGCTTCAGTTCTATAAAGTACATTTCATCGATTCATAAAGTGTTCAAGGCAACTAATGTATACACATGGGTATATAAACAGAACGTGTATATAAACATGTGTATTTTTTATCATATGAAGTGTAAAAGGACACTAATGTATAAACACTACACATAAAAATGGCATTGTTCTTTCAAACTAAAATGCGCAGCTCAATGTATTGTTCAAATATACAAACTTCCTGAGCTATTTGGAAAGACATAGGTTCAGGATTAAATAACGTGATGACATTATTTTTATCAATTTTTCTGTTTCAGATATTTCAATCTCCAATTCCAGGCCTTGTATAGGTACTTCACCATGGCCAAGACCCTGCTTATTTATTTATTTATTTACTTGTTTAATCAAATTAATGATTTTTACAAAAAAGAAGAAGACGAAGGAAACAAAACAAAGTTTTCACATTAGCTAACTGATGCTAAAATGTGTAAGACACGGCTTAGGAAAGTGGTATGCTGAGCAGACTTAACCGTCCTATTTTCTGCCTGGATCTAAAGAAGCATCGCATCTTCTAATATTTCTATATCTTTTTAAAGAGAGTGTAGAAACAAGAAGTGTTTCTAAATTTCATCCCAATTTGGACAAAAACCATGTTTCCCCAAGGCTTGCAGTTTCCACTTTATTGTATGTGTAGCTAAGGGAACTACATTACATCAACATTTAACATATAAGGTACATTCTGCGTATAAATAATTTTCTGGGTCTACACTTTCTTTGTGTACCAGGTAACCAAATACATTGCAAACAACGTTCTGATGCAATAGCGTCAGTCCGCAGATTAGGGCAAATAGAGACCCTGTTGTGTAGATCTCCCTTCCTGAAGGTGCAGTCAGATGCTTTGGCAATGAGGTGTGATCCAGAATTTTTATCCAAAGGTGTTTCCAACTTTCACATGTCTCAATATCACATATTTATATGCACTCCTTTCCACTAAACATTAAGTCGGCCAATTCCTTCAAGTCCTTCAGGAAACTTGCCATTGGGTGGCTATTGGCAAAAAGTCAATTAGTATGTTAGACACAGCTACTATCTGTGTATACTGTACATGTATCATGTATCTCTTTAATGGATCTTCATTGCCACTGCCTGTACTCTGTATATAACCCTTGCTAAAAAAGTATCACTGTTAATGACCATGTATTTTGCTTTGTAACCTGTACCAGCGCTGGTCGAGCGCTATATAAATAAAATAAACAAACAAACAAAACAAACAAACAAAACGTTTTGGAATGCCACCTCACCACAGGAGGAGACATACGTTCCTATCATGGAGGTTGGTATCCAGGAGTGAACTGGCCTATAGGGAACTCTGGAAATTTCCCAGTAGGCCTGTGCACCCTGAGCCTTTTTTGTGTGTTATTTACAAATGTTCTCATAGGAAAACAGTTGGGCTTGCTGAAAACGTGTAATATGGGGCCACTTTGTAAATTATTTCCAGGGCCTCTTTTGTTTCCCAGTCCTGCCCATCTTGGTAACTCATAGATAAGTACTGGGATGATAAAGGGCAGGACCAGGAGTAGTGAATGTCACTGGTAAGGTATCTGTTCATTAACTCCCAAAGGTCACAGTATTATGTTCAGGCTAGGTTGCTTGAGCTGAAAGGCACCACATCTAGAAAAGTCTGATCTATTTGGCTTAAACATTGCCCATCTGACGGAAAGTGGGGAAGTAGGGAATAGAGAGCAATTTCGTTTGGCAAACCAAAAATAGACAACAACACGAAACGGGTCTTTCTCTTCCTATGCAGTTTCCTTGTAGAAGACGCTTTCCACCGGTTTAAGAAGTTCTCTGAATGTAATCTATTTAAAAAAAAAAATTAAAAGCATGGCAATAATTTCACAATCCATTTAGCTAGGCACCTACCTGGAATTCAACCTTATATTTCTTCTGTGTCGGGAGTAGGGGGCGGGGTGGGGGGTTGTGCACAGACAATGCACCCAGCACTTTAAGTGTCCAATGTACTAGATTCGGTTTTTAATATTGTGTAGCTACCTACTGAAATGAAGTATTTGTATTCCTTATGTTTTTAATGGGCATTTGTGTAATGTCTTTATTGCAGTGTGAATTGTTGTGTATTAATGGTGAAAGTTATAGCCATATATATATATATATGGAATGCTTTATGAAAGGTTCACAACAATAAACAAAATATACTGGGTACTTGTATTTTAATGTTTGTATTTAATTGCTGTTGTTCTGCTCTCTGACACAATTTGCGTTTTGTTCGTACCTTGGAAAAACTGAACAAACACACTTTAACCTAGCATATACGCATAGTTCCGCTTTACATGTTTTTAGTTATGTGGCAAAGCAGCCCTTGGCACTATACATACCATTTGCCCTGTCCCAAATTCTTGATAAAACATAGAGCAGAATGTTTTAAGAATACATCTTTTTTTTATCGTAGGGCTATAGTGGGGCAGAACTACAGACATTACAGGGTAAATTATCATCAAAGGAACTCCACACACACATGCGCACGGAAGTTAAGCATGTTTTAATGTATTTTCTTTTAGGGGAGTGGGTCAACATTTTTGAGATTCCTGGCACTGCTGCTTTTATCCTTGGGAAGAACAATACACAAACAAACATTCGTTAACACTTAGACTTCAGCTCGGCTGGAAGCACTAGGCAAATGACCTGATTGCCCCCTAATGGTGCTCCACACGGTCGCCTACTGGGGCAGCCACGTCATCACACGGTAATGCAATTTCCTTATGGGTGCACTTACGACTTTCTCACTCCACCTCCTTCACGAGTGACCTTGAGGTCAAAGTACAGAGGTACAAGACACGGTCGCATCTATGCTCTTTTGAAACTTAACTAGTTCTTCTAGCTCACCAATATATTAGAACCAATTCAGACACAGAAAAGGTGAGTGCATGTATTTCAATTCATTTTGTTAGAGTAGGATGGGCTCCTTGAGATGGATCGGCTTATTCTGTTGCATTAATATATCTTACATCCAGGGCGGGAGGGGATTGAGGGTGGATTCTACAGGATTCATACCGATCAAAAATAGATCGCAATACTCTTTGAAAGAAACTGAGAGAATTACTTCATCCATGTGTTGACCCCCTTCTCGTGTAGCGCGTGCGTATCTTTTTTTTATCAGAACGTGGGGGTGGTACACAGAGCGTTTTCCTATGGGACTGCACCATTATAAAACGCTTCCGTGAATCAGGCCCTTTAGGTTTTACTGACACGCATGGCATGGCTGTCATCTCTTGTTGAACCTATTCTGGGACATTACCTTCATTATATTCAAATCTGCATTTAGGCCTCATTATAGGTTTGTCGGTAATTCCACCAAATTACTGCCAAAATCATTTACAGTCACTGCTACTTGTTCCCGTGGTTTACCACAGAATTACATGTGGCAGTAATGCAGTGTAATTCCCCATTTATAGGACTCCATAGGGATTTTTTGCGGATTTACCGCTGGCAGAATTACCGCACAGTAAATCTGCTGTTCTTTGGAGGTAAAGTGGAGGATTTGCCTCCAGCAACAGGCAAAATCAGCGGGTTTACTGTGCGGTAATCCCGCTGGAGGTAAATCCGCAAAAATGTATAATTTGGCGGTGTAGGAAAAACAGTGGTAAATCCGTTTTAAACTGTTCCAAATAGCCAGCATAGTGATCCCAGAGCGCCTGGCTTATCTGGAGGTTGATATATTACTCCTCTGTCAAGGGTATCCAGATCTTAGTCTGCAAAGGAAAAGGAGTATGGAGAAGATAAAAGGATGGGCAAGCAAGTGAAATGCCACATTTCCATTTTTCCACGGGCCAGAAGGCCAGATTTAGCCCAGTCTACAATAGACTGTGTGGCAGGTGAATGTAGCTGGAGAATATAGCACAGGCTGGTCCGTTTTGGTGGACGTCAATAGCAGCCTTGGCGCCTAGCCATGGCAGCGGCTTGGGAGGCGTGGTGGGCCGAGAAGTGGGGTGCACCAGAAAGTGGGGGGATCATCCTGGCACTGAGCGGCATGACACCGTCACTTTCAGGTGCCGCCGTTCAGTGACAGAATCATAGAGCAAAGCGGTATCGGGCGGTGTATAAAGAGAGGGAGCGTGAGGTGCTCTCCCATACCTGCCTACATTTGAAAATCAAAAACCCTGAGAATTATGCCCCGCCCACATTCACAAAAGACTCCGCCCATTTGCACACGACGCAGCCCACACGCCCTGCTCACCTGTCAAAAAGGTAAACTCGGCTGTTGTAACCGTCATTAGAAACACGTTTGCAGTTTGCACTTTACAGTGCAATGCAATAAATGTGGATGTCCAAGGACATGCATAACCACCCAAATTGCATAGGACGAATTGCATTAGCCTTCCATAAAAGCAATACACACACAAAACCAAGATAGGATATTTTCTTCAAATAATGTTTTTGAAAACGTTAACATGTGTGCATGTTTTAAACAACTCCAAGAACCAATAGAAAGGTTTTACCTAGAACTTGCAGTACCAAAATTGGACATTTCACCTTAGTTGTTTGTTATTTTTCTTGAGGTTATATAGTGCGGTGGTGATGTGTTCAGCCTGCAAACCTGATGGCTGTGGTTTAATCCCTGAGGTCGGCTAATTCATGAATTCATAGAGGACCGAGTCCACCCTCTGCAAAAAGTGTACCCTCAACTTGAGCCCTGGCAAAATAGCAAAAAAGAATGGAAGCTGAAAAAATAGGAATACTACTTTCAATCCGGTGTCATTAATGACTGCATTGAATGCAGTATTCAGCGGTTTTTTTTTGCTTCAGCTTTCGTTCTTTTTGGCCAGTTTGTCTTATGTTTTAGTTTCCCTTCAATTTAGGGCGACTAAAACATAAGGCAAACTGGCCAAAAAGAATAAAAGTTTAAGCAAAATAAACGCGGTAATACTGCATTCGCACCGTTTCCGGGTCCCATCCAATCCTTCATCCGATTGGCTGGAAAAGACAGCTGCCGATAGCCAATTGGATGGAGGATTGGACGGGACCTAAAACCTGGAGACCCGGAGAAATGGCTAAAACCCTGAAAATCCAGAGGTTAGGCAGGTATTTGCTCTCCCTCTCTTTTGCCCCCACAGAGAGTGGTGCAGCTGTAAAGACAGCTCAGTTCACTGATTTTGGTGGTGTGTTTCAGCAGAGGGTTGCCGCAACGAACAGTGCAAGACCTTCGCAGAGCTGCAGAGGCAGCACCATGATCTAATGGCAAAGGTTGGTGTTGCAAAGGGCAGCAAGCGATCAGCAACGTCGGGGGAAGCCGGGCAGAGGATGTGGTGGGCATTACAGTGTTTGTTTTACACAGGCACAGTTGGGTCGTAAGGAAGATGAGCCGGTGTTGGTGCCTCAAATCTTTGTGAGGAGGTAATTTTTAGTGTGTGCGTTTTGTGTGCCTGGTCTGCTTTGAACAGTCCCCCCATCGGTGTGTGGTCTGGATGTTCACGAGTGTGTCAGGGTCGTACCTTGTTTTCTGTTTCCAGGGTCCCGCCGTGGAATGAGCACAGGTGGGAACCTGGAATGATGGTTGTATTGTGGTGAGTGGGCGGTAGGGGGCCTGGTCATGTGAGTCAGGATGCCTGGCTTCGGGATTTCTCTCTGCGCAATTTTATTGCGAGTGAGTGGCACCTATTAGAGAGTTGTGCAACTGACTTTTTAAGGGTTTAATTGTGCCCCAAACCTCGACAGTATTACGCGATGTGTAGACGCAATAACGCGGGCATCTGGGCCAGGCACAATGACTCGGGTCAGAATGGTTTTCCTAATTCTGATATTGAAGCATTTGGCACTATACCACAATTCTGTGATTTATCCATCTGGCTATCACTTTAACTACACCAAAGGATACATCTAGGATCACTGGGGATGTGCAAAGAAGTATAACAACTCAGAATGTCGTTTGTATATGTTGATTAAGCATATTTGACTAAACAATTTTCAGTTTGAAATGCTATCTTGTCTTTTCCAAATGTTAAACTGGAAAATGTCAATACCATTTTTTGCCACACAGAGCCTGTGGGGCATGTACCTGGTCACTCTAATTGAGAAAAAATCTCTTCAAAGTATTCCAATCTATTCAAACAATATTACCTCTTTTAAATCCAAGTTTCAAAAGACATAAAAAACACATACTCCGTAAATGTCTTTTAGTAGGTAATTATATTTATCATTCCTACAATGTTTTTAACAATCTAAATTTCAAGATTTCATTAAGCACATAAAAAATATTTTTCATTAAACAAGAGCAGAAAAATTCCTTAACAGAAAGCAATTTTTTTTTAGAAAATTTCAGAAAAAATTCACCAAAATTTGCTAAGTTTGTACTTTCAAAGATAAATTTCACAAAAGGGGTTTTATTTCCCCACACAATCACAATCACATGATGTTTGTCCACTACCTGTTTCGGGGTTATCTTCACCCCTTCTTCAGGTGTTGATGTGATGTTTATACCAATTTCCTTGTTTCCTAAAAAATGAATTTCACAAAAAACAGAGATTTGTACTAATATTGTCTCTATGGCACAGCGAGCTCCAGTCTCCCGTGAATTAATTTTAAGCCACCCATTGTATACATTTCACTGACCTTGGAGATATCCAGGGTCTGTATAGTTAACTCTGACTACCATGTCACTTCCGTGTTCTAGCCACTGATTGATTATTAATGGCAGACAAGTTATGTAAACCTCCTCAATAGTCTTCCAAGGGTCTACCCAGATGTTGCAATCACTCTGTAGAAAAAATAATAATAATACTAAGCTTCTTAACAACCACCACCTACTACTCACTCTCTCTGTGCCAAGGTCACTAAGTCACAAAACGAAGCTCCAAATTTCCAAACTTACTTGCCCACAGCTCGAATGATGTCCCAAGCGCAACGCGGTGACGGAGAAAAGGCTGCAACCACAGCCTCTCGTCCTGCGGTGCGTTTTAAATAGAGTATCAATGAGTCACGTGATCGTAATTCCGATCACGTGACCCAACGTACATATCTTCCAAAACAAACATCAATACAAATACTTCTGAATCAAATCATGTTTCGAACCAACGCGGGAACGGCACATTGGCTACAATCACAGCCTCCCGTCCCGCGATGCGTTAAGGTAAATCTTTATGTCTGTTACACAATCCACCCGGTCACGTCACCATATATAGACCTGGTGTCTATCCCTTAGTGCCGTCCCACGTGATAACAAAGTCATCATGTGACGACCTGTCCATGGTGAAACACCCAATTCAGAAGTTTGGAATATACATACTTAATTCCCTATGGATTGTCTGGGTAAAAAAAAAAACCTGGAATATACCAGAGCTGGAAAACAGTTGTTAGTTCTTATTATCAAGAAGTCACAGAGCAACCACTAATGTACATATTACATGCATAGGAAGAAAAAATCCTCCTAGCAAATGTAAAAATCAGTACAGGTAAGCCCTATACTAATGTATTTTCTATGTTCGCTATGTAGTATATCATTCTCTTGAGGGACAACTCAATATAATGAATACAGACATAACCAACTTTGCTCTACAGTTAACTACACTGAGGCAAAATGACTTCATGTTATATATTGGGTACTCGACTGGGGCTGCTCTAATTTTATGAGCCTCTTTACGGGAATACTCATGGTAGGCCAGAGACAGTCTGGCGCCCAGGATTGCAGCATGCAACATCAGTTGCAGCGGTACGATGGTCCGTGCTGTTTGCAGCACATGGGAACATATTAAAAATGTACAGGTTAGAGCAGGCCTTTTTATCTGCTATGGTGCTGTACTTGATTGGTTCACTTCGCCGTTCTTTAGGGCGCCATGGGCATACCTCAGAATGGTGCGTATGGTTTATCGATACGCTGATCTAGGGGGCAACCATATTTCGCCGATGATCTGCGGGGTCTGAATTTGGTTGCACTTAAGTCTTCAGGCCTCTTAAAGAGATTACCCAGGTTTGGTCTGCAATAGAGTCACTCCCGAGATTGTAGTGTTTAACATGTGTGGGAGTGGTTTGATGGTCCACACGGTTTGTCAACACTGGGGCCCAAATTAAACAATATATAAGTATAGCGTGGGCAGGCCTATCATCTATGATATGGTGCTCTTTTGGCTCACTTCGCTGTATGGAGAGCCATGGGTACACCTCTGGGAAGTATCTTTTGTTTGTGACCTGCGGGTGTCTGATGTTTCAATTGTCTGAGGGCCTTGGCTTCATTTAGCACTTATTCACCAATGCGTTGGGAGAAGGTTATTTGGTGGAGCACGTCAGGTCCTGTGTTGTCCGGCGCGGCTGGTCTCTGTGACAGCGGATTATTATTCAAATTAGGAACCTCTTGCATATCCGTTGTCGAGTACGAGGGTCATTGGTGCCTGTACCTATGGTGGATGGAAGTACACTCACATATTGGGTGACAAGTGTACTCGTTCACATGGTGACACATCTGGTTAGCATGGGGTCACTTTGTAATTCCCCCAAGTCTCTTAAATCTTATGTAAGCAATCATCCTCACAAGAGAGGAGATTAACCCTTGGTACTTTAGTGGAGGTTGTTCAGGATCGTAAGCTTGTGTTCAGGGTAAGTAAGTCTTGGGATCGCTATTACCGTGTCGGTCGAGGGCTTACATTCTCAGTACTTCATTCAGGTTTACTTTATCATGTTTTTTGAGTGTGAGATACAATGGCGTTTGTACAGCATTTGATGCACTCCTCCATTCATTTTTCGACTCACAGGCATTTTGGGGGTATAGGGACAACAGCGGGTAGAGAGCGGTTAGATGTATGGAAAGGAACATGGAGCAGGGACGAATTCGGTTGGCAGTGCGGAATTGCTCTCTGAGAAGTGCAGGTGTGAAATTGGGCAAGGGAGGATCAGGTTGATTTTTCAGGTGGATCATTTAGGGAAACTGGGATGTAGGGAAGTACGTGCTGCACGGTAGATTCAATGGTGTGTTCCTTTGTCAGTGAGGGCGTCGATGTTCATGGTGTTTCTCGCACACAGCAGTTGCCAGATAAGGGGGATGACGATTGAGTAGATGCCCTAACAAGATTGGAAGAATTTGAAGGAACGTTGAGTGGGAGTGAATTCGGTGGGCTGTGCAGAATTGCTCTTGTGAATGGCAGGTGTATAAAGGGAAAAAAGGATAATTATTGGTTTAGGACAATTGTACCGAAAAAAATGGTTGCAACGACCAAAAGTTCTATAAATGCTACCACCAAAGGTTCGAACACCAAAAGTTTGAACCTTTGGTGGTAGCATTGTAAAAAAAAAACGGGGACTGCGGGGGTGTCACCCGCATCGCCCCGCTTACTATACTTTATGGTATAGTGAGTGGGTGAGGTGGGGGACACCCCCGCAGCCTTCCATTTAAAAAGAAGAAAAGAAAAGGGGACTGCAGGGATGTCCCCCGCATCGCCCCGCCCACTATACTTTATGGTATAGTGAGCTGGTGTTGTGGTGGACACCCCCGCAGCCTTCTGTTTAAAAAAAAAAAAAAAAGAAAAACGGGGGCTGCGGGGATGTCCCCCGCATTGCCCGCTCACTATACTTTATGGTATAGTGATCGGGGGTGGCGGAGGACACCCCCACAGCTTTCCTTTAAAAGAAAAAAAAAAGAAACGGGGGGTACAGGGGTGTCCCCCGCATCGCCCCGCTCACTATACTTTATGGTATAGTGAGCGGGGGCTGCGGTGGACACCCCCCAGCCTTCCATTTAAAAAAAAGAAAAGAAAAGAAAAGGACCCTGCAGCACCAGTTCCCGATCACGGAAGTGAAAGGGAACGGCACTGCAGGTACCCGGCGTGAAGATGAAGGTAAGTGGGGTTTGTTTATGTTGGGGGTGTGGGTGGGGGTGTGCTAAGGGTGTGGGTGGGGGGTGTTATGGGTGTGTTGTGTGTGTGTGAGAATGTATGTGTGTTCACATGAGAAAGGTGCACACTTTTGGTAGCTCACACTTTTCTCATGCAAACGTTTTGCCCGTGGTAGTTTCAGCCGCGGGAAAATCACTTAGATTCATTACTCATGTTCAAGGGGACCTTTAAAAGAGGACTATATGTGAGGAATTATGTGCTGCTCAGGCAATTTGGAATGGTTCCAAGTTTTGATGTGCCTAGTGGAAGTTTGTTCTCTGGGGCGTCGTGGTGTTAGGCCTCTGGTGGGCCTGACAGTGTAGTGCCAGCAGTGTGGCCATGGGGGGATATGGCCCCATGCTAGTAGAGTAATTTCCTGTTTTTGGTTTATGGGGACCTGTTTGATGGACACTTGCCCACTGGCAGCAGTCCCAGTGCCTGGAGCCAGCCAGGTATGGGGTCACAGTTGGAGCTCGGCGGGGGGTTTGAGGCTACTAGGGACTGCGGGGCTGAGGGATCGGGATCCAGGGGCACTGGATGCATGCTGAGCGTCTGGGGGACCCAGGGTATCATTCTCTAGGTATGTTTGTGGTTGAGCAACCGATTGCGGTAAGGTGTGTTCTGTTTGTTCAGACTAATGGTTTCTTGCATTTTTGTTGTCTGGGGAGGGTCTTTGTAGGGTCCACAGCATTAGGCCATTGTTGAGCATACCATGGGTGTGGCCGTGGGGGTGCTTCCCCGTTCTGGTGTACAGCCATGGGATTGTGGGGATGATTGCCCCAGTAAGGGCTTTCAGTTTTGTAACCGGTAAGATCAGGATTGAGTGGGAGTCTAACTGGTCAAGCGTGGGGTATGTATTAACTTTTCTTGTCTCTTCTTCTAGATGACACCCTGTCACAGGTGAAGAACCCCCAGATATCAAGGCTGGTGGATGGGCCACAGTGCTTGCGCGGGTACTACGTCTAAGGGGGAGTCACGGGGCACCAGGGGGAGGTAATATCTACAGGCCGCACAAAGCCTGAAGATGAGTGTTGTGGCCATCCCATTCGGATGGGAACACGCAAGCAAATCCCAGTTGGCTTCTACAAGAGGCACCTATTGGAATTACATAAATGCATGGACAATGGAAGGGCCTCACAACTAGGGAGAGAAGCACAGCAGGGGCCATTCCAGTGTTTCAGAACAGGTTTAAAAGTCCCAGCTGGCTGCTGCCCTGGGCCGGATGTGGAGGTTTAAGTAAAGGGATGATGCAGTATGGATGTCGACTGCTTGTGCAATGTGATGGGGGTCATGGCGACAGGCCATAGACAGTCTCGAGGGACGACCACAAGTACTGCGCAGGAGGGGGGAGTGCCCCTGACTGGTAGGCCAGTGGCCCTGTGCAGTAGGTTGGGGCAGATTGCATTGAACTGAGTTACGGGCTCACCAATTTGGGTCACTGAAAGGGAGATGTATTGCTGATTGATGTTATGGTCCGTGGTTATGCGCGGAACAGTGAGGTGTCTGGCCAGGCGCTCATTGAACTGTCCTCATCGATCTGTGCAACGGGGAACTGGTACTGAGGGTCTGGTCGGTTTACAGGGTTGCATATTTCCCTCAGTCCAATTCCCGGAGTGTGGAGGGTGATGGCCATAGCCATACCCCACACTCAAGTAGGTAATTGATGACGTAACAGTTCCTATGATGTCGTACATGCATGGTTTTGTCGCATTTGGTGATGTAATAAATGTAATAAAGGAGGCCTAATGCCTTCCAAAGAATATCTGTGTCTGCTGTCACTCATTTGGGTCACTGGAAGGGAGATTTATTGCTGATGTATGTTATGGTCCAGGGTTCGGCACGGAAGAATGAGGTGTCATGCCAGGCACTCATTAAACGGTCCTCAACGGTCTGTGTAACTGTATTATGCGTTAACATATTTCCCTGATGCCTGTTGCCGGAGATTAGGGGGTCATGTTCACAGCCACTCCCCATGCTCAAGTAGGTAATTGATGATGTAACAGTCCAACCTCCATCGCCCAATTCTAGTATATGTTGCACGCCTGGCACTCAGAACGAGGGGAGGGGAATAGTGTCATACACTGGTGACATATTGTCTGAGAGTGCAGTGGATGCACAGCTAGGTGTACTGGTACCATTACATTGGGTAACAATAATTGCTATTATTAAATCCCATAGAAATGAGAGGAATGTGACATAAGGTGCTACATAAAAACCTGTTTTCATTATTGTAATTAGTAATATTACAATTATTATGATGGTGATGATGATGAAGAACAAAGTACTGCAGTGTTTCTTCAACATGGTGGTAAGTGCTATACAGGGTTTATTTTATTTAGTAAAAACATATTCTAAAGTGCATCAGGCCCCTCAAAGCTTCAAAGAGATTTCACTGAGGTCAGTTAAAATTCTACAGAATCTATGACGTCATCAACTTTGCAACAAATACCCTTTTCAAAATAGCCAGGCACTCGCACCTCTAGCTGCCATCACCAAGCTGGATGGCTCTCCATGCAAAATCCCACTCTCTTTAAGTTCCTGCTACTTGTCTATTAATGCATTCATTCTCTTAGCAAACACTACCTTTCTGAATGCATCTCACTGTACCATCCTACTCTCGAACTCTCCACTCCTCATGTCTTCGCAATCTATCCGTCCCCTGCTACACATGTACCTTTTCCCATTTTTCCTCCTTTTCCCTACTTTCCACACTCCACTGGAATGTTCTCCCCCTGGCCACCAAAGCCATCTCTTCAGTGGAACTCTTCAAAATGAGGCTCAAACTACACCCAGTAGCAATGGAAGGAGCCCCCCCCATCCCACGCACCCTCCTATCCAAACTGCTCAACCCACCTTTCCCGCATTCTGCCCTCGGTATTTCTCTATGTAATGTGTACATATGTCAAAGGAATTAGTCTAAAGGCCTTGATGTTCAAATTACAATAATGTCTTCCAGTCCCTGTCAATCTTAAATGTTCCTACTGTTACCCCTTCACCGAAGGTCACTCAATCCAACAATGCTCGTATGTCAAGGCCCTCTTCTCTCCATTATTGCCTACTTTGTGAGCCATTTCTGCCATACATGACACACTTTCCTTAAATACAAGTAAATGCAATTGATTAATTACATGGATAAAAAAAAATAGAAACATCCAAAATTAAAACAATTCTTAATTCTCGCTGAGTGAATAAGCACACCGGTAACAGGCCCACTGTGAGACTCAACATTACTAAAAATGACATGCTATCAACTCTACGAGCATATGTGCCCTGTTTCTTAAGTCTCCTTCCTTCTCTGTCCCCTTTGCATCTGCAGTGGAGGATTCCGGGGTCATGTGCCAAACACCTTTCAGCTGGGACCCTTCCCGCCATTTGTATGTCAGTGGCGTGGTGAGTGAGTGGCAGAAGTAAGCATAACACCCGGCTAGTGACTCTCGCACCACCGGCTTTCATCTTGGGGGACCTTTCTCACAGTATCTGCTGAGAGTAGCACTTCCGGCCATCCATTAGTAGGAGCCACACTGCAATCCCCCCCACCTATGAACAACAACACCTCATTCCAACCTGACATTCCTCCTAAAATCATAAAAAGTACAATATAAAATAAGTAACTTCTTCCCAAATGCACATGCCCATTGCTTAGCATATTTTCGGAAAGGATGACAACTGACACTAAAATTGAGTCATCCCCTGTTTCCATCTGCTATCACCAAACTGCTTGTAGTGAGGGTGTAAAAACCTGTCGATACAGCGTAGATTCCGGGGAGCACAAAACCGGCAAAGAGTCCATGACAGTGTGACTGTGTCTGACTTTTTCTGGTACGAGTGTGTTTGGCATGAGTGCAAGTTTGTAGAAATATTTAGAAATACTGCTCCTGATTGAAATGTATTGAACTAGCTGTCACACATGGGTTGTAGTATGACTGCATGATTGCACGTTATTTTGAACCATTGGATACAATTATGCATTTGCTCTGACTGCTGCAAGAGTACAAACTAAGTTCTAATTGTGCTTTACTGACCTCTGAATATGAGACTCTGTATCATTAGATTGTAGGACTTTCTGAATGGGTGACTGCACATTATTAGAACTCTTTGATAAAACTGTGCATTTGATCTGACTGCTACAAGAGTAAAATTGAAGATCATATCTTGCTTTAGTGACCTCTGGGCTATCTGACTCTTAGAGCACTAACTTTACCTGTGTTCATATTGTGGGGTGAATCGGGCTCCTATGCCCAAAACAAAACACTGTGACATTGGAAAGTAACTAACTGTCTTAGACATTGTGCGAAATCCTAAAATCTACCTCGATTCGACTTTTGTCTAAAGGGCGAATTAGCATAGATCGCCGTGATTTTAGCAGCCTTACCGACTCTGCTAATCACGGTGCGATCAAACTGTAGTTTAAAAAAACTGCATTTCCCAGCAAGCACAGGGATTTTTCTTTTTTTGTCAGCACGTTAGCGCTGTTGCGTTTGGGCTGGTCTGTGCTGGTCCGCGTCTGGATGCGGCCCCAGGCGCACTTCACGGGCAACCTCCTACACACAGGACTCTAGGGTAAATTCACCTCAATCTATCCTGATATAAATTATCCACCCCAATCACGGGCCTTCTCCTAGATATCATGCTGTTTCTAGCAGCTCAAAAACCTAGGAGCGATGCGCTGGTTCAAAGCTTCTTAGCATCATCACAAGTCGAAAACAAACCCTGCACCCAACACAGTAAACAGCAAAGTAAATTCTGAGGAAAGGTTACTCATAAATAAGAACATCTTCAAGTAATAACCACATTGACTGCCCCCCTAAACCCCCCCCCCCGGGAATGTAGGATATAAAGTTACAAAACCCATACATGAGACCAGCATTAAAATGGAAAAAAAGGGTCCAAATCAGTAAAAAGACTACCACAACTCTAGGCGGGCAATGCTTTAACGATATTGAGGTTGGAACCACTAGCCACAATATTAAAACTCCAACACAAGTCAGGGAGGTATAATTACTAAAAACAGTACCTAAAGCCCCTCGAGGCTTAGGAAATATCAGGTCCCAAGGCCTATCCACTAAAAATATCCCTGTTGAATACTCGCTCGCTTCCCAAGCACGCTCTAGAGATCCATGACCACATTGTAGTCAATGACGTTGGCATCATGTGTATCACAGAAACTTGGTTACAGGAAGGAAACGGCCCAAGCATAGATCTAGCGACTCCCCGCGCTTCCAACTTCTTCCGCAAAAACCGCCTGATGGGCCAGGGGGGGCCGGGTTGCAATTATAAGGAAAAAAGAGCTAAGTCTCTTTGAGGCACAAATAGAATGTGCAAAGTGTGAGATCATCCACGTAAAGATGACTCTCAATACCAACAATTGCATTAATATTATATTAATCTACCGTCCACCATCTGTCATGACCTCCTTTAATGAGGATATAATCCATCTTCTGACTCCCTTTAACCAACCCAATAGCTCCATGGTCTTTCTGGAAGACCTGAATCGGTGGAAGTGGGACATGATGGATAAGGACGTTATAGAGCTGGAATAACATCTTAACATCAGCCATCCAATTCAAAATCATGACCTCACCCATTTAAAAGGCAAAACCCTGGACTGGGTGGCGACAGGTAACATTAATATAGGAACAATTGAAACCAAAACATGCATCTGGTCTGATCACTCAATCATAAACTGCATGTTAAACCTACAGGAGCAAGGTGGTCCCCGTGGAGATCCTCCAGAAAAAGTCCCAAAAAGAAATTTGAACAAAATAGAGAGTGCAAATGTAGAAATCTGCCTTCACTCCATCCTGACCGCCTCTTCTGGCCAGGACCCCCCGTGTAAACTGGCTGAATTCTATAATCTTCACCTCTCCACACTCCTAGGGAAAAAAGCCCCTCTAAGAACTAAGGTAGTGCACGATGGCCTTGTCCAGAAGAACTGGTTTACCCCAGCTCTATGCTTCCTCAAAAAAAGCTAAAAGAATGGATGAACGAGGCTGGCTAAAAAAAAGAAAAACATGGAAAGTAGAAAGAATTGGAAAAAATCTATAAACTCAAAATACACAAAACTAAAAAAGAGTTTGTCAATGAACAAAATGAAAATGCAAGCAACAGCACCAGGAAACTCTTTGAAATCTATAAAAAAATGGGAAACACGTGATGCTCTATCTCACCCTTTTGTCCCAGAGAAAGCAGATTGCAAAAATGTACAAAACGCCTTTCTGAATAAAGTACTGTAAGCCTGCAATAAAATAAAAAATGCCAGACATTCACAGAGGAATTCCCTGAGCAAAATCTCAGAAACAATCACACAAGGAGAAATAACAACCCACAATTTTCCTTCAATACAATCACAATTGAAGAGATGGAAAAATATTAGCCAACTTCCGTCCACCTCCTGCCCAGGGATTTTATACTAGGCAAAATGATACTAAATAACATTAAACTTTTCTCCCCTTTCCTCAGGAGATTTGTCAATGCTTTCTTTGCACACAGAACAGTCCCAACCACCATCAAGGAAGTGGACGTAACAGCATTAGTAAAGTAACCAGGGCTCAATCGGAAGGAAACAGTGAATCTAAGGCCTATCACAAATACCCCTTTTCTGCTGAAAATTCTAGATGAAGTCACTGCCTGACAACTGCAGGTCCATTTGGAGTCATCTTTGGCTGTCTGCCCTAAACAATCGTGTTTACGGAGCAATCATGGGACAGAAGGTGCCCTACTTGACCTTCAAACCCAGAATGTTGGAGAGGCTGGATGACAGCAAAACAGGGCTTCTAATCCTATTGGATCCCTCAGCCACTTTTGATTTGCTTGACCATACATGGCTGTTACGAACCTTATCGAAAACAGGGAACTGCTCAGATTACACCATTGAATGGATACATTCCTTCCTGAGCGACGGGAGATCAAAAATGTGCTGGGGAAACACATCTTCAGAATAGGTGCCGATTAGCTATGGGGTTCCCCAAGGAGCATGCCTCTCGCTGGCACTTTTCAACATATACATTAAGCCTCTCTGCGAACAACTAGAAAATAGGGGACCTCACTAATTATGCTGACGATTACCAACTAATCATGGACCTTAGCGGTAACTATCCCACAGACTCAGCTAATCTAAACGTCATCTACACATCCATGGATGAGTAACAATTGGATGTGACTTAACTGCTCGAAAACTGAACTCATGATCTTCAGCACTAATCAAGCAATGGAAAAACTTAGCCAAACATAAACAGGATTCAAGGTGGAAGAATGCCTCATTGAAGTGGTCAACAAAGTAAAGACACTTGGAACTGTCCTGGAAGCATCATTGAATTCTGACGCACATGTCAATAATGTGGTAAAGAATTCCCACTACCACTTAAAAGTTCTCTACCAGCGTTACCCGTTAGTCTCACACAAGAATTATGAAATGCTGGTTAGGGCAGTTATAATGCCCCGCCTGTATTACTACAATGCCCTACTCAGTGGAGCAAGTAGGGAAAATATACGAAAGCTTCAGACCATCAAAATTATGCGGTTAGGGTAGTGTGCAACATTCCAAGAAAGGAACATATTTCCAAATTCCGGAAATAACTCCACTGGTTACAAGTGGGAAAATAATACAATTTAAAACACTCTCCTTGACTCATAAATGTCTTTATGGAAATACTCCTCAGTTCCTAAAAGAAACAGTGACTCCACACAAACCCATTAGATCCTTATGATCCAGCTGAACTGCTTTCTGTCCCTCACATTAAAAGAACTAGAGGCATGGGCAGATCATTCCCTCTCTAAGCTGCACAAACATGGAACACACTTCCTATTACGCACAGAAGAAAAACCTCTGGTGTTCAGGAAACTCCTGAAAACACTGTTTGAATGAATAATTCTTGTCCTTTGATGTTCCGTCCCATTATCACAGAAATGTCCGTGTGTTTTAGTGCGCCCTGATGCCTGTGGGCTATGGTGCATTATAAATAAATAAAAAGTTATGGTCATCACCTCTTAATCTCCCACAAATCTCGTATCCTACTTCTGGTCCTGCGTACCCTTGCCATTGTCCGTCACCAGAAAAGTGATCACACCCAACAAGTGGAAGTAGGTTGGGAGGGGCTGCCCCTGAATACTTGATATTGCTCCCAACATTTGGGGCACACTTGAACAGTCTCTAAGTGGGCTTTATGCAATTATGTGTCCTCCCCATGCACAATTACACGCGTGAGGAGTGAGGGTTTTGTTTGGGGGGTGGGCCAGTGAGTTGGGACTGTTTAAGTATGGTACCTTATTCCGCTTTCATCCTGTATTTCCTAACAATGAGAGTTTTCAGTTCTTGCCTGAAGCAGGTGAGAGACAAGGCACATCACAGCTTTATAGGAAGGAAGGTCCACATTCTCCTGGCATTTCCAGAGGATAGTCTTAGGACCTGATAGAAGTTTGGTGGTATCCCACTTGTAAATCTGGCAGCATACCACCAAACAGAACTACCGTTACCGGCATTTGGTCTGCTGGAATTACCAACAGATTCCAAGTGCCATTAAGGGTAGTTAATGCCCATTCCATGGAGTCACACAGCACTCCCTGGGGGATTGCTGGTATTACCAGCACCAAAAAAACCAGTGCCGGTAACACCGGCTGATTTTTGTTGGTGAAGTGTCTGACTTACCTCCAGCTCTTGGCTGGCGGTAACTGAGGCCCACCACCGGCAAACATGTACTCTGCCGGTGTGATAACGTGCTGGTAAACATATACCAGCACGTTTGTGCCACACTTAGAGTTGGACATCTCTTGAAGGTTGAACAGTCAAAGTATACCTCTTCCTGCTGTCTAGTTTGCAAGATCTTGCAGACACCGTCACTTTGTCCACAAGGTATTGGGTGTACGGAGGCTTTGTAGATTAGGCAGGCCATCTTGAAATGCAGCAGGCGTCTGCATTGGAACTTTCTTAGAAAAGCTGTATATTTATTACAGTTCTAGTGAGACATGCTACAAAGGTTTGCTGTCCAGGTAAGAAGATATGCTGTTGCTTTAAAGCCCTATTGAGAAGTTCATAAAATATTGCAGCCCTGCTAAGAAATGCTAGTAAAATATCACAGTCCTGCTAATAAGTACTGGAAAAGTACTGTAATCCTGCAAATAGCGATGGTAAGTATTTGTGCTCTTATGAGACATGCTGTCAAATCTTTGCATCTCTGTAACGATGAAGTGGAGTCATGCTAGAAGTATTTGAAGTTGTTTAATTCTGCCGAGATGTATTGGTAAAAATATTACAGCTCTACTGAGGCTTGATTGTTAATCTTTTCATCCGTTCTAATAAGGCCTCACAAAATAGTGGAGCATATTGGAGCATTGCTGTGAAGTGCTGGTAAGACACTGCTGCCCTGCTAACAAGGCCTGTGGAGTCATGCAGTCCCATAGAGAAACGACGATCAAGCATGTAAACGTGCTCAGAATGTCTGGTAATTTATTGGAAGCTATCTGTGCGGTGCTTCAATGACTGCAGCTCTGCTTATAAGTGCTGGTAAAGTATTGCAGCCCAACTCACAAGAACTGGTCAAGTATGGCAATGACACCAAGAAGGGCCGGTAAAGTATTGGCACTCACATGTGAAGTGCTTAAAATATTCAAGCAACTTTACGAGGGGCTGCTAAAGTATTGCAGCCCCACTGAGAAGGGCTGGTGAAATATGGAAGACACAGTAAGAAAAGCTGGTGAAGTATTGGATACCAGCGTTGATTTTTATTGCAGCCCACTAAGAAGGGCTGGTGAAGTATGGCAGACACATTAAGAAAGGCTGGTGAAGTGTTGGAGAGCAGCGTTGAAGTACCCGGGGTCAGTTTTATAGCCAAGTAGCTCAGACCCGTAGCTAAGGCCACTGTGACTGTCATAGTTCTCGTCACTTTATACCTCTGAAAAGATTCTTTCAGCTTGGCCTTTGGATTGCCGTCCATTTGGCGTGGGTTTTGCCAATAAGCAGAAAGACCCAGCTGGGCAAGCCATCCTTGGACATGAGCTAGCCAAGCGATTTTTTTTTCCAGCCCTCCAAAGTTAACACATGCTCCAGGATCTCACAGTATTTCTCTAAGTCCTGGTTGCCCCACACCCTGGTCCAATATGTTACAGGCCTGATTGCTATTTCCTCATCAATGGGAGGAAAGTCGCACTCCATACAAGTGGAACTACTGGAAGTGCTTTGCGGGAGAAATGAGAATGAGAAAACCATGACCGTGGTTTTTGTGGTGTTGATCTCTAGTCTCAACTTTCCACACTCATTTTAAAAAGCGACCAGAGCCTGCTGCAGTCCCATTGGGGATATAGACAACAGGACAGCTTCGTCCGTGAAATAAAGGACCGGGAGACGTTCCCCCCCATCCTCGAGGGGTCCGCGTTCTCCTCCAGAAGCCTCTCAATAATCAAATTAATATAGAGGCAGAAAAGAATGGGGGCAAGGAAACATCCGTGACACAGCCTCCTAGACACCCAAATTTGTTCTGTAACTCCCCCCAGTGCCCATCGGATGGCTTCTGTATTATTTCCATACAAGAGTTCAATTGGGCGTAACAATTCATCTGGGATGTTTTTGGCCCGCAGGACAGCCTAATGAGTATCTCTAGGCACATTGTCAAATGCAGCCTTTAAGTCCACAAAGAGTGCATACACGTTGGCTTTTGTGATCCTTAGGAATTTTTGGATGACTAGATGGAACCTGAAGCTCTGGTCGACTGTGCTTCTTTTCGGCTTAAATCCCGGCCTGCAAGTGGCTTAGTTTGTTGGTTTCCTCGACCCATGCCAATAGATGCTGCAAGAGAACCTTCTGCCCTGTCCCCCTTCTTAAATATGGGGATAATCACAGCCCATGTCCAGATTTCCAGTACCCATTCCTATTGTAAAATGGCATTAAATACCATTGTGAGGACCAGTGCCAGGACTGCCAATTCACTCTTGTATAAATACACTGGGACCCCATCTCAACCTGGAGCTTTCTCCCCCTTCTGCAGTCTTATGGCCCTTGCCACTTCTTCCACCGTGAGGTGTTTTGCTTTAACTTGGCCACGTGGGGGGACCTCATACTTACGTCCCCCCGGACTCTCGCAAAATCAGTTATTGGACACAAGTAGGCAAAGAATTACACATAAAGCGCTGGTTATAATAATAATAGAAATGGCTCGTTATAGGTACTTTATTCACTCTTAACATACATGAAGAAAAATAAACACATAGGCCCTCATTACGACCCAGGCGGTAAGGGGTTTACGCCGGCGTAAACTTCGCCGACCCTTACCGCCTGAGTACGAGTTCCCGTAGCGCCATGGTGATTTTAACGCCTGCTTTTTGCAGGCGTTAAAATCCATGGCGCTAAGGGACCTTGTTGTTAATTACGCCACCGTAATTTACGGTGGCGTAATTAACGCCTTCCCCACTCCCATTATGCCCTATGGGGCAAAAATGGGAATGGGGAAGGGTAAATGGGGATAGGGGACTTACCGCCCCGCCAAGGTCGGAATGGGGCGGTAAGTCCGCCAACCACCATGGCGGAGTTGGCAACTTAGCGCCATGGACCATGGTGCTAATAGCACCATGGTTCTCCGCCAAGGTCGTAATGAGGGCCATAGTCAGTTATACATAAACATAGAAAAAGAGCAGAACCGTTAGGATGGTTGCAGAAGACACCTTCATCTCAACCATCACAACACTGCTTAGTGCCACAGCAGGTAGGCAAAGAGATCACTCGTACTAACGGGGTCTAGAGCGGAGAGTCCTCCCTCTCAGCGAGACTGCATCACCCGGGGTCCAAGTTCTAGCTAGCTTCCCAAGAGGAATACCTCTTCCCTATATGGGGCTAATCCCCGCCCCTCATAGGTTACCAGACTGCCATGGGCCGAAGAGCAGACAATAAGCTTGAGGAGCAAAGGGTGGAAAATTCCAGCTAGAAGTAGAAAAGCCCAGCTTCTCTCGTTGCCTTCGTTCCCGGTAACCCTTATCACTGCACTTGCAGAACGCTCCGACTCCCTTTCTGGCTTGTACTTTGGTGGACAATACAACAACTATTCTCCACAGTTCGTTCATCTGACATCAATATGTGACCTTGCTTATGCTGCAGAAATACATGTTTATGTGCTGAGCCTATGAAAACGTAGGCTTTCATTGCTCGCATGATTTCTGACTCTGATAGCACCTGGCTACATCAGATTCTCTTCCATCATCTCTTCTTCCAATATCACTGTCTCTGCTTCTTACCATACATGCATAACTCCACTCCTTCCCCACATTTGCCCTGTCAGCAGCAGTCCTTTCCCAACTTTCCTCTCGTAACACCATCACTCTCTCTTTATTCCATACTCTGCCATCCTTGGTTTTCAGGGCATGTGAGTACACCTCAACCACTTTGATCGGTTTGGACCAGTGACAACCACTCTCCCGTAAATGTACTGGGACCTTAATTCTCACCAAACACCCAACTTGTGGTTCTAAACTCTTCCTGAATCTTCTATTATCATGTATAGTCTTGTTAGCAATTTGTTTCTGTTCAATGCTCTCTCTCACTCCTCCTAATTCCACCACCTTTCCAGTCACTGCATTCATCCAACCAGGGAACAACTTGGTATTCGCCTTCCTTCCCCTGCTCAGTTCGAACGGAGAAACACCTGTGGTGGTGTGAGGTGTAAATCCATGGGCTAGCACAGTTTCCCTTACAGCAACTTTCCAATCTGTCTCATTATCCTATGCTAACTTTATGGCATCCTTGATCACACGATTGAATTGCTCCACAATGCCATTGGATTGTGGATGATAAATCGCACAACACTTATGCCTTATAGAGTGCTCAAACAAATACTTCTCCATCGCTTTGGATTTAAACAGCGAACCGTTATCAGTTAGTAGTTCTTCTGGGTAACCCTCTCTATCACAGAGTTCCTCCATGAACTCAATTATTTTCTGAGTGATAACCTGGGGCATGAAGGCAACTTCCACCCATCTAGTCAACATATCGATGACCACCAAGCAGAACGTGGAAAATCCCCCACTCCATATTGGACCAACCACATCCATCGCAATCTTACTCCATGGAGCCTCAGGTACATCTCTCAAAACCATGGGATAACTTTCACCCCTACACACTTTATCACTTCTCGAGCAAAGGATACATTTCCTGATCTGTTCCTCCACTTGACGGTCACACCCAGGCCACCAATATGTGTTCCTGATTCTTCTTTTCCTTTTTACGATCCCTTGGTGGCCTTCGTAACCCAGCTGCATTATTTTTCCTGTGAGGCTAGACCATCTTTTCTCCTCTCATTAGGTAACCGCTCTGTAGGTAAAGTTCGTCTCTGACATCCCAGAAATCACTGGCTCCTGCCTGAGTCATTTTTCTTCTGTCCCATTTTCCTTCTTCTACACATTTCACCACTTGCAACATAATTGTATCTTTGCTCATCTCCTCATCCCATTCTGCTCTGGCGACAAGGATGGGATTCGAACCCACGCGTGCATATCAATGGAAGTGAATATCCAAGATGGCCGTGCATCAGCACCATGTTTTCTTTGCTCATTTTGGCACATGCACTACATTAGGGCTAAATGGTTTTTACCCTCTGACACCACTACTGCACTGGGACCTAGGTCTGTCACCAAAGGTGCCTATACATCCCTAGGTGGGTGCCTATATAAGGTCTCGAAGTTATTGTGCCACCTAGTCGGTTGATGCTTTCAGGTGCGCTAACATCCCCCTTTCAATCCGAGTCATTGATCAATCTTCAGAAACCTATGTGGTCCTTGGATTGGACACAATCCTGAATGGCTGCCCATCTATCCTGCATATACAGGGTCTTTTTAGTGGCTATGGTCTTCTAGTAGGACCTCCTCAATAACTGGAAGTGGTCCTTATCAACCGGATCTCCTCATCCCCATATAGATGATCAAGGCCTGTTTGGCTGCTCTGCAGTCCTTGTCAAACCAGGTATCCAACTTCTTGGCCCCTTTCCTGATTCACTTAACTGGGGCAGATAGAAAATACCCAACTGCCTCCTGCATAATGGTATAATTCATACATATGTTTTTGAGGGGGGTATTTGAGTTGCAAATAATTTCAATTTGCCTAAGAATTTTGCCATATAGCGATGGAGCTAAATCCTCCAGTGTTGGCGTGTCAGTGCACTGACATGTTGACTGCTTTATCCGGCACTGCAGCCAGCAGTTGAGACGGGTTCTTAAGAGAAAGCATAATCTGTCTATGGTTACTTTTCAGACGCTCCAGGACCTCAAACCCCTTCACTTGATACCAATCTATGCCCGAAACCAGGGCATAATCTATTCTGGAGGCACCATTTGGCTCATAATATGTGGGTTTTGCCAGTTGATCGGTAACAAACCGACCAAAGCAACACCTCAAGGCAACGTGAGGCCTGGTTTTGCAGTCTGCGTATGTGGTGGCATTTCTTCTTTTAACATCCGGTGTCCCCCAGTGAGCAGGTGAGTCCCCTGAAGTCCCCCTGGCCCCTCTGAAATCTTAGGCCTGCTTTTGCTGCTCCCAGGCCCCAGCGTGCTGCCTTGCAGTTGCAGCTCCTTCTTCTGGTCCTCCCGTCTGAAAGCCCACCCCCAGCCCTCCCCCACCTGTGATTGGCTGCCTGTATCAGGCACTGGGATTATACTCGCTGCTTCGGGGGATAATGCCTTTAACATCCGGCATCCCCCGGTGAGCAGGTGAGTCCCCTGGAGCCCCCCTGTCCCCTCTGAAATCTTGGGCCTGCTTTTGCTGCCCCTAGCCCCCAGCGTGCTGCCTTTCAGCTGCGGCTCCTTCTCCTGGTCCTCCCCATCTGAAAGCCCGCCCCAGCCCTCCCCGCCCGTGAGTGGCTGCCTGTATCAGGCACTGGGACTATGCTCGCTGCACCGGGGGATCATGCCTTTAACATCCGGCATCCCTCGGTGAGGAGGTGAGTCCCCTGGAGCCCCCCTGGCCACTCTGAAATCTTGGGCCTGCTTTTGCTGCCCCCAGGCCCCAGCGTGCTGCCTTGCAGCCGCGGCTCCTTCTCCTGGTCCTCCCCGTCTGAAAGCCCGCTCCCAGCCCTCCTCGCCCGTGATTGGCTGGCTGTATCGGGCACTGGGACTATGCTCTCTGCACCGGGGGATCATGCCTTTAACATCCGGCATCCCCCGGTGAGCAGGTGAGTCCCCTGGAGCCCCCTGTCCCTTCTGAAATCTTGGGGCTGCTTTTGCTGCCCCCAGACCTCAGCGTGCGGCTTTGCAGCCGCAGCTCCTTCTCCTGGTCCTCCCTGTCTGAAGGCCCGCCCCCAACCCTCCCCCACCCATGATTGGCTAGTTCCCTGGCCTTAAAATGCCTCCCAGGGCAGCCCTCTGCCTGTTGCAGCCCCTGCAGCTAAGGGCCCTAGGGCGGAGGGCGGCTCCTACATTGGCATTTTCAAGACATGCTGGTAAGTGTCTGCAGGGGAAGCGAGCAGTCAACAGACAACAATAAAAACTGTAAGTGTGGCATGGGTGGGGTTTAGAGCAATCACTCTATTCCAGAAAGCCCCTGCCACTCTACCTTACCTCTCCATAATGTATACTACCATAGACTTACACCATGCGTATTTAGAGAGATTTGCGAACAACAGCCTAAATCTATTCATGGCTGGATGGTAAATATTGCATTGCATTTCACACTATGTCACCTGCAAATGGTAACTAGTACCACACATAGAGAGACCTGTGTAGATTGGCATGTGTCTCATCTAGATAGGATTGTGAATGTTAGCATGCACCAAACTTAGATGGAATTCTTAACTTTAGCCTCCATCGCATCTAGATAGGATTTTGAATGTTAGCATATGCCAAACTTAGATGGAATTATTAACTTTAGGCTGTGCCACCCCCGGACAGGATTGTGAATGTTAGCATATGCCACACTTAGATGGAATTCTTAACTTTGGCCTGCATCGCATCTAGATAGAAATATGAATGTTAGCATGCACCAAACTTAGATGGAATCCTTAACTTTAGCCTCCGCCACACCCAGACGGGATTGTGAATGTTAGCATATGCCACACGTAGATGGAATTCTTAACTTTAGCCTGCGCCACACCCAGACAGGATTGTGAATGTTAGCATATGCCACACTTAGATGGAATTCTTAACTTTAGCCTCCGTCGCATCTAGATAGGATTGTGAGTGTTAGCATGTGCCAAACTATGATCGAATTCTTAACTTTGGCCTTCGTCGCATCTAGACACAATTGTGAATGTTAGCATATGCCACACTTAGATGAAATTCTTAACTTTAGCCTGCGCCGCACCCAGAAAGGATTGTGAAGGTTAGCATATGCCACACTTAGATGGAATTCTTAACTTTAGCCTCCGTCGCATCTAGATAGGACTGTGAATGTTAGCATGTGCCAAGCTTGGATCGGATTCTTAGCTTTAGCCTGCGCCGCACCCGGACGGGATTGTGAGTGTTAGCAAGTGCCACACTTAGATGGAATTCTTAACTTTAGCCTACGCCGCACCCAGACAGGAACGTGAATGTTAGCATATGCCACACTTAGATGGAATTCTTAACTTTAGCCTGTGCCACACCCAGACAGGATTACGAATGTTAGCATGCACCAAACTTAGATGGAATTCTTGGCTTTAGCCTCTGTCTCATCTTGATAGGATTGTGAATGTTAGCATATGCCAAACTTAGATGGGATTCTTAATTTTAGCCTGGATCGCATCAAGATAGAAATATGAATGTAAGCATATGTCGAACTTAGATGGAATTCGTAACTTTAGCCTGCGTCGCATCTAGATAGAAATATGAATGTTAGCATGCACCAAACTTAGATGGAATTCTTAACTTTAGCTTCCAGCGCATCTAGATAGGATTGTGAATGTTAGCATGTGCCACACTTAGATCAAACTCCTAACTTTAGCCTGCGTCACACCCGGGTGGAAAATTGAATGTTGGCATTCGCCAGCTGTAAGTGATTTCAATCCGGCACACACCCAAGTCAACGCCTAGCATGTAATGCACAAATGAAATCCTTATTTATTTTTGTCTAAAAGTTCTTTATTCTCAATGATATACCACTCATATCACGCCCTCCTCCTGGAATGCCCCCCCCCCCGGTCACACTGAACCAGGAATTGGGCTGGTTTGCAAAGGTAAAAATTTATTTATGTATTTAAATCTTTATCACAATAGTTTTTAATAGGTACACCACACACACCAACGGGGTGAGGTAACCCGGAATAATCTCTTTAATAAACAAGGAGTAACATTGAGCAAACAATTCAGCACAGAAAATAATACTTGTGTGTGGTTTCAGATCGGAAAGCACTGTGGTTAAAGGTTCCCCCTGCACACCTCTCAACCCCCAATAGGCAATGTAAAGGGATAGGAGGAAAGAGCAGGTATTCAGGAATGGCAGAATTCAAACAGAATATCAGTCCCACTTTCCCCCTTTCAAACACAAGAGAAAACGTAATTGACTGTCAATCTGTCAGAATGGCTTTTAAAGTTATCCTTAGAATGGACTGGGCAAAAACACCAAATATAGTCAAAATTGCTGAAATTGTTATAAATTCTTATGGGAGCCGCTTTGGATAGTTGCAAACAAACACAAGCAATGATTTAATACCAAGAAACAATTTGAAATCTTAGAATTGAAGTCGGAAGCAATCAAAAGCTGTTTTACACGTGTAAGAATTTCACAAAATGAAAATTTGTGGCAAACGTTTCACTGCACGATATTCGCGATAACAGGAGAACCGTATGGATTTGGAATGCAATTTTAGATGCGATTTAAAGTTGTGGATGTTAGCTACAAGCAGGCTTTGCAATTTTGTTTCTAGCACAAAAACTATGGGAGTTATATGCGTTTTAGTAGAGGTCGTTTTTTCAAGATATGCGCAAGAATGGAAAACAGGAATGCACTTTTAAAATGACAAAAGGGTTTCTTACACTATAGGATGACTATGAACAAAGCGAATGCCACACAGGAACACAGCCACTTGATCAGAATGACTGCATGCAGAGGAAACTTGCCTTCTTCAGATGAGAAAAGATCAGCGTAGAGATAGTTTTAGCAATACTAGTACAGGAGGAAGAAAGGATGGTTTGGATAGAGAGTTCGGACAATTCAACAATACTCTTAACAATACAGGTTCGGAATACAAGATAGGATGGGTTTAAGATAGGGATTGACTATGCAAAATACATATGCCAGTGACACAATTCTTTCTATGGATACTCACTGGATATGTTTTTAAATGGAACCGTCAATTCTGGTCAGGGGATAGGATCTGGTTTGGAAAGATGGCTGGGCACATCGGATTGGGCAGGATCGGCAAAGCGCTCTGGTCACTGCATGGCACAGGACTGGACTGGATCTGCAAAGCACTCTGGTCACAGCATGGCACAGGACTGGATTGGATCTGCCCTTCTTGGTTGTAATGCTAATTATTTTCAGCAGGCAAGCAGTACAGCGCAGCCCGGCTATTTTATGATGCTTCCCCTTAGGTTTGTGGGGTTCTGGAATTTTAGGCCTAGTTGAAAATGGTTCAGCTATGCAATGGGTTTCTGCTTTTCCAAGTTTCTGGAGTCTGGAGCAAGGAAGATGTAGAGTTCAGCAGCAGGGTGCTCCGCCAGCATCAGGATAGTGAGTGAATCTGTCTGTCC
This sequence comes from Ambystoma mexicanum, assembly GCF_040938575.1. Lineage (NCBI taxonomy): Eukaryota > Metazoa > Chordata > Amphibia > Caudata > Ambystomatidae > Ambystoma > Ambystoma mexicanum. The sequence continues at coordinate 585,151,270 of NC_090934.1, forward strand.
TTTTGTGTGGTGAGCTGTCTCTATTTATGTTATGAACAGATGTCATAAATGGGGTGTGTGGGCTGGTTTAGCCTAAACTTGCCCCTTCTGACAGGTGATTGGGTCAGAGTCTACTCTCTGCCTTGATAGGAGTAGAGAAACAGAGTGTCACCTTTATGGTGTAATTTTATGAGGCTGAGAATCCACCCCTAGCCCCTGGAACACAAAATCTACTCTTGGCACAATACCTATTTACACATGTGCAACCTCTATAACAATCACATATACAGATAACATATTTTACATAGCAGCTACTCCTCAAAACCCCGTAGCTGTGGGATCTTGTCTCCGCTTTTCGCAGAATTTTGCCCTTTTCATCAGGAACACAATGTCCAATTTTTAAGCAAATTTCTACAAGTGTGCATGGTTAACATGGGCATAAGTGTATAAAGTTTCATAATTTTAGCAGAAATACATTTAGCGTAAAATAACATTTCTTGCCATTTCTTTCCAGAACATGTCACACGATTTTGCCACCTCTTGAAACGTGCAGCCAAAATTTAGATTCACAAATCTGTTACATATAGTTTTCACAATATTGACTGGCAAGTTATAAGTCTTTTAAAAAGTGTTCTTTGTTAATGTTCAGCCACAGACGGTTGTTTGGCTCTGCCTCTTTTTGTCTCCCTGCAGCCCAGGAGCAGTCTCCTCCCTGTTTGCTCCTGGCAGAGGCCATTTACGACTGTCTTCACACCTCACATTTCTTTAGTTGCAGCTGGTCATTGTTCCTCATGCCTCTGGAGAGCAGATTCTTTCCTACCCCATATTCAGAGCTTTTGTGTGATTTCCTGCTGTTTGGAATGACCTTCCTTCTGTGAGAAAACCTGTTATTCCAGTTTGGTAGCTTCAGCCAAGTTTATTTTAATTGTTACTTCTGTTGTATTTTTCCTTAGCTTAAAACAACCTTGTTGTATCAAATCACAGCTAAATTCTCATTCAAGATTTTAAACCATGAGATCAAAACAATTATAATATGGGTTATGATCAGTAACAGGCCTCTTACATTGCAAACATTTGATTTCAGTTTGTACATTTTAAAGTTTAATCAGGCAGGCTCCTGACAGCTGTCATTCAGGCGGCCCAGGGTACTGCACCCAGAGATTTTTGACTGATCCACTGACAGGCCACTTTTGCTGTGGAACAGTTTCAGATTTTCAGGACCTTGTAAGTTCACAATGATTTCTTAAACTAAGTGAATTGTAGCACCCAGCAAGAATTTTTGATATTTGAAGGTGTTCATTACGGCATTTTGAAGTTTCAGCAACAAAGAAAAAGGGATTTAAAGCAAGATTTTGGGGTTTCATTTAACAAAGCACTGCTTTTTCCTTCTGTACTCCATTTTTACTGGTTGTGGAGCCCAGTAACATATTCAGGAGTGAGAGCTCGGTTTCACCACTGACAACATGCGTGGCAGATTGAACAACCTTCTTTTTGTGCGTCGCAAAGCACATTTTCAGGGGTTTTGGTGTGCACAAGGGTTTTACAGCCATTTTGCTATTTCCGGCAACATCATAACACAGTGATGCAGCATAGCAGAGCACAAGCGGGTCAATACACCCCACAGAGCCCCCCCCCTCCCGACTTGAGTTTGACCGCCCGTCAAGGGGAAGTCGGGAGATTGGGATGTTCTTTTTTTCTTTGGTCCAGGTGAAGAAAGTCGTCTGCTTCTCCCATCAGTACTGGATTGCCATGCTCTCCTCGCCGGTTCTGGATGGGAGAATGGAGCGATATTCCGGGCTCCTTGGGTCTTTCCTCCCGGCCCCCGAGTGGTCCTCCTTGGTAATTAGAAATTCTTGGTTCTAATGCGATGAGACAGAACAGAGCATGGTTATGGAAATGTCTCCACTACTACTCGTGTAGTGAGGCAGATGCATACCTTGAATACAATTTACAATATTCTCCGCCTGTATTTACTAATGGTTTTAACAGGTGGATTCTTCTAGGTGGCCGGAATGTCCCCCTCTGGGTTTCCGGTCGGCTCCTTTATTTGCCGCAAAGTATGCCTGGGATGGCAACTATTCAGCTGGTTTATGTGGACCCACTTATCTTCCCCTTCTGCCAAACTGCCCTTGGGGATGCGGATTCTGTAGGCGACTGGTGAGAGTCTGCTACAATTTCAAATGGACCCCGCTAAATTGGGAGGAATTTTCGCTGTTTGGCCTGGTTCCTTTGGAAATTGTACACGTAGACCCGGTCTCCTTCTTGGTATTCTTTTTTAGTTGTCTTAAGATCATAGTGGGTCTTCATTTTGTCTGCAGATCTTTCTAGATTCCGCTGAGCATAGGCAAAAGCATGTGGAACGTATATTCTCAGATTCTCAACATACTCATGAGTTGTGGAGGCATTTATCAAAGTCTGCTCTTGAGTTCTGTAGAGCAGATGCTGGGGTAGCATCATCCTTGGTCCAGTCATCAGCTCAAATCGAGACATTTTTGTTGCAGAAGAAGGGGTAGATCTGATGGCCATCAGGACAAGGGGTAATCAAATGTCCCAACTTGGCCCAGAATCTGCCACAAACGTTTTTAGTATGCTCACAATAGTTTTGTTGTATCTCTCAACTCAACCACTAGAGGCTATCCGGTAGGCAATGTGCAGTTTCCTTTTGACCCCAAGTATCTCCCACATCTTTGTCATATTTCTCTAGTGAAGTGACTACCTCGGTCTGACTCAATCCTTTGGGGCAGTCCAAAACGCGAGAAGATGTGATCATCAGGGCAGCTGCTATTTCTGCCTTTCAATTTGGGGCCGGGAGACATTCCACCCATTTAGTGAACAAGCATGTTACGGTCAACATGTACTTGGTCCCCCTAAAGGAGCGAATCACGGGCCCGATAAAATCCACTTGTAAATCTGACCAAGGCAGTGTCATCCCCCTCTTTTGGAGGAGAGCATGGTGTGTGAGTGATGTTGGCTGAAATTGTGCACACACAAGACACCCCTTCAAGTATTGGTCGAGGTCCTGCCCCATGTGTGGCCAGTATGCAACCTCTCGTAAGATTTCTAATGTCGTATGAAACCCCCGATGACCGGCTGTGGCTGCATCATGGGCCTGACTTAGCATTAGGCTTCGGAATGAGGTAGGGACCACCCACTGGTCATGGCCAGCTATGGATCTCCTCACCAACAAACCGTCTTGGATTCGGAACATTTTTGGACATGTCATCAACACTCTGAGGGGACTCTTCTTGTTTTGGCCACATCTGACCTCCACAGTTAAGCCTTTCATTGACAGAATCCAGGAAGTAATTCAAGAATTACTCACATTTCCGGCCTGGATTCTGTCCCTTTGAAGATATTGCAAGGGTTGGTGTGGAGTCTCCACTATGATGTGTTCCCCCTGGATAAACGGGCAGCAATTCTTCAATGCCCACACCGTTGCCAGGAGTGCCTTCTCACAAATGTTGAATTTATTTTTCCTCCACAGAAGATAAAGTCTTAATCGCATAGGAGATTACTTTATTGACATATTCATGGTTTTGATATAATACTGCAGTCAAGCATGTATTTGAGAACCCTGTCTCCAAGAAGAACTCCTTGTTTTTGACAGGGTAAGCTAGGCAAGGCGCTTGTGAAAGGCTTCTTTTGAGTTGTCTTAATGCCTCGGCTTATTCTGGACCCCACTCCCACTTGACCCCCCTTCAAAAGATGGACCAGGGGTCTTGTGATCTCCGCATAGTCCTCAATGAATTTCTTCTGTAATTAGTTAGTCCAAGGAGGCTCCTTATTTCGCGCAGAGTTGTGGGGTCTTTTATTTTCTGGAGGGCTTCTACTTACTTTTCCTGGGGACAGAGACCCTGAGGAGTTATTTCATGCCCCAAGAAATTGACACGGGTTCTGCACCACTGTGCCTTTTGGAAAAAGAGTTTTGCTCTGGCAGCCCTCAACTGTGTCAGGATATAACGGATCTCCGCTATGTGTTCCTCCACAGTTCAGCTTTTGACTAGAACATCATCTACATAGGCCAGGTTACCTCTTTCACCCAAGTCGGGCATGGCCTTATGTAGAAAGATGTTAAATTCATTGCCGGAGTTGAAGGCCTCATTCCGAGATTGGAGGTAGTCATGGCGCTATTTGCGCCATGACTGCCTCCAATAACAGTACCGGCACCGGTCTCATTCAATGGGGACTTACCGGTGTAGTCTGACCTTTTCGGGACCGGTAAGTCCCCATTGAAAAAACCATAGGGCTCAATGGGAATGAGGAAGTAGCTAATAACGGTACCGCAATTTGTGGTACTGTTATTAGCTCTGAAGTCCCTTAGCGGGTCCCGTCCATAATGCCTGGTAAAACCAGGCATTGAAGGAGGGACCTGCTAAAGGAAATTCGTAGTAGGCGGTAAGGGATTACTGGCACCGGTCTCCTTAATGGTGCCCGGTATCCCTTACCGTCCTACTCATAATGAGGCCCGATGTATCTGAATGGAGTCCGGGTCCAAGTGTACTGCTGCCCCCCGAAGGTAAAGGCCAGCTGGTATTGGTCCTCCCTACTGACAGGTACAGTCCAGCACCCATTGGTGAGGTCAATGGCAGTGAATACCTTCGACCCCTGGATCTGGGCCAGCCCTTGTTCAATGTAGGGAAGAGGTCATCAGGAAGTATGGACCTGTTTATTGAGCCCCCTCAGGTCAGCACAGAGTCTCCACTGGCTGTTTGGTTTCAAAATCCCCAGCACCGGATTATTGAAGGTGCTGTGGACTGGACAAATTATCCCACGGGACTCAAGGTTCCTAATTATTTCAGTAAGGGACTCCATTGATGCGAGAGGCAAGCGATATTGCTTCACAAACACTGGAGTCATGCCGGGGTCCGTGGGAATTGTTGTTGTGTGGATGTCAGTGCTACCACAGTCATATGAGTCCACTGCAAAGAGATATTGAAAATCTAAGAAAACTTGTTTACATTTTTGCTTTTGCTCCAGAGCCTCGCAGGCATCAGCTAGGTTGACTCTCTCTTCAACCATCTGCCTGAAGCCCTTCTGGTTTGGCTATCTCAGCGGCCTCCTCCAGCTGGGTGGAGAAGTCCCTGGTCAGGGTATTGACTTGGAATAATGGCTTCAGGTGGGGAAGGCAGTCCTTGTGGACTTGAAAGATCACCTCATCCCTCCTGACGTCACAGGTCACATCTTCCTTACCATAAGGGCAGGAAGCGTACACCAGGAAGTTCCCGCCATGCTGGGTGAAGATCCTGTCTGGTGTTGTGTCATCCTCGCTATCACTGTCAAAACAGTCCTTGGGGATTGTCCTAACAGTTTGTTACCTAATTCTATGGAAAAATGTCGGTCATCAACTGCCATTCCAATAATGGTGCCTGCGCCCAGGGTGATACTCTTTAGGTCGCTCTTATCCACCTCTATTGGAATGGTGTTGTGTTCTATGTTGACTAGTGGTGTTGGGTTTACCCCCAACCCTTGCTGTTGGAAATTAGCATTAAGATGGACATAGGCTTCAGGATTTTTCAGTTTCTGTCCTCCTTTTAATTTTTACTTCCAGTGAGAATTGTCGGGTTCATTCTGGGATGGTGACTTTCTCTCCAATCTGAATTTCAACGGCATATGGCAGCAGTTGAGCTGACCGAAATGCTTTCTCTGGGTCATCAAATTCCATGGGATTACCCACTAATCGGGACCAAGCTTTCAAGTTTATTAGGTCCAAACTAATGGCAAAGCGATTGAGAATGTCACTGCCTAAATAAAATGCAGCAGGGACGTCTCGCACGACCCAACAATTATGGACTATGCTCTTGTTGCCTATGGAAATTTTGAGCATAACCTGCTAGGCAGGAGATGTTTGGAATGGGGTGTTTCCAGGTCCATTTCCCATTTGTCTACCAGTTTAAATGTGGGAATGGCTGGATCTTTTGGGAGTTTATGGAACATGGCCTCGCTGTTGAAGCTCCTACTTTCCCTTCATTTAACTGAATAGGGTTGAACAACTGCTCTCCAATTTTCTGAATATCAGCCAAGCTTTGAGCTGATTTCTCATAATTTTGGACTATAGGAATGGGATTTTCTGATTGTGAATTTGTATAGAATTTCAGAGTGTTTCCTTCCAGTGTGGAATGCCACCTTAGACAGGAAGGAAGGTTGATTTTCAAAAATAGAGAGGACTTCCCATCACCAATTTGTTGTCCTACTGCAATTACTGTCACGTCTGGGATTTGATTATTCTGGAAGTGGAATTCAATTTGGTCAGGTTTTTGTTCAACCATGTGGCATGTGCCATTTAAACTAACAATTTTGACACTCTGTTTTAATTTTATTGGTCGGTTAGTCTGGGTCCAGAGGACCTTGTTTACACAATCTATGAGGGGAGACAATCTACGCAGGATGTCATTCCCTAGTAAACATGGTTTGCCCTCTGGAGTCACAACTATGACCGGGTGCTTCACCTTGTGTCGCCCAATTTTAATGTCTAAATCCACAGTCCCCTCGACAGGAATTTCCTTCCCATCGAAGTTCGGAAGTTGTCCATGAAGAGGGGTGAGAGGGATTTGGTATTTCTCCCCCTTCCTGAATTCAGCTGATCAAAGGCCTTTTTTGACAGAAGGGTGGCTTGGGATCCAGTGTCCACCAGTGGCAACATTGTACATTGCCCTGTATTTGGACCGAGGCATAACATCTTCCCTCCTTTTCCTCAAGGGGGCAAAGATAATGCACATTTTTGAACAACTGGTCAGTTAATTTCCTTGCTTTGGATACTGACAGAGAGGTGATTTGGGCAGGATTTTGTTTGGGATCTTGGGAACCTGTAAGAAAAAGGTGACAGCTAGATATGGGAGAGGTTTTGGGCTCCCCTGGTTCTGATTCTGGGCTGCCCCCGCCCTTTGGAGGCAGTCTCCAGAATGGGTTTGAACAAGGGGATTTTCGTACTGGTCATTCTGGGGTTTGATGATGGGCGGTTTTAACTCCCCACATCTACCCAGTCTGGATTGGGATCCTTTGGGACCCATTTTTCTTTGGGAGGGGTTCCCCCATCCCCGAAGGAGAAGATCTTTTTTCCCAGAATCCTTCAGTACTTCATAGATGCACATTGCTTGTTCAATTACATAGTCTAGTGATCTTTTCTCATGAAAGTCCCTCACTAGCTGGGTCATAATGTATTTAGGGAGAGCATGAAAAAAGGTGTTCTCAAATTCCTTACTGTCAGTGCGCACCTTTCTAGTGGTCTGCGCAAAGGCGCGCTTCAATTCCTGAACAATTCTTGTAGGGCCTGGTCTTCCCCACATTGTAAGTTGTAGGCTGCCTTGCAGGCCCCTTGAGGGTTCCTATGAATAGAAAAATGTTTCAGGATGGCCGCCCTATAGGTGGACCATCTGGAATGGTTCTGATCCTCCAGCCCTGCAAAGAAGCTGGAGTACTCAGGGGAAAATGTCCACTTTATGTACTGAATACAGCTTTGGCTGTCCTTCAGGTGGAAAGTCTCCATCATCTGCTGAAATAATTCAAGGTGCTCCCAAACCAAATATTTGGCATTTTTGTGGTAGGGTGTGATGACTTTCCTAATAGCTTTTATTTGCTTCAGTGGATCCTTGAGTAACGCCCTCTTAACTTTGTTAGCCTTTTTAGTTCTGGTCACCCTGGTCCACTCATCCTCTGACTCAGAGGCACTGCTACCAGAGGTGGTTGTCTGATCTTCTAGACTCTCCCGGATTCTGCGAGCTTGGGAATGGCTGGCAGAATATGAGGCCTAGTCTCTTGGGACCTGTGGTGCTCAGAAGAGTCTTCTGACTCTTCCTTGCTCACAGGATTGGTTGAGTACCCCCAGTCCTAGCTGGGAAGAGGTTTTTAGTATGCTCTTGGTGGGCCTGGTCTCATGGAATTCCCCACCAAATTTTACCGCCTGATCTCTTGGTAGGTTATAATTATGAGGATCCACTTCTCTAATTCTCCTCTCACTGGAGTCTCCCTGATCAGAGAAGATGGCCCTAGCCCTTGGGAACCTGTACATAGATGCCTGCCCATCCATTTCTGGGAGGCGCTGACCTATTAGCCCCATATTTCCCATTGGGTTGTAGTCTACCATCCCGTGGCCTTTCGTCCATGTGAGCCAGTGGACATGAGGTTGGCAGAGTCCATGGAATTGAAGGGATTAAAGTCTCTGGTGCCAGGGTTCCTTAGGTTATGCTCAGGGGTTTCCCTCTCCCATCTGACCTCATCTCTCTCAGCCCCTACTCCCTGATGACATGCAAGAATCTGACCCTTTTGTTCTTCTATTAAGGCCTTACTGGGCTCTATAAGTTGTTCTTGCATGGCTATCTGTCTATGGAGCCTGTCATTGTTTTCACAGAGAGCCTCATTGTCCCTCTGTGCTTACTGTCTGCATTGGGAGTATTGGGTCAATTTTTGCTGCAGGAGGCTCACCTCCTGAGTTTGGTCCTTACTGGCCTGATTATTCTTTGCCAGAGCATCTTCCACCCTCCTTGTATGCTCTTACAGCTTTTCATTGTCCATTTTAAGTTCACCCAGTCCCTGATGGGCCAGGTGATTTTTTTCTAGCTTGGTTTTTAAATGTCTGACCTCCTGGCCTAAGGCGTCCCTTTCCTGAGTTAGAGTGCCCCTCTGTGCTGCCAGGTCGTCCCTTTGTTTTCTAATGGCACATCATTTCTGGTGCTCCTCTTCCAACTCTGTTTGAGTGTGGAGGTCCTTCATTATTAATTTATTATTTTCCTGCTTTAGTTCCTCAATCTGCCTTTCCATGGCGATTCTCTGCCCTGCGCAGGCTCTATTATAATTTAATTGCTGCTCTAGCTTTTGTTGGCTCGGTTGTAGAGAATCCAACCTTTCTTGGCACTCTTTTTGCAGTGACAGTATTTTGGTATCTTGCTCTGCCTTCTCTTGCTGCAGGATATCCAGATCTTCCTTTAATTTTGTCAGGTACTGTCTGGTTTCTCTCTTTGCTTCTTGGGTCCAAATCAGTTTGGGGTATCTCTAGGGATTGTACTTGCCTCTTTGCCAGATCTAGGCTTTCGGCATATTCTTCCTGTATTACTCCAATGTGAAGGTACAGGTAAACCGCTATTTTGGCAATTTTACATTGCTCTTCTTTTACTTTTGGGGCCATATACAATTCACTAAGTACCTGGTGTCATTGGCCCTGGTCCTGTCATGTATCTAATTCTATGGCAGTGACTTGTTGTTTGATTTCCTGCAGCCAAACATTCTCATCCTGCTCTACCCATTCACCTCTGACAAACAATTTGTGCAGTGGGTGTTCCTTTGCAATACTGATTTCCACTGGGGTTGCCATTCCGGAAATATAAATTTCCTTCTGACTTATCTCAGGGTTACTTTACTTTTGCAAAACAGGCCCATCTCCTTTGAGTATTTCTTTGGAAGGGTGTTTTTACAGTGTAGCACATGCGTGGCAGATTGGGCAACCATCTTTCTGTGCATTGCAAAGCGCGTTTTTCAGGGGTTTTGGCACGCACAAGGGTTTTGCGGCCATTTTGCTATTTCCGGCACCATCATAACACAATGATGCAGCATAGCAGATCACAAGTGGGTCAATACATCCCACACACACTTGGACGAAACTGCGAATGGTACCAAGTACCGCACTTGGATGGAGTAGTGAAAGATAAGCAAGCATCACTCCTAGACATAATTGCAAGGACAGCAATGCCAACTAACCGATCCACTAACAATTTCACCCTTCTGCATACACCTCTCAAACTCCAACCAAACACAACCACAAGCCTACACCACAGCAATCCACACAAACTTCACTACATTGCAACAACAAAACAAACCACACATAGGGCCTCATCACGACTTGGGCGTTACCGCCGGCGGTATTACTGCCAGCGGTATTAGCCCTACCGCCAAACTCCCCAGCGCTAATAGCGCCGGATCACGAGTTCAGTGGTAATGTTAATCCCCATTCCCCATTGAGCCCATTCGGGAATGCCCCATTCCCCATTGGGCTCAATGGGGAATTTTCTCGCTCTTTCCGCTGGTGGATTTCCCGCCGGCGGTAATAGTGTGAATTTTCAGCAGATTTCCCCCCAGCTCAGAGCTGGGGCGAAATCCGCTGAAGCCCTGATTTGGCGGACCCTTAAATCCGGCAGTAATAGCGCGACCGCCGGATTTAAGGGTTACCGCCAAAGTCATGATGAGGCCCATAGACTTGCACAACAGCACACAACGTCTACTGACCGTAAAACACCCCAAGTCCAGCCAACGGACCCACCGGGCTGAGGCTGCCAACAGCACATCACTGCTCTCTTGCACTTTTCCAGCTTATTCTCACTAATCTCACCCGCCTTCCCTTTTCAGAACCGCCAGAGCGCCAGGGGACCACTCCGGTGGTGATAGTGTGTGGTACAAATATCCTTTAACATTAACGTTATGGATTCTCCTAACCATCTCAAGTGTCTCCGAGTGTGCTCGCCATGTGGAGATAACCATTACTTTTGGGACGGCTCAGGCCTCATCCTGATTGTCCCATAAGTCTTCCAGCGATCTGGGCAATTCCAATGATGTGTTAAAGTCTCCCGGGGCGATTATATAATTTGTTCCCTTGCTGGGCATCCCTATTCGCTCTACAATGTAACACAGGGCAAGCACAGCATTGCAGTTTGTTTTGACCTTCAGCCTGTTGTAAATGTTAAACAACAGTGCTCAGCTAACTCCAATAAGAGTACGACCTGGGACCCTGTGTTTATCTGCATGACTTCCGAGTTGAGTGCTGTCTTAATACTGGCAGCCAAACCCCCAAAAGGTCTCCCTCTTGGGCCTCGATTGGGATTTACCTTAAACGCCTCATAGCCCTGAATCACTATGTCCTCCATGGCCATGTCTCTTGGAACATGATGATATCATATGGCTGCAGAGAGCCAACCCACTCACTATCATTAAGGTGCTTGAGGTGCTTGGTGAGGCCTGCTACGTTCCAAGACAGTAGCTTAATTGGGTACAACCTTGGCGCCTTGGGCAGAATATCGACTTGCGTCAGTCAATCGACACCTTCCAGGTTGATAGCCCTATCCAGCGGAGCCCCCCCGTTGGCCATTACCCACAGGCCCTGTGGGTACCTCAATCGCATAGCTCCCCAGGGTCTTTCTCTTTTGGGAGCAAAGCCAACCCAACGGTGCACAATTCCACACGATTCCGGGGATTGTGTCTTTTATCACAATGTTACAACCCAGTGGGGGATAGGTTCAGGTTTTTCTACCTAATAACCCCTGGACTAACCATTCCTCTTTCAAAAAACCTGGATGCAGTCATTTCCTGCAGTAGGTGAGCTGATTCTTCTGCAGCATGAGATGTCATCACGTGTAACCGTGGAGCATCCTCTCTTAAAACGTATCCAGTGTATTACTTTGTTGACAAGTGCTTCCTGACTCTCGAAGTTCATCCTCCATAATTTTCGGGACATTGATTAGCACATGGTGGTTGTTTTGAGAGGAAACATCAAACCTGGAATTAGCGGCTCCAGAGTTTACTGTTTCTGTTTCTTCCCATTGCCTACAGAATGTGCTGGGACTGAGTGGCTGGATGGGGGAATACTTCGGGAGGCCAGATTACCACTTGGCGGGAGTCCCCCTTTATCCACTTGGCTCATTATAACCTCTTATAAGGGATTAGCACAACTGCCACTTAGGGCTTGCCCCTGCGTGGGACCTTGTGCACTTTCAGACGTTGGTAATGGAGTTACATTTGGCTGGGATTCCCTCATATTTATAGGGGAGGGATGTACAGGGTCTGGGATGCTAACACCTAGTTCTTGATTCAACGGACCAGGGCTGAAGATGGGCCCCTGATCAAAAGGTTTGACAGTTGTTAGGAAAGATTTCATTTTATATGTCATTTTCCCTCCAATTGTACACCCCCAAAATTTTTGCTGCTGTTTAAACAGCATAGACTGACTTTGCCAGAGAAGCACAGCCTTAAGCTGCACTCCTCTGGGCTTTCGCTCACTTTTAATGGGGAAACTGACATGCCCTTAAGACAGTGGGCCTCATTAGGACCCTGGCGGAGAGGGTTTTACGCCAGCGTAGTGCATGGCGTACCTCTCCGCCATACTACGAGTTCCCGTAGCGCCATGGCGGCCTTTTCCGCCTGGTTTTACCAGGCGGAGAAAACCATGGCGCTACGGGACCTCGTTGTTAATTACGCCACCGTATTTTACGGTGGCGTAATTAACTCCTTCCCCACTCCCATTATACCCTATGGGGCAAAAATGGGAATGGGGAAGGGCAGAATGGGGATTGGGGATTTACCGCCCCGCCAAGGTCGGAATGGGGCGGTAAATCCGCCAACCCCCATGGCGCTATCGGCGGCTTTCCGCCATGCTTCGCGGTGCATTTAGCACCGCGAAATCCGCCTGGGTCCTAATGAGGCCCAGTCAGTACTAGGAGACTTTGTTTCCCTTAGTCCTTTTCCAATATTGCACATTTTCTGCAACATGTAACAAGTGCACAATGTACCTTACAGTACAGTGCACTTGGGTCTCATAGTCATTTCCAAAGACCCTAAATATTCTCGTAAGACTTTTTAGGAGATGTGCAGATGTGTCATGAACAGGGCTGGTGGCAGCTTATCTTTTCATGTAATTTTAACCCTTTCCTGCCATTTTAACCGCGCTTATCGCATTTGGTAAAAATAGGTGGCCTGGCTCCAAAATGGCTATGCCACGAAGTTCTTTGTCCTGTCCTTTGGCCATCTTGCCCCTTTGCCTTCCCCAGGTCGAACCGACCCGGGTCAGTCCTTATTTGGTCGTGCAGTTTCCCACACAACGCCAAGCTATCGCAGGCTTCTGCACACCTTGTATGTGTGCCTCTACGATGTGGGCTGGGGTGTCTGTCCCCAATACACATCCTGGGTGCCAGAGAGTCTGGAGTGCTGTGAATGCCTGGGACCACTGTGGTCTGTGATTGGTCCATGTATGGAGTGTGTGTCTGTAAGCAGATCTCCCATTGGGTCCTCTTTGTTTTGGCGCAAAGGGAAATTTGGATAAGATGAGGCCAAAAACACCCATACCATGTCGATCTCTGGAGTGCTCACTGAACAAAGAATAGGATCCAAGTATCTTGAAACTAAGAAGTAGAGTCGAGGAACCACTGGTGAACTGCTGGAAGGTTTGGCACCCTGAGCCCGCTGTCCTCCCGTGGGACCCCTCCGGCTCTGGTCATCCTAGAAGGTCTGCGAGGATGCTTCGACCCATTAGAATAGTCGGACCAACTATTCTCGGCACCTTCAACAAAACCTGCAAGTAAGCCTTCTCAGAAGTGTCCCTGGGCCAACCAGTGGGCTGACGAGCTTATGCAGGACCTTTGCTCTGTGTCCGCTGCTGTTTCGAGGAAGCCCTCAAAACGTGGTATACTGCTAGCTCTGTGTGCCGGCACCCTCACACTGAATTACGAACACTTGGCATTCCCAGGTCTGAAGTGAGATGAGTGCGCCAGGACTACAGTAAACGCGGTTACCGTGTTGCCCAGCCGCGACAACGACCTTTGCAGGTGCGCTGCATTTGTGACCCTCTTGCCCCTGACGCCTGCTGCTGTGAAACTGGCCCCTCTCCTTTCCACTGCTAGTGCCCACTAGCAAACTATTCCCAAACCTTGGAACTGCCTCTGCCTTCAAGTGGAGGTCCTCCCTGAATAGTGGGAATCTATTTTTCATCACATCACCCACCTTCCTGAGCTGCTAGAGACCCCTGAAGAGACTCCGTTTTGCCCCTTGGAACAACCGCGTGCGCTTGCATTGCATGTACTATTGAGCACAAGGCTCCTCTTTTCTTAGGGCTTGGACTGCCTCTTAGATAGGTGTGTGTTGGATGCTGAAGGGGACTAAAGACTATCTCCTGCACTGCCTCTTTCCTTCCCTTCTAGGTTGTGGACATATTTTGTGCTGCTAACCCTTTAGACCCAAATGGTCTTGTATATATTGTGTATTGATAAGTGTTGTGTTGGTTTAGTAGGATTGCTGTGATTCGTTTACTGTGTGTTGAGTTACAAAATCCTTGTAATAAATGTGTTTATATTTTTGATATATACACCTGTCTGGGAGTAATTTGTAAGTGTCCTTGCTCTGTGTGCTCATTGAGGTGCTTCCGTCACCCCCACCCCTCCTGAGACCTAGTCTTGACCGCCTGCCATAGCTACCTTGATTGGTCTGGCTTGTCCAGAGGTTACCCTGTCCCAAGAAACTAGACTGGCCTTCTGAACCGCTGCCCACCAGGTCAGAGTTCAGAAATCCATTTTAACAACAGTCTGCCTAACTCAGTTAACATTTTGGCCATAACATTTTTCACGACTGTCACCATTTCCTTAAGAACCTCTAATGGCCCATCCAACCCTTTAGCAGGGGGGTCTATGTGCCCCTTCCCCTCTGGTTTCTTCCTTACCCCTTTATCCCTGGCTTGCTAGTTGATTGTTCTGGAGGTTCCTTCCCACAATACAAGGAGCTACCATGGTGACCCTGGCCAGAGATTTGAGCATCTTTCCCCTATTCACAGCACAGTCTTTTCAGGGTAGGGGTAAGGAGCTCCCTCTGGGGTGCAACCTTCCTTTTACCAAAATCCTGTGCATCCCTGTTCCTTCTCCTGTCCCCTGCTTTCCTATAAAAACTGATGTTTACAATCTTGTCATCCACAGCCAGGGGCAAGAAACTATTTGCCATAGGTCTAAGCAGACACACTTCCACCATCTCCCCCACCAGACCCTGGCTCCTGTCACCACCCCTATCACCACCCCCCACCCCAGTTCTACGCTCTAGATTTTTCTCAAAGATGAGTTGAGTTTCCATGGGTGGGGGGGGGGGGTCGAGGACTGTTGGACATCACAGCTTCAACCTTATCTTAGTAGATGGTAACTCAATCACACAGGGTGCAACCCTTTTTCCAGAATCCGGGTTCGCTGTCACAAGTCTGTATGTTTTACCCTCCTGCTGCCCAGCTTTCTTCTCTATGGAAAACTCATCAAGGGTTTCCATCTTTAGGGGTGGGAACTTCCCTACACCAACTCTTAGTAGTGGTTGGTTACTTACTGAAGTGGAACAGTCTGGTCCGATCTCTGTAATGCCGTTCTCCTGCTGCCCAATCACACAGTTGGATTTGACCTTTCTATGCACTTGGCCATCCTCAATGTCATACAGCAGATTCTCAATATCGGTAATTAAAACATAAACATCCTGTATTAGTTTAAACATTTTAAAAAAGTCTCTTAGACCCTCCTCCTGGAGATATTTCAGTGGTGGCCTTCCTTTTTAACATAATGGACTATCTCTGCCACTGATGGCTATACTTTGGCTAACCAACAGAATTTAGGATGTCAGGACTCTCTTTGAATCAATAAGCCAATAAACCTAACAAACCCAGCAGCCAGCCGCTCCATTGCCCAGTCAGCCGGCACGAGTTAGGAAATATACAGTGGGCCAAACAAAGTCTGTCCCAAACAAAGTCTATCCCAGATTTCACCTCAGGGAGAGGAGCGGAGTGAGGCATGCCCGATGGTTAAAGGGGCCACCTTAGTCTGTCTCGCCCTCCTCGCTCCCGCAACCCTCTGTGATACCAGCCTGTATCAGATGAATGTCCCCTTGCTCCGGCCTCCACCGGCAGGTCACAACAGGACTACATGCTCAACAGGCTCAGAACCTTTATATGATAGGGGACAAGTGACTGGTTCAAAGGCCCTCAAGTTACACAATAAGACAGCAGTGTCTCCCAGAACCCGATGTACCTGGGGGTTGCTTCCTCGTTGGTTAGCTGTGCGGGGGTTTGCAAGAAGAGGTACGAACCAGTGGGCTCGATCCACTGGCTAAAGCCAATTGGTGAAGTATAAACAGATGTTGCTTCTGTTGCACAGGATGTAAAAGTGAGTGGACGTGCTTTAGCCACTTGCCGTGAACAGCCACGGCAGCAAAGAGCTGCCCTTACGCCTGCCGGGCTTTCGCCGCTCCAGGGCCGTAGTCCTTTTTTTATATTAATGGGAGGGGCTCCAGGTTCGCAGGTTCACCAGAGTTAGATGAGTGCAGCAAACAGCCACCCTTACGCCTGCTGGCCATACCTACTGAACATATGAACACATCATCTCTGCCACTCAGGAAGGTTTCTGGTCTGCCGAGGAGTATAGTTCATTTAATAGCCCCAATCTACCACCACTGCTCCTTCCTCCAGCTCTTGATCCCGGGTTCATTGCAGAATGTCTAGTTCTACCATCCCCCACCTATGGATGTCTTCCATCCAGTGCACGAAGGACGAGCTCTGGGGGCTCCTCCAGGCAATGGCTACCCTCCTTTTCATTAGTGCCAGCATAAACTGAGCCAGCCGTTTCCTTACTTTGTACCGTTTCCCACCCGGTGTCACTCCCCACAGGCACACTCTTGGCTGGTTTCAAAACTGGAATTCAAAAGTAATATTGCATATCATGCCCAATAACGTGCAATCACTGAGCATCTGCATAACATATGCCAGATCCCCGCCAGTCCGGACCCACATCTTGGATAATCCTTACTTAGAGTCTAGTTCATTGCATGTAATTTAGTTCAAATATACCCCATGTAGAACATTTAACTGTATAAATTGAAATCTGCAATTTCTTAAAACTTTCCTGACCTGTTCCCATATTGTACCTCAATCTTCCTCTGAAATCTGGTCCTCCATATCCCTTTCCCACTTGGCCTTAACCACCAGCTCTTCCAGGGGGAACAGCACCTGTATTGCCTGATAAATTTATATACAAAAACTCTAGCCCTCCGTCCCCCTGTGTAAGCAGCACCTGCATCAGTGGTTCATGGTAGGTTCCTCCGGGCTATCTATCCACATTGTACCCAGTCACCTGGTCACTGACCTGTTAGTAAGGAACTGCCCCCTAGACACACGCTATCGCACCCTCCACTCTTCAAACGGCATCAACTTCCGTCTCTTAAACAAATCCCTCACTGATCAACATTCCTTAACCACAAGATACCAAGAACCCCAATCGCTGTATTGCCGACTAGAGTCCCAGGTCCATGCTCCATGGCAAATCAGCACTGTATAGCCCTGGTAATCGCAGTCTGCCTAGACTAGAAGTTTCTTCCAGATCTCCTGCACCACCTGAAATATATTAGTGGTCCATTTCCCTCTGATCGTGCTCCACAGCAGTTCCAATCCCTTACGATGGGCCACGAGGCCCCTCAAAAAACCTGACAACAGTTCCCCCTTTGTGTCTGCCCATACTAGCACTGCTTCATGTGCTGCTATGAAGTACCATTCATAGTTTGGCAAATTAAGGACGTCCTCCTGGCGCAAGCCTCGTAAAGTCGCGGGTTCGCTAATGTTTGATTTCTTCAGTTGTTCGTTAACCCCCACATTTGCACGTCTTCTCACATTTGTTTAGATATAATAGAGTATGGTGAACAACTGTCCACTAGTGCTCTGATGGGGATTATGTTCACGTTTATGATGCAATGCAGACATTTCCAGTCATACACTCCATTGGTGCAATCTGTGAGAACCATCACTAATATTTAATTCGAGCTGTCGCCATCACTGATACACACAATGTTCTTTTTCTTCCAGCATGCTACTTGGAAGTAGGCTCTCACTCCACAGTTAGAACGTGATGTATGGCTGGGCAACTCATGGAATTTGCATAGTGTCCTTGCCTCCAGCATCTGAAGCATTTGTTCCGGTCCGAATCGTAAGATGGACCTGACTTTCGTCTAGCCTTCATTTCTTCAAGTTCACAACCTTTCTTTTCTCCTGGCTCATGTTTTCTTCTTTACTGCATTTACCGGTGCCCCTTCAGGGCTTGTCATTGGCGCACTAGGCATGTCGTGCTCCATCAAATGTTTTTTTTCTCCAATCACTTTTGAGCAAAGTTGGGTATGTTCCACCTTTTTTGCTATTATCATCATTTCCTCTAACGTGGGATTCCCAGACATCCACAACCTTTCCTGTGTAGTGACATTATTAATGTGGATTATGATTTGGTCTCTTATTAGCTCTTTCGTCCTCATGCCCATCTCAAATTTGCAAGATATGGATAGTGGGCGTAATGATGAGACATACTCCTCTAGACTTTTGTTTGATGCTTATTTCCTCACGTAAGAAATTCTACCTGTTGATAGCAATGTTAGTTTTAGGTATGTAATAATTGTCAACCTCCTTTAATGTGATTTTGTAACCGTTCATATCACCTCCTTCTAATTTCTAATTCAGTTTATAAAGGTGGATCTTTCTGTATTTTCGTTACCCTTCTGGGTCCAGGGGATGCAATAGAAGTGATTTTTCTCTTGTCTGCAGTCATGCCATCTTATTCATTTGCATATAGATAATTTGTCCAGTATTGCTTCCACACAAGCCACTGTATTTCTGGTTCTCCAGGGGTGGATAGGAATGTTTGGGGAGGGTGCACTGTAATTGGCATTGTGGCATGCAATTATCTGAAGCAGTATCCGATTGTTAATAATTTCCTCCTGTCTGTTTATTTTCTATTTTTATTAGTCATTGCCAATGCTTCTAATCGTCTTTTGAACTCTACCATGGAGTCCATATGAATAGCTACCTGCAATTCAAAGGGGCTCATATAACTATTTGTCCTGCTCACCATTTATTCTGGGATACTGTGAGGTGCTTTTCTCTGAAAATGTGTCATGCTCTAAGGTTCTTTGCTCTAGCATTTTATGTTGGGCCATTCGGGGTATTGGGAATAGTTGAACACTCTATGCCCTCTGTGCTCCACTCGTCCAAATGTGGGTTCTGATGAGGCTTTTAATTACTCCATCCATTTGCACTTCGATCTTATGGTTTGTCCTCACCTCCACTTGATGTGGCAACTGCTCAGTCAACGCAGCTTGCTCTGCTGGGTCTGGGCATCTGGACAAGGATAAGTCCCTTGTTGGCAAATTTTGTAGGGTTCCCACACAATGAAGAAACGCATCAAGGTAGTTGCAAGGTAGGCTTATTTAGAAAAAGACCCTGCTGCAAGTGGCTTTCCATATCCCTCCAGTTCATCCCATCTGCTTCTACCACCAGCTCCAGTCTTTAAAGAATGCTGCGCTGTTTCAAATGCCAACGAGCAACTCATGAGGCTGTGGTTCATGGCTTACAGGCTTCTTGATCAAGAGCACAAAGCCCCAACACTAGCCTCAAAGGCACCTGAGCTCAAAGAAGACACCTTGCTGCTTATGCTGCTTGGCCTGTGATGAAGAGATGGGAGCAACGGATGACAGAGAGATGGTAGGGGTAGGAGCCAGCGGTGTACTATTTCAAAGGTTACTGAAAAACCATTCACAATAGACCTCTGGAATTCTGAGGTAACCAAGGCATACCTGACCTGCACTGTTGTGAAAATCTGCACTGCTGAGTACTGGACCTGCACCATTCACACATAGACAGCTGCGCCTTATCCCGACATAAAAAAACCTTTGTCTCTGGCCCATCATCTCCATGGTATCTTTATTCTTCCTACACGGGAGTCTTAATTTTCTTCATCAGAATTATTATTGGCAAAGCAGAGGCTGTCTCTGTCGCTAGTTAACTTTGACTACTAAAACTACTTAAAAATGTTTTGATAGCTAGCAGTTCCTTTCTTATAAATGTTATGTTATGTTATTTTGCATTTATATAGCGCCTTATGTACCATTGGTATGATCTCAAGACATGTACAAGTGTGTACCTACTGTTGTTACACCCCACTCATAGATTCCTGTGGGAGAAATGTATTCCCTTTAGAAGAAACATTGACTTTGAGACACACTAACAACGTTTGGTCAACCTTGGATCCTGGAGGCCACTCTTTATGCTGAAGTCTTCCGCCGACTCTAACTTGGGCGGGTCTCATCCTAAGAAAATGAAAATATATCCAGTTTAGAAAGTTACTCACCTTTAATTCTGCCTTAATTTGTTTCCTGCAATGCAAAGGTAACAATGTATTTTGACTAATACATGGTGTGGACCAAACTCAATGGCAGTAAGAGATTTGTCTCCTGACGCCATGGGCAAGTAACATTGCTCTCACTGATGGTCCATGTCTGCCCTTTCTGTAGCAGGAATTTCAATCAGACCTCCACACAGAGAAATTATCAGTCAGATTGCATAAACATTTCAGTGCTTCACTATTTGTGAAGTCCAGGGCTGGAGGCTTTCTCTTAATTTTCTAAATATGTAGTTTGAATTAGTCTACCAATTTATTTACATTTTCAGACGCTTTCCATTCATATCACACAAAGCACATAGCTTTTTGCACAATCAAGTTCTAAAGGTAAATGAGAAGATTGGTATAATGCTTTTGTTCAAGGTACGAGTTGTTCCTGGCATATGTGAGTGGTCAGTAATGCGAGGAATACAACTATTTGAATATTTATCGACATATGCCATTTTATTCTTAAAAGAAATGTGATCAAAAACTATCCCTACTCTGCTGAGGATTGCATTGCCCAACCAGTGCTATGGGGAAACACTTAACAGAGGATAACTGGCCCTCACACTAAGCAACAAATACACACAAAAAATATATGGCAATACAAAATAACATGAACAACACTCACAGTCTCTGAATAACCTTCTATTGTCCTGGATGATTTCTCTTCCCCAGGATTCAAGGTCAATTCTGGTGTCTCAAATTAGTTCTTGATGTTTCAAAGTCAATGTAAAGGTTTGTTAACCAAAGTTCCAATGATAGCAAATATCTTCTCCTTGGTGAAATATCCACTTTCCACTTCCACCAAATAGCACCAATGTAATCCCAGCCATGATCCTTTGCCACCTCTTCAAGAAAACCTGCCACAGTTCAATGGAAATGCAATATTAACAAATGTCAGTAATACACAGTTATTGGTTAACAGTTAGTATTCTCTTAGTTACAGTTTTAGAATTCACAATGGTATATTTGTCAGGATGACTTCTCAGTGCTGCTGCTTCCACTTCAACAACTTCACTTCTTTTTTAAAATGTGATTTATTGTGTATCTTGGTTTATTACAAAGCGTAAACACATATTGCAAGATGCAAATTAATCACTTTCAATAATATCACATAATAACATTTAAAATCAACAGTATAATACAATTAAACATCCTTAAAAATATAAAATACAATACAAAATACAACACAACTATCAGTGCAGATACATAAACAATAAAACCATTCATTCCAATCTTTTCTGCTCCAGCAATTTAAAAAAACATTTCCATATATAAAAAGCATCTGCCAATACTATCATAATATCCCCTGAGAATAGCATACTCCAAAATTGGCCTTTGACAATGTTAGGGCACTGGCTAACAAGTGACCCATAGCCCCTCATATACGCTTAAAAGAATCTGAACAGGAAGTAAGAATATGGCAACTCGATTCTACTGCTATACCACAGTCTGCAAAGCCTTCCATCATAGGGCCACCATGTCCAAGACCCTGTCACTTCAAGTGTGGGTGGCTGATTCAATATGAGTCCAGCATAAAGGCACAAACAGCCCTACTCTTACTCACCAGCACATCCTTTTTTGGAAATTTGAAACCCTGCTTGACATAATCATTAAACTTAACTTTAGATGTTAAGTGGCCGATGATAATACATTTATACTAATCAGAGGCTTTACGCTGTAATTCCCTAATAGACATGCCCCAATATTAAGGTCAAATCTATTTTAAAATCAACAGCCTCAAAAAACTCCAACACTTCATTTTCAAAGTTTCAGAATATAAAGGATTTTGCAAGCTCATCCTTGCCCATGGACGAAAAGCAAGTGAGCAATGTTTTATCTTCCCCATTCATGTTAGGCAATTTAAGATAAACTATTCCTCTATTGATTTTCTGTCAAGTTAATAGGGAAGATAGTCCTAGCTCACAATTAATTGCTTCTATAGGAACACATTGTGGCAATCCCAAGAGGTACTTCCAAACATGACCTTCAAGTTGATGTAGCCACTTTACCTCCTTTTCAAAATAAGGCTCTAACCCATAAAGAATGCCACGAACCAAGCAGGATTTATACAACCTAACCATGGCCAAGACAGAGTAACTACCTTTAAGTGACACAAAGGATTTAATTACACACATTTTATTCACAGTCTTAGAATAGACATAGTCAAGCAGAGTATCTGGGCATAGTCTCCCATGAATAGGGACACCCAGATAAACACATTTATCACTAGCTTTAATAGGATGTTCACCAAGTTTCCATACACATTTTATTCCCTTAAACCTTTCTCTTCCAGTTACCAGAATCTTAGTTTTTAATGTGTTAATAATAAGCCCATTAGATATCGAGTACTTATCTAAGGCTGCTATGCTTCTTTGTAGTCCGATAGCAGTGCTATCCATAATCACTGTATCATCGGCATTGGCAAGCCAGCCATGAAGACTTTGGTGGATAGAAGGTGGAAAAATGTGACATCCCTTAAAACAGAGGGGCATATCTGCCACAAACAGATTGTAAATCAGGGGTTCCAGAACACATGCCTGCTTTACCCCATTGTCTGTTCTAATATCGGAAGAGATAGTCTTGCCATGATCCAATCTCACATAGACAGATGTATCTTGATAAAGTTGTCTGGCCATATATAAAATAGATCTATCACAACCCCATCCAATCATTCTTTCCCATAATAGGTTACGTGAGACAGTGTCAAAGGCTTTCGTAAAATCAATAAAACAGCCATACATTTTGCCATCTTTTTTGCCAGACAGGATCGAATCAAATAAAGAAGAGTAAATCTATTGAACAATGTTCTCATCCCCTTTCTAATACACGTTTGCTGGACGGGTAAAATATCACCATCCTTGACCCATCTGTTTATTCTAGCAGAAAGTTTTGATATATTATCTGATAGGGCAAGAAGCATGTATTTGTTAGGGTTGATTCAACAACCTTTTTTGAAAATGGGAACCAAAATAGCCTTTTTCCAAGAACAAGGTATCATACCCATTTTATCTATGTCCTTAAAAAACCTATGCAAAATATCCTCCCACTGACAGGTTGCTCCTTGATTATCATATTCGGTAGCCCATCAGGCCCAGGGGCTCGAGAAGATGTTAATCTACCTATTATTCTCAGAATATCATCATAATCTAACAAAAACAGTTACAGTCATAACATCAATCTTTACTGGGTGCCAACCTTTCAGTAGACATTTAACATATCACCTTTAAAATATAAACTCTTAATTTACTCAATACAAATGCCATCTGATATGGGATTAGACTCAATAACATTATTTGACATATGCTGATTTACAAGGGACCAGAATTTCTTATTATTCCTACGTTGTAAGGCCTCAAACATAATCCCCCAATGAACATCATGTTGAGATTGTTTATAGGACCTAACTCAGTTTTTATATTTAGTTTTACGATTTGCAAATGCTCTAATTTTACCCAAAGGTTCAATGTGCGTATTTTTCCCAATCTTTCTAAGTGAAGATCTGTGTAATTTCCTTCTCTCAGCAATATTAACATTAAAGTTGCTGTTATATATCTTAACAACTGGGCCTGATATTATTATTCTTAATATGGGTCTTTGCTAGATATACACAATGTGATATTGCCCAGATCCAATCACCACCCTTTGAGTTCTGCTTTCCAAAATCAGGGGCAACATTTTCCAAATACCTATACATGAGAATGTTAAATAATTTAATATTACCAGGCGAGCATTTTAGTTGATTCCCCTAATAGTTACAGATAACTTCACTAAACAATAGATTACGTCAATAGATTACGTCTGATGCAGTGTTGGATTTGTTTATTCACTTTAAGTAGAACCTTGTCGATTCTGCTGGTAATAACAGTAGAATAATCAGTGGCAATATCAACTAATGGGTAAAATACATATATATATATATAATCAATCCTGGAACTAATATCACCTATATGCCAAGTGTAATGATTACTAATCCTATCACAATCCGTTTCTTTGTCAGTATTAATAAAAGACATGTTCCAGTTATTAATGGACATGGACCATGACATAACTCCATTTCGATTTGTACAGGGTGGATCAAGGGTTACAGAGGGATTATTATAACAAACCACATTAAAATCCCCCAACTTCACTTCTACTTGATTCACTATGAGAACAGCCACCTTTGTCTCACAGCACTCCACTTGGTTTAGACTACTACAATGTTGCATTTACTGACAACCAGATGTACCACCACAGCTTCAGTATTTTGGACTACTACCATAGCTTCAGTGATTTGTACTTCTAGACAGGCTTCAATGAGATAAACTTTAACGTTCTTCAAGAACTTCAAGTAGGCAAGACACTCTTCCTCTGAATAACTTTCTTCAAAAGGGGCAGCGTCTTCACCTCTCTTGTCTGTATTCCACAATGCCAACCTAGGTTTGCCTTCACTCACTTCTCTCTGTCTTCCACAGTTTTTGGCCTTACATGTTGTGTCAACTTCAAAATAGTCTTTACAAGCAGCCAGTTTCCCTTCCCCAACTTCACCTGCATCTTTCTGCCAGTTATCAGCCCAAGTAATTACCCAGAAACCTTGGTGCCACTCTCTTAGCTTCAGGCATTGCTTGATTATCCGGTGGTGAGATTCTCTGCCAATTTTGGGCCGGCTGCATATGTTGAGATGCAGTCACTAAAATGTAACCAGGCAATCAGAGGGCTAGTTAGACCTCTGGGATCATTTAAAACAAAGCTGATTGAGCTTGTGCTCAAAGTCTATCATGGCAAAGAGACTTCTGTGGCGAGATTTGGCATGGAGTTGTGGGAACTTGGTAATCTGGAGTCTTTTTAGGTGGCAGAGAATGAGTATCTTGGGGCTGCCTGGGTCTACCCCCAATTTTGCAGTTCATGAAGATTTGCTCTGTTGGTTACTGGATGATCTGGCCCCATCCTTGCCGGCCAGCTATTGTCTCAGAATCTGGGGGAACACCAAAGTGATGCTGACCCAGGAATTAATCAGTTATTTGATGGGTAGAGATTCCTGTTTAAAAATCCCCTGGCTCAGATATATGAAATCCTTGATGGTTCATGCGAGCGTGGGTCACTGTTTCTCCATGACAATTGTCTCTCCCCCAAGGTTATAATATCTGTGAAAGCGAGTGTGCTCCAGTATTTCCTGGCATTGAGAGAGTCGTTTGAGATCATGAAGCCAGTGTATAGGAAACATTGGATTATTTCATCTCCCGGTCTTCAGAGATATCTGAGTTGGGTCCTCCATCCATCTCAGTGTTTTCTGGTTTCAAGGGCTCGATTTAATTGTATACATCTGAAAGCTGTCTTGAAGGTCTGGTCTAAGGGGATTGCAGATCAGTCAGGCGCTCTCTGCAGGGTGCCAAAAGAAGAACTGGCACACTGCTTTCTGTTTTGCTCTGCTTTTGCTGCGTTCAGAGAGCATACATTGAAACCCGTACAGCAGGGTCAGGGCTTTCGATGCTACCAGCCCACATTGTACTATCTGTTAATGGTGGATTCGGTTCAGGTATGATGGGCTGTTCTGAGGGTTTTAAAGCGTGCACTGTGCTTGAGAGAATTTTTACTAAGACTGGCGCATTTATGAATCTTGTGATTTTGTTTCTAAGGACTTTCCAAAGTAATTTTAAATGTTTTCATTTGTATTTGTAATATTGTTCATTATTAAATTTTGTCGTGTTTTTATGGTATGCTTTGCTTTACTGAAATAAACTTTTTTGATGATGATGATGCTTGCACACTTGTATCTTAGGCAAATGAATAGTTATTAACTTTACAGTACAGTTATATTGATCTTCAACTCTGAGAAAGGCTGGTTTCACTGTTAACATGGGGAGACTCTTGGCTTGGGCAATGCTTATTCTCTTCTTCAATAGTTTATAGACATTGAGCCTCATTACGAGGTTGGCGTTAAATCGCTGGTGTGACCGGCGGGGTTGCCGCCAACTCTGTAACACCAAATCTGGCACCTGTCTTCCTGCTGCCCCTGGGGCATTCCAAGTTCCGGCAGCGTGTGAAATCAGGTGCCGGGAGGTCCCCATACCCATAGAGTCACATAGGATGCTACGGGAGTGGGGAGACAGAAGCATCGGCACTGTTGCTAACGGTGCCACTGCTTCCGTGAAGACTGCCTACTGGGGCCAATGCGCCAAACAGGTTCAGACCATCGGGCGCAGCGGCCCTGGCAGGCAGACTCGTAGTGTGGCAGTCTGGAAGCAAGGGTGCTGGTATGCTTACCAGCATTCTTGTTTCCAGACCACCACACTTGTAATGTGGCCCTTTTACTTCGTATAAATGAAATATATGCTGCGTTAAGGTAAAGAATAGGATTCAGTCTTGCTTTGGAAAACACAATCAGGCACACATAGCCACTTCTTGAAGTAGTTCTCAAGGTTTAAAGATTGGTATAGAATTGTATACCCGTGTGAATGTGAAGGATAGATTTCAGTCCTCCTTTGGGAATTCAAATTAGGCACATGCAACCACTCCTTGATGTCGTTTTTAAGGTTTAAAGATTTCAACAATGGCATTGTCAATGTTAGATATTTGGCAATGGTCTCCTCAGTGTTCACTCTTCTTAAATTAGTGACATGCAACCACTCCTTTAGATCGGACAATGGATATAAGTAGCGTTAACTTTCTTTGTGAGTAAAAGAGACCTTCAGATTAAATGCAGGAGCTACATTTCCATTGCTCCAGTATTTCAACTTCAACAAATACCTTCTGCTCGCTTTAAACCATGCGCAATTGAATATGGAACTGAATACTGTTGCCGGCAATGCTTGCGCAAGGTATTAGAATGCCGTGCTTCACTGACTGGCTCCTTTAACAATTGCTGTGTGGGTTGGACTGCTTTGCCCAATTTCTGCCACAACTTCTTCTGCTTCTGGCTTCTTAGGGACCCACACCTTTTCTCTGTGAATGTGTCTCCAGTCTGGCCACACGTTTATGGAGCCCCTCTTGCTCCTGAGACCCATAGCTTGACAACTGCTCATCGTCTCGGTCTCCAGCACGTTCACTGTGCGGTAACCATGGAAATCAGGTTCGCATGGGGAAAGACAGTTCTCCTGCACGCCTTCCACTGTGCAACCTCTGCACTTCAGAGTTTGAGGGAACAGGACCCTCTCAGAACAAGCAGGTGAGGTCTGCTGTCTCCACGTTCTGGCATCCCTCTTGTACTCCCATTTCTGCTTGGTGTGCCAGCCTTGTGCCTTTTCCTTCTACTACAATTGCTACAGGTTGCATTCCAGTCACAGTCCCAGCTCCTTCCACTCCTTCTTCTAATTGCCTGCCCCTGAGGGGGCCTTTTATTCCTCCCAGGTTCCTTCAGGTGTAGGCTGTTCAGCTTAATTGCCTGACTACTGCTACAACATGCCTCATCAGCCCTCTCCCTCGTCCCAGTACTTCTGGGATTATGGGACCTGTAGTCCCCTTCAACAAAGGTGTTTCTTTCAACAATGTAATTAATTTGAAGGGCAGATCTACTTCCTAA
This sequence comes from Ambystoma mexicanum, assembly GCF_040938575.1. Classification (NCBI taxonomy): domain Eukaryota; kingdom Metazoa; phylum Chordata; class Amphibia; order Caudata; family Ambystomatidae; genus Ambystoma; species Ambystoma mexicanum. The sequence continues at coordinate 585,178,654 of NC_090934.1, forward strand.
ACTCTTTAAAAGATTGACCATTAGAATTAGTTGTTACAGTGGAAGACATTTGATTTAAGGCAGTTTCTCTAGATCCTTTTATTTTATCCCTTTGGGAACAAAGGCTTGCACAGATTTAACAAAATTCATACCCCGGGTCACAGATCTTATATGTGAGTCAGGGTCATTATAATGGCAATATACTATTGTATGGCAACCCAGAAAGATATTTTCTGTCAAAGGACAAATGCTGTGTCTCATCCCATGGAATCCCTTCACCACCCTGGGCCCCGTCTCCTCCCAGGTGATCCTCCCGCAGTACACCACCCACAAGGTCAGGATCTGAAAGCATCTGCCTTTCCTTGGCCACCTAGCGGGAGACTTAATGCAGTTAAGGTTTCAGTGAGGGGTCCATAGGAGTCTTCACACATATCAAACACTCATCTAATGCTACCTCTTCTGTATCTCGTTCTTTCTCTCTCTCTCTCTCTCTCTCTCTCTCTCTCTCTCTCTCTCTCACTCTCTCTCTCTCTGCACTCTCCTTTTTTCTCTCATTTCATATCTCTCTAACTTACTCTCTCTCTCTCTCTCTCTCTCTCTCTCTCCCTCGTTGTCTCTCTCTCTCTCTCTTTTCTCTCTATCTCTATCTGTCTCTCCCCCTTGCTGTGGGTGAGGGTCACGTTTGCTAGAACCACCGCATGAAGAGGAAAAAACACACATATCTTGAATGGTGTGTGTGTGTGCATTGCATGAATTTTACAGTTAAAAGTAGAATCAGAGCTGCAGTGACAGAAGCGTTCCCCAAGGTGAAGAGCAGCCTGGTTTGTGGAGCAATGCATTGCCATCAGGTGTGTCCTGCAGGAATTTCACCATAACACAAGCTGGTATCTTTTGCTGAGGTACAAGCCAAACCATCAGAGGACTGTGGCATACATTCCCATGCAGGAGCACAGGGCATTGAGTAGCGCTTTGTGGTAACTGTGACAAATGTGGCAGAGAAGAGAGAAGTCAAGCCGGACCAGGAGGCATGGTTTGCCCATGTCCATGATGAGGAGTGTCTTGTCGGTGACCAGGATGGCAGTGGTCTGGGTGCTGCATCTTGGTCACAAGTCGCACTCGTATTCTTAAAGTAAGTTTGGGTTGATGTTCTTTTCATGTTGTTGGATCATGACAGTCTTCTCTATGATATTACCCAAGAAGGGTAGTTGGATTATAGGGTGGACATTTTCTAAGTTGTCCAATTTGATTGTGGACTTCTTTAGTAGGGGTTGGACTGGTCAGTTTTGATTGTGTCGGGGAAGATGCCTTGGATAATTAAGGCATTGATAGTGTGGTGGAGAGTAATGAGAGCCTTTCCTGAGAAGTGATTATTATTTATTGCTTCTGTAGCACCACATGCAAATAGGCCCCAGGGTGCACTTCTTCTGGATGGATGCTGGCATGACATTGTCCTCAAAGGAGGTGTCCTTGAGTGATGCAAGGATGTGGATGTTTGAGAGTTCTTCAAGTGTAAGGGTCTTGATCTGGCTATTTTGGGACATGTGATGATTATACGGCAGTGATGTCTATGGTGTTGTCAATGTGGTAATGGATGTTGGCTATTTTATCTTATCTGTGAAGAACATGTTGATTCCATTGCATCTATCTGTGGGTTCAAGTAACGTGGGAATTGCTAAGGGTTAATTCCGTGTTTGACAGCCTTGAAGAAGACTCTGCTCTGGTTGGAGGCTTCTGCTTTAGATTGTGCTGAATCTGATGATGTCATCACTCATTTCGCAGAGGTAGCCTAATCCCATGTGGCCCGGGGATGGCCGCCGCTACCTGATCCTGACCCGTGGTACGGCTATAAGAGGGAGGACCACAAGGGGTGAGGCGACCCTCGGGGGGATGATTCAGCATCATCAGATGAAAACGCATGTCCCCCTTTCCTTTCAGGGATATCGCCTCCATTCCTCATGCCTTTATGGCATACTGTGACAGTCCCCTTCAACCACCCATAAAACCTAATGATGACATCTTTCAATATTCTGGTAATAGAATGCCATGGACTGACTATCATCCCCATGTATATAGAAACACTGGACGGAGCAATGAGGATCAGTAAAGCAGAGAAGTACAGGATGCGCTCTATCGGTAGCGAGCGTATGATAGGTGCTGGGACATTTAAAAACCTCGACCACCTTGGAGGAGGGCGACAATGCCTGGAGAATCTTCATCCTCTCAGTGCTGCCTGGTGGTCTGTGGTGCCGCAGAGAAGTTGTGTAGTATGGAGCCTTGGGAGGACCATAGAAGGAGAAGGACTGCTGGAGCAGGTTCGCTGGGCTAGGACCATAGGAGGAAGAGAAGGGAGGTCTTCCTGGTGGCCACGGGAACCAAGGATGTGGAAGCCGCTATGCAAAACCAGTGAGCCTGTTAAGCAGAGATGGGACCCCAGAGCGGTGCTTCACATTTACTATGAGGGGACCGAAAAACACCACACAAAGCCGGTGTGTCCTGAGAAGGGAACCTGGGACACTGGGGTGCTTCATCAACCCTGTCAAGGACAGATAAGAGCCAGTTAAGTGAATGAAAAGGGATTTGAAACCAAATATGTCAAAGGGAATAACAGAAGTCAAGTTGGCAAGTGAGTAAAGTGAACTGTATGTGAAATTCCTGGCGGGAGAGTGTACCAGGCATAGTTAAGTTTGCAAGTTTATTAAGTGAACTGTATGAGAACGTCCTGCCAGGAGAGTATATCCACCAAAGTCAAGCTTGCAAGTGTGTAAATTGAACTACATGAGAAAAGCCTGGCAGGAAAGTATATCAGGCAAAGACAAGCTTGTGAGTCAAATTGCAGTGAGATGTTGATGTGTTTCTATGGGTTACAGCTGTGGTGGTGCTTGGCGCATGCTGATTGTGTGGGATCGTTAAGGTGCTGATAGGCAGGGGTGTATAAGCGTTGCACAAACATCCTTGGATAATTAAACAGTATGTATAGGATGGATTGTTTTTTGATAACAACTTGACCAGAAAATATGAATCCTGCCCAGCTACCCAGGTTTTATTTACATTGGTCCCAAAATCCAGCGATACTCTCTACTTGTAGGTTTTCATATTATTTTTTTGCTTCAATACCAGCCAAGCTGTATTACTGAATGTGATTACATTCAAACAAAAGAACCACTGCTATGTCTTATTACATATATGGGGCCATATTATAAAAACAACGGTGTACGGGTGCAAGTACAGTTTTTCAAGGCATTAACAATAGAGCACGCATTTTCCTAGTGCACAAACATGTACGTTTAATGCATTTGGTACTAGGGCAAAGTTTGCCATGGAATTATCACTAGGACCAACTTTGCACTGGTGCAAAATGCACTGTTGGTACATGTTTTAGCACCAGATAAACGTTTGCCCTAGTTCTAATATGGTGAAAAAATGCACTTGCGCCAGTGCAACGCTTTTGTCATCTTACACATCATGCTTTTTCTACCTGCTGAAGCCTTATCAAAGACACTTTGGGCCTGATTCACAGAGCATTTTCCAATCGGGGTTTGACATTATAAAACGCTTCTGTGAATTAATAGTATCCACACCAGTGAAACATGTTCTTTCAATGCTTTTTTACACCAGGGTGTTTACCTTAGTGCTGATATGTAATGATGTTATCACGAAGACACATATTTTCCTGGTGCAAAAATGCATTGAAAGGATATGTTTTTGTCCATTGGTAATTTATGTCCTAGCTCTAATACCGTCCAACAATGCACTTGCCCCAGTGCAACATTTCTGTATTACCAATTAGGTGGTATTACAAACTTTTAACAAACATGCAAGTGCAGTTCTATGGCAAGGCACAGAGGTCCCTATTATGCACTCTCTTCCCAGCATACAATAGTCCATGTTCCTCCCTTTTCCTCCTCCAATCCGTGTCTGGTTTGCCCCATTGTTCCATCTGGCTCTATGATACCCTCCTCTTTTCTTGCTGCTCTGAGAAACTATAGATAAGTATACTGTGGTTTTCTCATCTTTTGTTTGGCAATTTTTGCTTACATTTTTCTTATCACTGGGCTGCAGCAGGTAGTCCGTTCTTCGCATAGGGTCCATGTGGGAGAGGCATTACGGGCAGGGGAATTGCGTCTTGTCGTGCTCTTTGGTTCCATGGTGTTTTCGCTCAGACAGCCAAAATCCCTTTGCATTTGATATGGGTGGCGGGAGAGAAGGCATCTGCCACAGCTACACACAGGGGGTCTTCCACGCGTCCCAGTGCTGGCATATGCCATACATCTCAGCGCTGGCAAACTGCTGGGTTAGAGAAAAGGACCCAGCATTGGGTGGGAGGCTGCAGTGGCATGGAGGGGGGACTGTTCATTTCTAGGAACAGCAGACGGGCAGGTAGATAGGCAATATGTCATCCAGTAAATATAAGAAGGTGGCCAAGGTGCCTCCAGCTCAGCCGGATGCACCTGTTGGTTCTGCAGAATGGCAGACCAGTCTAGCCACATTTATTACTAACACTGTGGCTCAGGCATATGATCGGTCAATTGTGACCAGTGTTAAGAATGTAATGGAAGAATCCATGGCCTCTATGACACTGAGTTTTGGCAACTCAGTGGCAGTTAACCAGGGCCTCGCTGAAGGCATGCCAGGCCATACCAGGCCAATAAAGGGATTTCTTCAATTCCACATAAGAGAACACACAAGTGCCATTTTGTCCAAGTACTTTCAGTCCAGTATCCCTAGGACTCTGACATTTTCAGCCACGTCTGTGGTCGGTGACTTAAGTACTCTTAATGGTCTCCCTGGCAGAGGGCACAACATGTATCCACAGAAGAGGGCAAGGCAGGAAGGCCTAGACTCGTTGTCCAGAGAGGAATGGTGGAAACCTTCTTTGGTTGACATAGATTCTCTTCCCTTAATTGTATGTTCCAACTCAGTTCCTACTGATGACTGAGTGGATTTCACAGAAGAGGAGTCGTCCACGTCCTGAGTTATGGATCACATGGGGGGACCTGTGTTCAACCCATTTGGCCTAAAACATCCAAACTCCGTAGAATGGTTTGTGTTCCCACGTGTGGAGAGATATGCACACAATTTCCTATGGAAATAAACTGCACAATGTCTCTAGGAGGAAGATGCGGGCGGAGCGGCCAAGACCCTCAATGAAGGGTAAGAACCATATTGTACCTAATATGGATCCAAAGATGGACGTTTTATTCACTCAATATGGTTAGGATGTTTCAAAAGGCGCTTGTAGGCTGTGGGCAACTTGCCAGGACTGCTTGCTGAATGCTGTTGGAGCAGTCTTAAAAATGCAAGACATTGAGGAGGAAGTCAGAGTTATGACTGAACCCTTAGATCTGGAGGACAGCTCCAGCTGGGCACAACAAGCTATATCTCATAGGAGATTCCAATGCCTCCTTGATATAAAAGCGGAGGAAGGGGGTGTTAATGAAACATACATTAATATACATGGCGTAGGCTCCATCTGAAGATGAGTGCATTGCCAGCATTCTGGGGCTTCTAACAGCCTCCATTCAGGAGATATATTTAGCCCCTCTTCACTACAAAGCTCTACAAAGACTAAAGATTCAGGGATTACCAAAAGGTGCAGATTGCTCCACCTGGGTTCAGCTTTCTTAAGGCCTTGTACGGTATTTCATCGGATGCCAGCCTAATTGGGTGGGGGGCTTGATGTGTTGGGCTTTGCACTGGAGGTCGAACATGGAGTCAAGAAGGCACATACATTGTTTAGAGACGCCTGCGGGGCTCTTTGCAGTGCAGAGCTTCGTAAAGCACAAGTGGTGCTATACCATCACTCTTTGGATGGACAGCCAGTCGGCAGTTCATTACATAAACAAGCTGTTGGAAGGGGGAAGGATCAAAGTATTGTAAGATCTGGCAGTGACCTTTTGGGAGTTGTGTCCACCTTGGCAACTGAAAGTACACAAAGTCTTCATTCTCTGAGTATCCAATACAAATGCGGATTGGTGCTCTCAACAATGACAGGACCCAGCGGACTGGAGGCTGTTGCCAGCAGTCTTCGAGACTTGCAGAGGATTTGAAGTCCATTTTGGATCAATCTCTTTGCATCCGATTTCAACACACAAATTTAAAGTTGTTTTCAGTTGGAAATCAGACCCAGAAGCACTGGGTACGGCTACATTCCTGCAGACGTGTAATGGGGGCACCATGTACAGTTTTCCACCTTTTTCCCTAAGGTGCTCATTTACATGCTGTCTCAGCACGCAGACGTGGTTTTAGTCAACCTGATATTTCCCATGCTACTGGCTTGGTATCTGGCAATGCTTCACCTTCTGATAGATGTACCTCCGTTACTTCCAACACCTCCCTAGTTCCAACAGGACCAATTGAGAGTGTCATCCTGTGGTTCGGAATGGCTCTCTGCGTCCGATTGCCTGGCTGATCTCAGGCACTGTTGAGCCCCACACAGCATTTCTGACCCATCTGCAGCTCTTGTCACTCAATCCTGCGCCCCAAGGACCAATCCATCCCGAGAGCATGGAAGGCCTGAGTGCGTTGGTGTTATCGAGGAGATTATGATTGCCATCAATGCCCTTTAGTAATGGTGACTGATTATTTAGCAGAACTTGTGCAGTTGAGCTCTTACCGTTGGGTAAATCTGTACCATTGCACTATTTCCACCTATCATGACCCAGTGGGTGAACATCCCATGGTTTAGAAATTACTTAAAGGGGTGCATATTTCAAGGGCTCGGCCCCATGCTATTCCCATCTTTTGATGTAAATTTGGTTCTACGTTTTTTCGAGCAGTGACTGTCCAACGTCCATTTGTCCCTTAAACAGCTCTCTATGAAACTGGTCACACATATGTGCCTGGTAGTTTTGTTGAGGATATTAAAGGTTGAGTATTTACTGCTTCTAGGGTGTTCATTTACTTGTTTGATCCTACTAAAATGGCATCTAAGGTTGACTTTCCTCCATTTCCAAGTAATCCACAGTTATGTGCTGTGCAATGCCTTAAATGTTACAAGCAGAGCAGAGTTGGTTTGAGAAAATCCTCGGGGGCACTGTTTATTTCCATCCAAGAACCTTTTTCTCCTGTTTCCTCTCCCACTTTGGCGAGATGATTAAAAGGTGTGATCGTGTGCATCCTGTTAGGGGGCGCAATGGTCTTCAAAGCATTTTGGGCTTGTGCTAGATTGGTTGATATTCTCAGGGCAGCCGATTGGGCCAATGCCACAACATTTTACACATTTTACATATTTTATTGCAAACCTGTTGTGCACGATTCAGTGGCTGTCCTGCCACGGTTTTGAAATGCGCATAATAGGAGCCTCTGTGCCATGTCTTAGAATACAAATGAACACTAGGATTCGACAGACAATCGTGATTCTACTAATGGCATGGAGGTGAGTATTATCCCTCTCTTGGACCTGCCAGAGGTCTAATTTGTCCTGTTTCTTGCTCTTCTGAGACGCAAGGGACCAGGACAGCCAGATGGTTTACTAGATCCTTGGGGTGATGGCATCTTGTTCATTCCAGTCTTTCAACCAGATGGCACAATCATGGGTGGTCGACTACAAGGATTTGGTATTGCCAGCATAAAAGAAGAGGGTGTCCTGGAGCCAGTTGGACTTATGGGGCAAACCGGGCATGGGTTGGAGAAAGAAAGGGAAGGGGAGGAGCATGGAATATTGTATGCTGGGAGCAGTAGTTACATGTTTGTAGAAATATTTAGTTTTCTTGCTGCTGAGAAATAAATATGAAGGGAGTGCATAATACCCACCACTGTGGCATTAATAGAATCACGACTGTCCACCAACTCTTAGGAGTAATTAATATTAGTACTAGGGCAAACATTATAGCAAAAATAACACGATCTTTCAGTACATTTCTGCACCAAAGCAATGGCTGCCTTATTCTTAGTCCTTTGCTGTGGTTCAAAAATGCATTGAAAGGATATGTTTATTGCACTAGAGCAATTTTGTCCTAGTGCAAATTACCCCAGCACTAATGCAAAGTTTATGTATTGTGGCCCCTAAACCGTCCAGCCATCAGCTCTTTTGTTTCGCTTAGTCACCCGGAATGGGACAGGTATACCCAGACTTGGGTCCTATGCCTGCTGGGCATAGAGACGCAAGCTACTCCTCACTAATGAGGCCCAACGAGGCCGAAAAATGTTTGGGGATGCTTGCGGTCTCGTGCAGAAGGGATGTGACCAAACAATTTGGACTGGTCCTCCCCTTTTCCAGTGGACCAAGCCTGATTTGCATATGGTCTTTCACCTTTTGTAATGGCTTGGCAGACGAGGGACGATGGTCTGGAGGGTTGCCCAGAGCAATGCCAGAGGTTCAGATCAATTGTAAATCTTCCAGCGATCACCTCTTTTGTTCTGGAGTTCACAGTGTGTGTCTTTGGTCAGGTAAGCTTTCTGGTGTTGCGGGGCATTGAGATTTTTCTAAAGGTGTAGCGAGAACCCATTCTCTTGGGCTAGAGGTATGACAAGCATCAACCTAGCATCACTCTTCATCGTCCTGGGGCTCTGAAAATCATGCTTGGTGGTCAGTTGTAGATGTAGTACATGTATAATTGAATTTGAGGACTTAGACTCAGACCATAGCTGAAAGTGAAAGCCAGGTGATTCTTTTTCGAAGTGGTTGGTGTGAGCCTTTGGAGGTCATTACAACCCCGGCGTTAAGGGTTAACAACGGCGTTAACCCTTAACGCCGGATTCCCACTTTAACGCCTGCTTTTGGCAGGCGTTAAAGTCCATGGCGCTAACCCGCCATGGTGCTAATTACGCCGCCGTAATTTACGGCGGCGTAATTAGCGCCTTCCCCACTCCCATTATGCCCTATGGGGCAAAAATGGGAATGGGGAAGGGAAAATGGGAAATGGGGATTTACCGCCCCACTCACCTTGGAATGGGGCGGTAAATCCGCCATCCACCATGGTGTAAACGTAGTTTACACCATGGTGGTAAAGTTGGTGCACTTAGCACCAAGGTTGTAATGACCTCCTTTGTGTTTGTTTATTTGTTTATTTAATTTTGCATTTATTTCGGTGCACAAAGCCCTCAAACATCGAGGCACTAGTTCCAGAAAGTTCTTATGAAAGTTAGTTATAGGTAAATTGCATAAGCAGCACAAGGCTGCACAGGTCATACGAGGCAGTGTTACAGGTAAATTGCATGGGCAGCACAAGGCCACACACGTCATGACAAGGATAGGTAGCACAAGGCTGCACAGGTCACAATATATAGTTCCAGTAAAATTGCACATGCAGCACAAGGCCGCACAGGTCATAGTAGGTAGTTACAGGTAAATTGCATAGGCATCACAAGGCCACTTGTTTGACAATCATACTTGCTACAGTGATCTGAATCTGATATCTATGACCAAGTGGGTTTTGTGGTTTCTGTTTGCATACAGGATATTTCTAAAGACAGGCTTTAATCCTATGATTGATCCGAGATATGAACATTTGGCAATTTCTCTTAGGACAATTTAATGAAATTGTACATTAAATTTTCCCCAATTTTATAACATTTCTAGAATGAAAAAAAGACTCACTATATTTGTGATCAATGAATTCTGCAAAAATGTGTTTTACAGTTTTTAAATCTCACAATATGGTGGCAACAAAGTCAGACTCTTTCTCCAGACACTTTCTGGAGATTTTGTCAGCTAACAAAGTAAACATTTCTCACTTAATTTGCTAGGAAATCAACAACGTTTATCTGCAGGTTTTTGTCTCTCAATTCAAGTCTGAAATTAAAATGAATAGTTTTAAAATAGTATTCAACTTCTTTTGCTCAGAAAAAATCCTGAAAATTACTTTTCTTTTGCAAGATTTCCTTTCAGCAAGCTAAGTCAGAACTATACGAGTTTTCCAACTTTTTTCCCTGATAACAAATCCTCCAAATTGACTGCATGCTGATTTTTATCAACACATTCACCATAGCTGTAATTGGAAATAATAAAAATTTGTTTCAGTTTCACTAAGTGAAAGAGTATTAACTTGTGACCATTTTCTCCAGCAGCATTTTAATTTTGCTCACCCTTATTGTTGCACTGAATGCTAAGTACATTACTTTTAGGAATGCGTGAGTAAGTGGATGGATTATGCCAGAGGAATGACCGGTAGTTTCCTATTTAGAGAGGGTTTTTAGTAGAAGTTAGAAATGTTTTGCTCTTGGAAATTGGGTATGGTGGTAACAATCCGGGTTATGCTGCAGTACTTTTGATGTAGTCTCTTTATTTTCACCTCAGAACTGAACACAAATTCCATTTTGACATCATTAAAGCATCTAATTTCACTTCATTCATTGATTGGTTAAAGGCCTTGGCGTGGTGTTGCAACTCACTAGCCACTTATTCATTTAGGCTAATTTGATCTATTCTTTTTTTTTTTTGATCAAAGATTTTATTGATTTTCAAGGTTAAACATCATTACAAACATCTCTCAACATTTATGGTGGTTTCACGCGGGTACATCAGGGCCTCCGTCCAGTCTTCCGGAAGGAGGGGGCCCACATCTCGTTCCCATTTTGTTTTCAGGTCGGATAGCTCTGAAGTTGCAAAGGAGGTTATTACAGTGTACATGGTGGAGGTGACCTTCCGCTCCACCCGATCCAGAACTATGTTTCGTTCAAGCGGGGAGCTTTCGGGCAGATCTTGTATGGTCCGTCGGTGGGCTGTCCAGGCATGATTTAGCTGCATGTGGTGGAACCCTTCCGTGTCCGGCAGGGAGAACCTTTCTTGTATCATTTCAAATGTTGCCAGGTTGTCTTCCTGTACCACATCTCCAACAATGGAGATTCCACGCTGGGTCCATTCGGGCCATTTCGGCAGTTTCCGTACTTCGGGGAGGTTGCAATTGTTCCACAATGGCTGGGCCAGTGTTGTTTTCCCGCCCCAGCCCAAGAATCAGAGCGCTTCCTTCCAAATTCTCGTTACGTGGGATGCCATGTCAGATTTCGGAGGGCGGTCCAAGTCTCTGTAGAGGAGCTCTATTGGCTTGATTGTAGTGTTGTAGTGGAAGCCCCTGATATGCGGGAGACTCCTGTCACCGTGAAGCATGCCGTTTATTACCTCCATCTGACTGGCCCAGTAGTATGATTGCATCCTGGGCAGCCCGATCCCCCCCTCCCAAACAGACCTCTGAAGGGTCGCAAGAGCAATTCTCCGGTGGCCACCTTTCCAGAGCAGTTTTCGGAGGGTGCATTCGATTTTGTGGAATTCCCGGTGGTCAATATGTAATGGCGCATTTTGCAGGATGTATAAAAATTTCGGGAGGGCGATCATTTTAAACATTGCTGCCCTACCCATCAGTGTCAGCGGCAAGGAGATCCAGTGGCGAGTGTCGTCTGCAAATTTTGCCATCAAGGGGGACAGGTTCAGGGCAGTATATTCAGTAAGGTGCATTGTAATGTGTATCCCTAGGTATTTGAATCGCTCCTTCTCGATTTGGTAGGGGCCGGTCGCCAGACAAGACGATGGAGTGTTCCCTATAGGAAAAAGGATGGACTTGGACCAGTTCACGCGTAGTCCACAGAATGCCTCATATTGGCCCAGCAGCTGCACGACTCTGGGGCAGGAGGTACTTGGGTCCTTCAGGTAGATGAGTAGGTCATCTGCGTAAAGGAATATTCTGTCTTCCCAGGTATCGGACCATCGGAAACCCTCCCATGTTGGGTCGTTTCGTAACAGGATCGCCAGGGGTTCGATGGCAATAGCAAAGATCATGGCGGATAGTGGGCAGCCCTGCCTTGTACCCCTTCTCAGCCCGAAGAGTTCTGATTGCCAACCGTTCACCCTGGTCCTGGCAACCGGGGATTCGTATAGTAGCTCCACCCAACTCATGAAGTTCTCTCCAAAGCCCATGCGGCGCATGATGGTCCAGACAGCCTCCCATCTCACCGAATCAAAGGCTTTTTCAAAGTCAATTGCCAACAGGGCCAGTGGTCCCTGTTTGCTGCCGGCTCTTTCCAAAGCCGCGAATAGTCTGCGGAGGTTCATGCGAGTTGATCTCTGTGGCATGAAACCGCACTGGTCCGGGTGGACCAGGGAGGGAATTACCTCTTGTAAACGGTCCGCTAAAAGCTTTGCCAGTATTTTAGTTGCAGAGTTCATGAGTGAGATGGGCCTTTATGAGCTGCATCTGTCTGGGGGCTTGTCCGGCTTAGGGATCACTACGATTGTTGCTTCTCAGAGATCTGGGGGGAGTATGCCCTTCTCACGAGCATGGAGGTACATTTGCAGGAGCTGGGGGGCTATCACGTTAGTGCCCACCCTTCGCCATAGCTCTACCGGGAAGCCGTTTGGACCAGGAGTCTTACCGGTCTGGAGCCCAGAAATGGCGGCTAGGATCTCATCCTCCGTGATCTCCCGCTCCAGTCGTTGCCTTTGTGCCTCATTCAGGGTAGGGGTTTCAATATGATCCATAATCGTGGCGCCCATCAGGGTTGTGGATTCACTGTATATACTGCGTAGTATTCCACAAAGCCCTGGGTTATTTCCTGGTCCGTCACCCTTGCGTTCGGACCATCTGCTTCAAGTCTCCGGACATGGCTGCGTCCCTGCTCCTTCCTTTCCAGCCATGCCAGCATCTTACCCGCCTTGTCACCAGTTTCGTAGACCCTGCTCTCATTGCAGTGTGCGCTTGGCGCGCATTGTCCATCGCTGTGCTTTGCAGTCTTTTTTGTGCAAGTAGCAACGTCCGGTTAGAGGCCGGCGTATTTTCATCTACGTGCCTCTCCTCTGCCTGTTTGACTTGGAGCTCTGCTTCAAGGATCTTACTCATGCGCAGCCTCTTTTTGGCCGCCGTCCAGGATATTAGTCCGCCCCTCAGCACTGTTTTATAGGCTTCCCATAGCATTTCAGGGTTCGTTGCGGTCTGAGTGTTTAACTCAAAGTATGAGGTGGTGGTCTCCTGTAGTTTATCTATCAGCTCTGGTTCTCCCAGATAGTAACTGTTCAGGCACCAACATGGCGGTGGGACCCTCCAGGACGTTATGAGTAGCATTTCTAGCGGAGAGTGATCAGAGATGCCTCTAGGTAGTATGTTTATTTCCTGTGCCCTGTGTAGGTCAGTTGCGGGAGTGAAGAAATAGTCCAGTCTAGAGAGCAAGGCATGGGCCCCTGAGTGGAAAGAGTACGCTTTAGCATCTGGGTGCAGTTCCCTCCACACATCGCACAGGCCGAGTGCGTTGGTGAACGTAGCAAGCCTAGTGGGGACTTTGGTGTTCCTATTTCGTATATGGGATCTGTCCAGGGTGACATTCATGACTTCATTGAAGTCACCGCCAAGTATCAAGCAGTTAGAGGTGTCATTAGCAATTAACGAGGTAATGTCAGTGAGCAGTGATTCTAGAAGGGTCGGTGGTGCATAGATGGCTATCAGTGCAATGGACTGCCCCCATAGATCGCCCGTCACATATATGTATCTGCCTCCTGTATCATGGGTCACTCTGTAGAGGTGGAGGGGCAAGTTTTTGTGTATCAAGATCATAACGCCTCTCGAGCCCATCGTAAAGCCTGAGTGAAATATCAGCTTATAATTTGTACGCTTAAATAGGGTGCATTCTGTGCCTGCAAGATGTGTCTCGGACAGGAACACTATGTCAGCCCCCCGTCTGTTCAAAAATTGACGCACCAAGCAGCGCTTAATTGCATTGCCTAGGCCATTGACGTTCCACGATATGAGCCTCAGTGTTCTGAGAGTGTCGACCTTATTAAGATACTCTGCCATGGGAGTGTGTGTCAGTGGCTACCCTGCTTGTCACCGGCAGTGTTTTGCGCCTGTTGGAAACATGCCAGTGGTGTGCTGGCGACCTTCCTGGCCATGTTCCTCCATTAGCTTGATAGGTCCCTGATGTAGCTGTGCTTAACAAACCCAAAACCCCCCACCTGATACTCCTCCCAACTAGAAGCATTGGTCGCCCAAACAAAAACTCTATGGTGTCAACTGGACACCTAACATGCACCAAACGTAATATCAAACAAAAGTGGTCCCCCTCTAGGGAGAGCCCGGGGGGGGGGTAGTACTCCTCTAAGGGGGGTGATCCCCAAGGGCAATCCACGTGTAAGCTACACCTGGGATTTGTTGCGCTCTCAGGGGGGGAGGGCTCTTTTCCTATCGTAGTGCCTAGGGCGTACCGCGGCCGCTACATTTGGATGTGTGCTGCCTATCATTGTGTGTGTGCGTGTACTGTGAGAAGATCTATGGTCTGGCTTGCGTATCTCCGTATGGACAGAGGATTGTTGAGGGGGTTATCACCCCCCTAGGTCTTCCGGGGGGTCCTGCGGTGGTGGACGGCGGGGTTCTCGCCGCTGGTCTGGCAGAGGTCTTCGGTTTCTACCCCTATTTTCACAGGGGGCGGATCAGTCTCCTTCTATGTTTTGCTCGGCCCAGCGCCAAGCCTCCTTAGGGTCACTAAAATGGACTCTTGTGCCTTTATGGTAAATCTTGAGTTGTGCAGGGAAGAGCAGGCTGTATTTCACGCCCATCGTGTGTAGCTGTCGTTTCAGGGAGCCAAAATATTGCCTTGCCCTTTGCACTTCCCTCGTGTAATCTGGAAAAAAGGCGATTTTGGAGCCATTGAACGTGACCGCTCCATTGGCGCGCGCATGTTGCAGCAGGGCGTCGCAGTCTCTGTAATTTAAGAATCGTGCTATCACAGTTCTTGGAGGGGCTCCAGGCGGTGGCCTGCCTGTGGGCACCCTATGTGCCCTTTCTATGGAAAAGAACTTGGAAAAGGCATCGGGCTCATATAGGTCAGAGCGCCATTGTTCTAGAAAGAGTTCCATGCAGGGGCCCTCTGCCTTTTCGGGTATGCCCAGGATGCGTACATTATTGCGCCTGGACCTGCCCTCTCCTTCTTCAATTCTGTCTTCTAGCACCTTCAGTTTGGACATTGTGTTATGGAGTTGTTGTTGCACGGTGTTCATTCTGTCCTCCGTATTAGAAATGCGCTGCTCGGCTTCCCCGGTGCGTGCCGTTAGTTTTTGGAGGTCGTGCCTGAGGAGGGAAACATCCATGCTAATTCCGTCCATTTTCTGCTCCATGGACGTGCGGGAGTCGGTAATGGCGGCCATGATGTCTTTGAGCGATATTCCTTGGTCCGTCTCCATGTCGACTGAGAGTTTAGTGGGTTGGGGAGGAGGAATGGTGTATTGATCCATTTTGCTTTGGGCGTGAAGCTTCCTCGGCCTGTCCTTCCCCATAGCGCCCGGTCCACCGTGTACGCTATGTGGGCTGATGTGGTCAGCCTCGCCTGAGCACCACACTGCCAGGTGTGCCCCTTGTCTCTTTTACCTTGACGGCAGATCACACCCTTCGTAGCTGCTGTGCTCCGGGGATATGTCCACCCTCCAGGGCCGAAGGATGTAGCGTGCCTCCCGGGGCAAGGCATGCTCTTCGCTCTCACACCGGCCCACTGGTCCACGCGTATGATCCTGGGGTCGCCTCACAGGGCCGCCCCGCTCGGAGGGCAGGGCTCACCGGTCTGCTCTCCCCCTGCAGGCCTTCTTGACTTCCCAGCCAGTGATGGTGCTCCGGCCAGTCCCCCGAGGGGGTGGGGGCCGGCGCAGGAGGCCTAGGGTCCGCTCTTTGGCAGGCTCTCCCGCTACCTTCTTGTCTGTGCTGTCCTGCAGGGAGCGTGTCTCCGGTCGGGGCCTCCCCGGGTCCGCACCTTTCTCCCGCTGTGATCGATCAGTCCGTTGCGGTTCGGCTGCTGTCTCAGCGCGGCCTCGCTGGGTGTGCAGAGGAGGTTCAGCTGCGTGCGCCCGCGGCCATTTTGAAAGCGGGCCGGCTGCTGTCGCTAGAGAACTTCACACGGTCGTCTCCGGAGAATCCAACCGCGGTTCTCTTCGATCTTCGCTCCAGGAATGCCCAAGGGTGTTCGCTATCGTATCGGAGTATTTCCAGCTCTTATTACCCCTAAAACAGGCTTTTTTATATCAGGATGTTAGTGCGGCCGCGGGAGCCGAGCAGATGCACGTCTACTCCATCCCGCGGTTAGCCACGCCCCCACCAAATTTGATCTATTCTTAACTTAGTTTCTCCTAATATATGCATTTCACACTTCAAATGGTCTCCTGAGAGATGCCGTTTAGGGGTCTGGTAGTTCTTCTGATGTCGCAGCTGGTGGAAATCAACATCTCAGCATCGTCATCGTACGTGTGGGATCCTGTGCTAATCTGTGAGGGATTGTCTTGAAAAAATTCCCTCATTTATTATAATGTTGTGTGCGCACTGCTGATGCCACTTGGATCTACCTGTTAAATATAGATGGGTGTGGCAGTGAGGCCTTCTTTTGTGAAGTGTGTTCTTAGACATATAAAAAAGGACATCATTTTGCACTGGTCCCTGCTGACACCATTGACATTTCCGCAAGGTACTACCTTCTGTTGGCATATCTGCGTAGACAACACTTTAATTATTTATTTATTGGATTTACTTACGTTGAATGGATGTTGTATTCCAGACCCTACCAACTTAACCCAACCTCGTTGTCATTTTCACCCATCATGACATTGCTGCTGGGTGTCATGAGTGAAATTGTATAGAATAGGTTAAGTCTTTGCAGGGTTCTGGAGTTGTGGCATAAGAATTCCACAGTGTGAGTCCTTTAACCAAGATCAGGCAGCCTGCTTTAGATCTTAGCCTGTGATTGGTATTGAAGTTGAGTTAGAGGCGGGACGATGTTCCCATGCATTTTGGATGTCATGTGATAATTTATTTTCTACAATGCAGTGGGGCCTTACGCCAAACAAATGTGTGGATGGGGCAGCCCTACTTTAAACTTGAGACATGCTCCAAATGAGAGCATATTATTTTGACTATTGCTCTAAATGGTGTTATTGAAATAGAGTTATGGATTTCAGTGCAAGGATTAAGTACAATGGGCCTCATTACAAGTATGGCGGTGTGGTAAAAAAACAGCAGTAATGCAGTGGTAACTCTGTTACCACTGCATTACAGCACTGCTGTGAAAGACCACAAAAAGAGGCTTACTAAAAAGAAATGGAGGTCAAAGAACAGTGTTTATTGCAGTCCAGACTGGGGTCTCAGCGCCCCACAATGCATGCGTACAGGCACCCTGGTGAGAGAGAGTCCCGAACAACTAGAGCGTCATACATATATACATTCAGGAATAACATATGATACACTTGTCCAGCCCCCTCGTGTGATAGGGTCACTAGAGTTCATGACTTTTTCACGTAGATGATATTGCTGAGACAATGTTTGTGCATTCTTCCCTGTCCTCCTATTTACAATTTACTGTCTGGGAGCGGGGCAAAGCAGTGCATGGGGGCATATTGTGTTCCCTGGTACAAAGTAACATTTGCTGTATAGTTTATCTATGTTGCTCTTGAAACATAATGTCAGTCTCCTCTAAAGCTTGGAAAACAGGATTTTCTCCAGAGGAGCATGTTGCAGCTGCACATTTATTACAATTAATGGTTCAATGAAGAAACATGGTCGAGACAGGCGGGCACCTAACTTATAGATTAGCTATGCTACTGCAAGGACTTCAAGGTTCTACAGTGTAAGACAAACAACATGCTCAGCAGAATGTGCATTTCTGTCTCATAAACAACAGAAAGTTCATGCCCCGGCCTTCTACCGCATTCAGAGTGAGAAAGGCAAAATGAGCAAGGAACTGAACTGAACATTGCATCCAAGATGGTGAATAAAACAAAATGGCCTCCATTATTGTAGCAGTAGGTTTGTAGTGTGACGCGAATGTGCTTAGGCCGACATGCATACCTATAGGACCCTAAACTAAATATATTTTCACAAACCCTCCTTTTGGACTAAGCCAAACATGACATCCTCAGATGACCAGGATGCAGAGTCGTCATTAGAACACCCTGAATCATCACAATCATAAATACTGATGGCCATAAACTCTTTTATAGCAACATCCTGCATGATCAGTGCGTTGGTGACGTGTACAGGCAAATGTGGGTTTGGTTTCAGTTTGACTAATGAACGTGCACAACAATCCCCTATCATAGAACCCAGGACAGGTAAACATTGAATAGAGCAGCAACAAAAGAGAACTATATTAAGCCCTTTAACTAAGACAGAAAATATCTTCCAACCCCAGGTTCGTAGTAGATTCCCAAACCATGTGCTAAGATCCCAATACCCTCGGGGAATGTGTACTTCTGAACCCAATATGTGTAGTCTCTTTATTGCTTGGAAAATTGTGGGGCAGAGTCAGGTATGTAAACGCAACACGCGGACACGACCATTTTGCATACACCACCACGCTCAGCCAGGATGACGTCTAGCACCATCCTGTTCAGAAGAGCCACTATTCTAATGGCCTTTTGTTCCAGTGTCATATTGAACATGAGATCAGTAGTTTCATTGATAGTTTTCTCCAAAATCCTAGCTGGTTTCCTAATATCTTGGGAGTTAATTATCTGTCCCCAGAACGGAATCATGGACTTGGCAATGTCCCCCAACACCTGCAGGGGGGTGTCACTTCTATTTCCCTTCTAGGACGAGTTTTCAAGATATCGGTGCTGGAAGTGATATATACCCCAGGTAAAAGTATTCCCAAATAACATGTACCCTGCCAATCTTTAGGTAACCAAGGATAAGCTTCACTTCCCCGACAAAATAGATTGAACCCCCTATATATAGAGGCCTATCCTCTTTCACTAAAACAGCTGTGTTCATGCACTTATCAAATGAGCCCATAGGTTGGGAACCTTCCTTTCGTAAACAGAACGGGACAGTTTCAGGATCATGGTTTATGGTGTATGATGGAGGAGTGACCTCCTTATTCCCTACTGGAGTCATTTTAAAAGAAATAATCAATTGGTAGGGTCTGGAATATTTGTCAGAATGTTTAACAGTAGCAGTGTTGACGGTGCGTTTGCAAACACTGAACATCCAAGCCGCAACAATACCAGTCAATCAAATTCATTAACATTTGTACCATCAAATTTACCAGCGCCACTGTCATTCCATTGTCCAAAGAACAGTGCTCTGAATGCGGCATAACATGCAGTAGACGGAGAGAGAGGATGAATATACCAACCTGTCCCCTTCTCACTATGTTGTGGCAGATGTGAGCAAACCCAGCAATTGGTTTTATTCAGAATAGCATGTGTTGCATTCATAATCATAAGGAGGGTGTTGTTACGATAACCCCCTCTATGAATGAGGTCATGTGGATGAAGAGTGTATGCGTACACATGTAAGGGAGAAATTGTAGATGTACTGTCAGTTGGCAACAGAGTATCGAGTGGATGTGCACTTTCCAAGTACCATAGTACAGGTATCAATGTGACCATAATGCAGGTTATCACAGAAATTATTATCCATTTTGTCCTCACGGACCATGACCCTAGATATACAGGCCCATCGGTCTGAAAATGTACCATGTCCTCATTTAAGTGAGCAGCCCCAAACGTAGGCATAGTCATTCAGTGTCCGTTAAGAAGCCTCACTGGTAGGCTTTATAAGGGACGTGAACACACTGTGAAATATAATGCACTGGAATAGTGGAAGCAGGTGTCTGTCCTACAGCTGGAATCTCTACTTTCGGGACTAGTGTCGGAGGAACCTCTCTCATAGGCAATTGTACAGTAGGGAGCTCTAATCG
Source organism: Ambystoma mexicanum (assembly GCF_040938575.1). Taxonomy (NCBI): domain Eukaryota; kingdom Metazoa; phylum Chordata; class Amphibia; order Caudata; family Ambystomatidae; genus Ambystoma; species Ambystoma mexicanum. Next base: position 585,198,229 of record NC_090934.1, read on the forward strand.
CTTGTTAAGCAATAGGGCCAAATCGAGTGACAGAGGTTAATGTGGTGTTAGGTGAAAATGCTCTTTTGTAAATCATCATCATATCCGCAGGACCACACGAGTTTCTTTTCATGCATTCATCTTGTAAATACTCAACCATCACTTGTAACACCTTCCGTGTATGCTGACTAAAGGTATCATGCACTTCAATAGGAGAAATAGAGACATCTGAAATCCATCTAACTGCGTCCCTTTTGCAAATATGAATTTCTTCACTAACGGCTTTCAATGGAGGCAAAAAAAAATTCTGTACGTACGACGTGTGTTGTTTTTCCCTATTCAATTAATCTTTGTGCAAGCAATCAAGTTCTCTCTTATATACAAACAATTTTGCAACATGTTCGCATATCTTTATTGCAGTATCTCTTGAACAAGACAAAAAAAACAAATACCACAATTCTTGTAGAACAGCTGAATCAGTCAAATCACTCCATAATTCTGCAAAATACACTCCCATTTGTTCTACTAACACCTTCTGTTGAGGAATACCCCCTTGATCAGATATTGAACTCACGGCAGAGGTTTCATCACCCCCCTTCATGTATGTTTCAGCCCATTCACGCAGTTTACTCTTTCTCTCTGCAGATATCGTACTACGTGTCACTATTCTCAAATCAGTGTCAAGCACATCATGTACTGGAAGGGGAGTGGAAGTGGAAGCAGCCGGCAAAGAAGGTAAAAATAAATCATGCATGCTCAGCGGTGAAGGAAATGTCGGTGCAGTTGGTACAACCGGTGTAGTGGCAATTGGACTAGGTGCAGATGTGGGGGGAGGCACATAAGGAGGTGGTGTAGTTGAATCGGCTCTCCACTCATTCAGTAACTTATTCAACAACTCATGTAAATCTTGTGACAGATATATTTTCTGCACATGTAACTGAAAGGCCCTATCCATGCGCCTAATGGCCTCACTCTGTTTTTGTTGACCATGAACTAAAGCCTTCTTGGCATTTGTCATATGTCTATGTGCATGCTTCACTCTACTTTTGAGTCACTTATTCGCTTCCTTCTTCCAATCTCTAATAGCATAAAATGCTAATGCAGCTGGTCTAGCTTTTTTATGCAACAGTAGAGAGTCCAAATATGCTATTCTCGCTAAATCAAAACTTCCCAGTACTGGACACTGAAGGTCTGGAGCATGTCTGGTTTGTCGATGCCAAATATCATTGAATACAATTGCGCCTAGGCCATGAGATATATATATATGTCATATGCTGCTGACCCCTCGGGTGGTGCGGGTTGACTATGTTTCAAATTCTTAGATTGTCTTCCTCAGCAACAAAACATTGCAAAACAGGATGACATTTTACCAGGCATACTAAAACCTCAGTCTTACCTGGCCAAAATATTTACACGTAAATGCTACTACAAATCAAATTACCAGGCCGTTTCCTTCCTGAAACATGCTCACCTGATTTCCAATCAAGTCCAAAGGAAAATCGTCATGGCTGGCAGTTCCTGCAAACAAGCAGAACAAGCCTCAATTCCCGAACCCTCGCCGCAATGTCCTCTAGACACTGCGATCGGCTGGAGATCAGGCGCAGCAGTCTGTGAGGAAACACATCTCTTACCCACTGATCTCGATCCAACAGCCTTGTCTTCGTCCAACACGAATGGAACATCAACGGGAGGGTCCCTGTTTGGGCGCCATCTGAAAGACCACAAAAAGAGGCTTACTACAAAGAAATGGAAATAGCCAGTCGCAAGGTCAAAGAACAGAGTTTATTGCAGTCCAGACTGGGGTCTCAGCGCCCCACGATGCATGTGTACAGACACAGTGGCGGGAGAGAGCTACGAACAGCTAGAGCGTCATACATATATACATTCAGGAATAACATACAATACACTTGTCGAGCCCCCTCATGTGATAGGGTCCATAGGGTTCATGACTTTTTCACATAGATCATATTACTGAGACAGTGTTTGTGCATTCTTCCCCGTCCCCCTATTTACTATTTACTGTCTGGGAGCGGGGCAAAGCAGTACGTGGGGGCATATCGTGCTCCTTGGTACAAGGTAACATTTGCTGTATAGTTTATCTATGTTGCTCTTGAAGCCTAAGGTCAGTCTGCTGTAAAGCTTGGAAAACAGGATTTTCTTCAGAGGAGCACGTTGCAGCTGCACATTTATTACAATTAATGGGTCAATGGAGAAACATGGTTGAGACAGGAGGGCACCTATCTTATAGATTAGCTCTGCTTCTCTAAGGACTTCAAGGTTCTACAGTGTAAGACAAACAACACGCTCAGCAGAATGTGCATTCCTGTCTCGTAAATAACAGAAAGTTCATGCCGCAGTCTTCTACCGCGTTCAGAGTGAGAAAGGCAAAATGAGCAAGGAACTGAACTGAACATTGCATCCAAGATGGTGAATAAAACCAAATGGCAACATGGGCTCCATTATTGTGGCGGTAGGTTGCGTGACGCAGATGTTCTTAGGCCAATATGCATACCTATAGGACACTAAACTAAATATATTTTAACAGCTGTACTGCAACTTTGGTGGGGAGGCAGAGGAAAAACCTCCAGCAAAGTGATGGATTTAATTCCATTGCCTTACTGCCAAAACTGTCCAAATCAGCAAATTACTGCCAATGGAAATACCACTGGTGATAAAGCCACCCAAATACCCATTGAGTCCTAGGCTATGCACTCCACAAATTGGGACTAACACCGCCATACCACCACTTGTAATCTGGCAGTAAATCCACCGGACCATGATTCTGTTTGGCAGTATTCCTGCGGATTTACCACTGGAATACCACAAACCTTGTAATAAGGCCCAATGAGTTGTTTTAATGCCAGGTATACTCATGAACTGTCCAAGATTTGAATAGTCTCAGATGCCCATAAATTCACCATAGAGAATACCAAATTATTGCAGAGAATTTATACTCCCACATCAAGAGCCTCGAAATATGGCCATGCTTTTCTTGTGGATTCCATCCCCACCGGTATCCTGCAGATGTGTCAGGAACCACTTTGGAATCAGGCACACTGGTTACTGCTGTTCCTGCCGATTGCCATGGCAAGTAACAGAGAACACCATCCGGAATACAGGATCCGGCATCCGCTGCAGCAAGTCACGTATTGCTACGTGACTCGCCGGCAATGTAGAAGTCTGCTGCAATTGCAATATAATGGATTGAAGAGGACAGAGCAGCACTTCTCTATTTCCCCTTGAGTAGACGTTGTTCTGTTACTATTCTTGTTGCTATTCTTGTTACGTTGATGCGGACCATGTAGTGGATATTGTTTTGTCTTGCCCTTCTAAGACCACGCTGATTGACTATTGGATTACTGGATGTTGACTCAGACTGCTACTGTATTTCCTGTTCTGTTGTTTGTTCCTGGATTCTTTGACTTTGACTCAGACCGATATCGAATTTCCTTGCTTTGCTGATCCTTGAATTTTTTTGGTACTGACCTGGATTGTTCTTTGAACCTCCTTGCCTTATGCCATTTTGCCCTCTGGATTGGTTTATCCTTAGTCCATTTATTGTGACTTCCAATTTGCTTTCTGGATTTGGAAAGACACATCCTTGTTACATTTGTGGTTTCCTCTGCTCCTTGGACATTACCTATCCAATCACCCTTCCCTTTCCACTTGGATTTCCTGGATTCCATTCCTTGCATCTTCCATTTGCTTCTGAAAAGGTAGGTGAGTGGAGGTTGGTTTCACTGTGACCAGGTGGTACCATTGGACCCTACAGTAACCTATTGTACATTCCCTTGCAGCCTGGAGTGGGTCGCTATCCTCCCAACCATTCAACCAAGTCCACTGCCACCCATTTTGGGAATTCCACATGGGCTCTATTCTCCAGAGGAAGGTCAGTCATGTTATCACGACCCCTGGTGTGGACAGACACCCAGGTCTGGCAATAATGTGATTATGGAGAGAGTGCTGACAGTAAACCTTGCCTAGGTAAGAAGCCTGCTCTGTTCTGTTTGTCATCTTCCTTGCAAGGGTCTGTTTGGGACATAATTAGGCATGGGCACATAAAAGTATTCGACATTTGGGAATCACTGTACGTACATTTTTTCAACAAACTGATTAGTGCTTTGGGTGCATTGATGGGACAATGTGTCAAATGTACTTTAAAGTACATTAATCCCATACCATTGGTCAAAACTGCAAGCTGCATTAATCTTGCCCACAAAATTCACCAACATTTTCCTATAGGGCCAGAATTTTAGGGCATTGTCTATCACACTATAGGCCAGTATGAACCTGGTACTTGCCAGTCTCATATAGCCTTCCGGCATGCCTACAACCATTAACCTCTCAGAAACCCCCAAAGCTCTTTAGAGGAGCAGCTGCATGCATCCTATATGTTGGCGGCATGAGATTGTGCCGTGTTTGACACCAGCAGTTGTGCCAATACTGCAACGTGTGTTCGAAAGAAGATACCCATTGAGACAACCCTACCGAATGCATCCCAGAACTGATGACAACCTAAGGGAGGAACTCCCTTAAGGAATATGAGAAGGAGCAGAGAAAAGAAGCTAGTGATGTCACAAAAAGTATGCAAGACCTCCTGAGATACTGACTGAAGAAAATGTATAGACCTTAAAGAAACTAATGACGAAGTAAAGAATCAGGTAATACAAAGAAGATGATTACTCATGCACAAAGTGCTGATGAAAATTAGCCATTCAATAAATGTACAGATGCTGAAACACAAGGTAGAGTAAGTCATCATAGAAGCTGGCTATGCATAGTGAATATAACGCAGGTGAAGCCGCCATTATTTAGAAGCTGGACATCAGTTTCATGAATTTAGTAAGCCGGGACCCATGAAGCAGGAAGGGAAAGCTGTGTCTCTGCAAGAATAAGCAGAATCATGGAGCTGCAAGACGAGGCTGTGTGGCCTGGAGTCAAGACTGAAGTAGCCATGGTCGGCTATCTATTCTGGAAATAAGCAAACGTGCGGAGGGTGAATCATCTCTTGTTAAGGTGCAAAGAAAGAACAGCAAGAGTGCCAAGTTTAATTCATTTAAAGCATTAAAAACCTGAAAAATGGACCAAATCATGGTCTCCTGTCACTTGAGCCAAAGATGAAAATAGAGTTCGAACTTAGAGTCCCAGAACACGATAATGAGTGCTCTCACTACCATTTATTCTAAAGACAAGGATATTTTGCAAGGCCAAGTTCAAAGACAATCTTCTTGGCAGAAGCCATGGGCGATGAGAGATGCTGGGCTAATTGGGAGGTGGGATAGCGTCATGCCCCATCTCCTTTCACCTGGGTCTGGGCTTACATGCTGCTAAGTGAACCGAATGTTCCAGACCTGGCACAAGCGTGCCAACCAATTGTATTAGCCCATATAACGAAGGACCTTATAGTTTGAAGACCAATGTGAAACTGTGTATAAAATGTTTCTGAAAACTACATGTTTTAGAGGAGGACAGATGTTGTCCACTGCAGCCAATCACAATCCTAGTCCCTATAGAAAGTATACTTAGATGATCCCCTTAGCCAATTCCGATCCTTGATAGATTTTCATTATCGTCACGTAGTATGATGTCACTTTTGACATACTTTTGGTATAATGTCTATGTTTTGTGAAAAGATCGCTGATAGAAACTGAGCGTACGTCCGTTGATGTTCGCTGTAAACTCCCTGTTTTCGATCATTGTCAAAAAAACAGTACTTTGCCCTCTTCCTGAGTTGGTTCCGTTTTCTGAACTCTGACCTAATCTGTGTGATCCCATCCATTACATATGCACGTTCCTAAACGGCCCTAAACTCAGCTCTCTTCGGGAAAAGAGGTTTAACGACCAACTACTTTCCCCTCCTTAGGCATCCCTTTTTGGTTGCACCTACCTTGTCAGTTTCAGGTCTGGATAGCAATTACTATTATTTATACGAAACTGACTATGAACTGCTGGGCTGCGGACATGGGTGTGTAGCAGACTCTCTTCTTACATTGGCCTTCAATAGCTGCCTGCAATGGATGGCAGTCATGGGAAAATCTATCTATCTATGGTTGTGTTCCGTTAATAAGTATATCAGTGCCTGTTCATCGCATGTCTCCCTACACCCACATGTGACTATATCTGGATGGAGCGCCCCATCAAAATCAAGGGGAGGGGGGGGCTGACAGAACACCCAGCACTCCACGTATGAGCCACCAACAATGTATGCACAACAAATTAAACAGTACTGGACACGTGATCCAATTAAATAAGGTAACTCACCACATGAGTTGGTATGAAAAGCCTGAAAGGAACATGAAAACAATCAGTCTGGGCTCAAATCCATTGTCTTTGCTGGAAAGGAATTCTGCATGCTGAACCCATCACCAGATAGAGATCTGACCTTAAGTAGACTCAGAAATAAGCCATGTGTTTTGAAATTTGTCAACAAATCTAAGAGTTCAAAGAGCTTTGCACTTCTAATTCAGGTCACATTTTTCACATTCTGAGACTACCTGAATGATGGGAGCCTGGAGCACACATCTCATTGATATGGGGCGTAAGAACAAGGATACAATACGCCATATTGTGCACTCTGTGATTGTATAATTTAATATCCAATCGATTTTTCAATTATTGTAACTTTTGGAAAATGTGTGTTCTAATGCACTTAGGCGTCATAATATATTTTACAATTATCAGCAATGTGTGGCTGCTAGTGACGAATATGAAAAGCAATTTTGCAAAGTATGCAAAGCACCTGTAGTCCGAAAATAAAATAAATATCAGCCTTCTTACTAAACTATTTATAATTCTGGCATGCTGTGAATCATTTACGTGATTTGCTATTGCTTTCTTTTTTGGCAAATATCTTTATAATACAAAGATACAAAGAAGCCTGCAACATCTTTTGTGACTAATCGAGAGAGATTGTCACTTCTCCCCAAGGGGGAGCCACCCCCTTTGGGACTAGGGCGTTAACCTGCTATGCTTAACACCCCCTAGGGGACTGGGCAAACAAATTCCCACTTGATGTGACTCCCGCTTAGGGGCCAGAGACCCTGATACGGGCACCAGTCACCTCACCCCTCTTGTTAATACCTTAATGGGATTTGTATGGGCATGCTTTTGTAATGACCAAATGCTGCTATTTGCGGGGTCTGACTTGGCTTCTGAATCGGTATGTACAATTATCTCCCACAAAGAATGACAGACAAATCAACCAGCCCCTGGAGCAGTGGCCAGGATACAACCAATCCCTGAAGAGCCTCAGGGGTACATGCAGAATTTAACTAAGGGATACAGCCCCAAGGAGGTGTGGCCAGAGACAGAGATGACACACAAGAACCAGTGTGCTGAGGTGGGAGACATTGTGGGAAAATGCAGCAGAGCAGCTAAGGAAGCCCGATGTGGCATCCAGTTTAAGCATCACGTAAGCAGTGCTGTATCGGAAGGAGGAAAGGAGAGACCGAGAGTCCTCCAGAAGAGCACCACCGCCTGACACTCAGCATGCAGTTGCTCACCGACATCCTGCAGGCCCTGCGTAGAAGAAGCGGTGAGCAGCTGCCAGGAAGGAAGAGAGATTCCTCAGAAGAGTGATGTAGCTCCCAGCGGAAGAGTCGCAAAGTGGCTCTGCACCAAATGAAGAAAAGGAGAAGCTTGTCAATCCTCAGAAGGAGAGCCACCACTGGAGAGTAAGTATGCAGTTCATCAACAATAGAGGCAGTGGGCGGCTAAGTGATCAAAGGACAGTCAAACCCAGATGCTCAGAGCAGAGCACCCAAACCGTGCATGGGGGAAAGAGGAAAAAACAGACTGTGGTGTGGAAAAAGAGGAGAACCCAAACCCTGCAGTAGGCATCGAACCTCTGAGTGGGCCAAGAGGAGAAACCAAACCCCCAAGTGTGGCAAATCGAAACCCGGAGTGGAGAGAATGTAAAATAAAATCCCCATATTGGGGAGTAAGAAGAAACAGAACCTAAAGCGGGAAAAGAGAGCGACTGAAATTCCATTGTGGGGAGTGAGGAGAAGGACTGAAAGCAGCCGAGTGGTAATGGACAGTGAGAGACTGAGGCTGGAATCCCGGGATAATAAGAACTGCCTGTTGTTTAAAACTTGGACTATGTGCAAAGACCTATACTAAGGAGACTGGGTGCCGGCCAGAAACCAGCAGCCTTCCCTGACAATGTCTCCTTTCCTTAATTTTGGCATTAGGATGTTTTCTGTAGGAGTAGGCAAACTGAGCCGGTTATAATAGGATTCTGGAGAGAGGACTGCAGTATTATGTTACAGACTAGACAACGAGCCCCCACCCGCTTTTCTAACATAGGGATTGGACCTCTAGAGTTAGGGAAAGTTGTTTCTTTTGAACTTAATCCGATCCCAATAAACCCTTCTAAAAACATGTCTTGTTGTACGAGTCCTAATTCTGAGTTGTCCTATTGCAGTACAGTTGTGACAATCACTACATACTTATAATAATAAAGCAATGTGTCTACCCAAATTAAAATGAATTGCGGTTGAGTTGTGTATAGCCCTGGTATTTGTTGCCATGGGCTGGTGGTTGGTTTGTGCGGCTTCCTTATCCCCCAGGTCAGCGAGGGACCAGTTACCACCCTATTACCCACAGGCCAGCTGCAACAAGAGGGTAACTTTGGCAACATGCAAATTAGAAACAGTTGTCCATTAATGTTGCACAATTATAGAAAATATGTGCAAGAGCGCTGCTTGCCACATCAATGTACTAAAGTGTGTTCACAAATTATGTACGAGAATATTTTCTTAAATTAATCTTTATTAATCTATGTATTCCATATACATGTACTAGTATTATGCATTTAATGGCCAAATGTTTCAATATAAATCATCCAAATGTAATAAACAGACTACAAGTGAAAAACCTCATCCTCATCACATAGGCGTCTTTTTCTTCAAAATTAATATAGTGAGTGATATTCTTATTTTGTCCAAAATGTTTGTTAACAATATCTATGTATTTCTTATGTAGTATTTAGTGCCCTGCCAACGCGTGTTTCGACCAACAGTCTTTATCAAGGCAAAAGTTGATTCAGTGATTAGACTAAATTAAGTGATGTGTCCTGTTGTCAGTCACTTTTAAAGTATCCCAATAAATTGTCTTTGGGTATCTATATATGGCCTCAGAATTGGTCTTGAATCCATAGTCATGGCATATACGATATGATATGATATGATAATTCATTTATAACACGCCTATACACAAGTGTTTCTCGGTGCAACAAGACAAGGAGGAGGAAACAGAAGGTGGACAAACAAGGATCTTACTAGGCCTTGTGTCATTCAGATTGCGCAAGTGTGTGAAAGAGGAGAGGGAAGAAGTTCCAATGGGGCTGGGGAGTGAGGAGAAGGGCAGGTGACTCAATACATGCTGCCAAAGGGTGGTTTTTAAGTGCAAAGAGAATGGACTGTAGGTTTACAGATACAGTGCCTTAAGTGGAACTGGAGGTGGTTCTGCTCAAGTTTGAGAGAGTCAGGGAGGCTTTGTCAGCGGGAAAAGAGATCTGCCCACATTCTCTGCTTGGAAAAGTGTTTGATCCTCAGAAAATTGAAGGTGGATGAGCGGAGAACTCGAGAAGGAAAATGTTTATGAAGAGAACGTTGGAAGTAGTGCGGTCCCAGGCCCTAGAAAGCCTTGTGGATGATGCAAAGGTTCTTGAATTTAATCCATGTAGCTGCAAGGAGCCAGTGCAGAGATTTCAGAGCTGGAGAGATACGATCCCTGGGCTTGAGGCCAGGGAAAAGACTTGCAGTCCTGTTCCGGATGAGCTGTAAAGGTCGAAAAGCAGAGACAGGCAGATTTAGAAAGAGGCTGTTGCACTAGTCCATCCTGGAGAGGACCAGGGGTCTGGAGATAGGGAGCTTCTGGGGAAAGTGAGAAAAGGCAGAATACCTATGAGGAGGTGCAGCTGAAAGTGCGACTTCTTAGAGACGTCAGAGATATGAGAAGAGAAAGAGAGGGGGGAGCCGAAGATGACACCAAGGTTCTTAGCCTTACAGAAAGGAGCAGGAAGAGGATGCAGGGTGGGCAGCCAGAGAGAGAGAGGAAAGGAGGGAGCAGGTGTCCGGATGAGGAGGATCTCGCTCTAAGTGGCATTAAGGCAGAGATCATTGGCAGCACACCATTCCTGAATTGCAGCCAGACAGTCTGGTATGAGAGAAGGATCAGAGGTGGCTGAGGGGAGCCTGAAGGAGAGCTGGGTGTCATCCGCATAACACTGAACGTTAGAAAAGACTGTACCGAGGTGGTGGGGAAGAGGTGCCTGGTAGTGGTTGAATAGCCAGGGAGAAAGGTTAGACCCCAGAGTAGAGAGAGAGCTAGAAGAGAGGAAAGACCCCAGTTGGAACTTGGGGGGTCGGTCAGTGAGAAAGGAGGTCAACCAGGACAGGGCCTGACCAGTGATACCCAGGTTGTGATGGAGGCGATTGAGTAGGATGGCATGGTTGACCATGTTAAAAGCAGAGGATAGATTGAGGAGAATGAGGACGGAAGAAAGATTAGAGTCAAGATTAGAGAGCAAATCTTCACAGGTGTTCAGGAGAGCAGTTTCCATGCTTCTGGCAGCTCTGAAGCCAGACTGGTCGAGACAACCAACAGATTCAGTATGCAGATTAAGATGGGAGATGGCCAGTTTTTGAGGAGTTTGCCCAGGAAAGGAGTAATGGAGATTGGGTGATAGTTAGCCGGAGAGGAAGGATCGGCAGAGGGCTTCTTAAGAAGGGGGTGCACAAGGTAGTGCTTAAGGGGGCAGCAAAAGGTTCCAGTTGCAAAGGAGTGATTTCAGAAAACGATCAAGGCTGGAGCCAGGGTGTTGATGTGGTCCTTGATGGTTCTGGATGAGCAGGACTTGTTATGTTATGTAATGTTATTTTTTATTTTTTATTTATAGACTTTTAGTTTTGTAAAAGAAAACAAACTTTTTGTCATTCCCATTCCCAATCCCCTATCCCACATAATTAAGAATTTCATGTCTGGAGTTATGCGGACGTGGGCTAATCTACAGTTCTGCAGTTGTATTATCTGGGGGTTCCAGTCTTTCCAACCTTTGTGGTAATATCATGTCCATGAAGTTAATTACGCCGCAGGTTAGCTGCACATTTGTTCCCATAATCAAATGGGTCCTTCATTCAACCATGTTACCGTTTTTAGGGGCATAACGTTCTAGATGCAAGGAACGTTGGCCGGAGATCTGCGGACATTCAATTATTAGATGTTTAGTGGATTCAGGCTCCTTCTGGCAGAAGCGACATTTGTCGTTCATAGTCATTGAGTCTTTTATTCTCAACAGCCACTCCTTTGTATTATAAAGATTAAGGCGTAGGCGCAAGAACTGATTCCGATGGTAATTGGATGGGAATCTAGCCAGATACTTTGTCAGTACACCCATTTTTTGCACGCTCAGGCCTAAATCTATTGCTGAAGTTAATGCGACACGTTCTTCCGCGTTTTTTATCCACTTCCATTGTTTGAATTTATCTTTTGCCAGTTGGGGTATCTTTATAACCAAAGACATTTTTATGTTCGCTTCTTCTAAGATTTCTAATAGTTTCTCTTCCCAGCTGTTTATTAATGACGCAGATGAGTCCTGGTTCTTATTGGCTAGAATACAGTACGCCTTCGATACTGGCGATATTCTCATTTTCCTTAGAAGTGCTAATGATTTCCACAATACTATAGTATGTAGGGAGTCCAGACCCAATTCGTGCCTCAATGTCACCATTGAGACACATTGCGGAAGATGGAGAACTTTGCGCCAGAAACAGCCCTCTAGTTGCGTCCAGAAATTTGTGCTGATGTTCCACCCTGTTTCGCTGCCAAAACATACTGCTGGTGTCACTTTTTGCAAGTAAAAGGTCACCACAGGTTGAAGTGAAAATTTTCCATAGTTTATGTGCAGTTTCCGTCCTTGCAAGGAAAACATTCGCATACGGGAGTGAATTTCATTGGTCCAGCTCCATTCTCTGATCGAGATGTTAAAGGAATCGAATGGCATCTGTTCTAGACAGTATCTCATTGTCTATTTTCCAGTTGAAACACACTTTTGTTTATTTAGTTTTCTGTCCAAAAGCCATCACTTGAGATTTTTTCACGTTTATCATTAGGTGATTAGCCGTTAAGTAGGTCTGTAGAGCTGACATTGATCTTTGTAGGCCTATTTCAGTGCTATCGAGAAACACTATGTCATCTGCATAGATTATGTGGCTTATGTGAGTTCCGTTTACTTTAGGGGGAAAGCACCGTGTTTGTGAGAGTGCCTCAGGCAAGTCGGCAATAAAAAGTTTAAACAACAGGGCTGCAAGAGGGCAACCCTGTTTTACACCCTTTGTTGTTTCTATTTCGTCTGATAATTCACCTCTGCGTTTAGGCGCACGCGAATGCTAGTCTTAGCGTGTAGTGCCATCAGCGGTGATAATAACTCATTTGGGCAGCCCCACGTCTTTAATTTTTGCCACAGGAGGTTGCGATTGATGCTATCAAAAGCTTGTTTTAGGTCAATAAAAGCTAAAAACAATTTTTTTTGTGTTTTAAAGCATCTAGTTTGGCCAGATTTAATAGCAGTAGATTGAGTTCTACACCGACTCCTTTAGTAAACCCAGTTTGTCTCACGTCGTAGATCTTATTATTTTCAGCCCATTTCGAGATTTTTCTTTGCAGGAATGTAGCAAATATCTTCCCCATAGTATCCAACAGCGCTATGGGCCGATAATTAGCTGGGTCTTCTCGATTTCCTCTTTTAAACACCGGGAATATGATCGCTTTAGTCCAAGAATCAGGGATTTTTGATGTTTGGGCAATTTGGTCAAATAAGACTTTGATGAATTGTGCCCAATTTTCTTTGTTCGTTTATAGCATGATGTTAGAAATCCCGTCAGGGCCTGCAGCTCGTGATGATTTCAGATTTTGAATTGCTTTTTTAATTTCAACAACTGATTCAATGACATTCCAGTTACACTCTTCCAGTGTGGACTTTGGAAGGCTATCGGCGTAGTCATTGTTGAATACCGCGTTATAATGTTTCACCCAGATGGCAGCATTCACGCCATTTGTAGTTTGTTTGTTTTAGATGGCCGCTATTTATGATTTTCCATATATTTGAGCTGTCTTTTTGAATGAGTAGGCGCAACATTAATTCCGCTTGTTCCTGATCTCGTATGATGTTAAAGGACTTTATCCAATTACGGTACTGTTGACGTCTTGTGGCTATTTGCTGTTGCAAATTAATGCCGCCATTTTCCTTCAATTTTTTCAAATCTTTTGCTAATGATTTTTTTGCTTTGCATAGTTCAGGACTAAACGGATGGGTGTAATCGCTGATTGTCCTCTTGTTTGAGCTAGTAAACTGTTTTAGTAGAGATGCATATTCTACATGTAGCTTGATGGAACATGTATGAATGAAATCCATTGTCAATGTGTCGATCTGCTTGCTGTTTATTTGCAGTCGGTTTTGGGTATTATTGATGTCCAATTGTACGGTGTAACTTGGTTGGATTCTTGTGTTACATGTATGCCAAGATAGAATGAGTACATTGTGGTCACTTATGGAAGATTCTTTCACGTGTAAGTGTGAGATTAGAGCATGAAAGTTCTCAGACACCCAGATGTAGATTAGTGTTTTATTTAAATCACCTCAATGCCACGTTGCGGCTGCAGGAATATCACCTCTGGTGCATCCATTCAGCAGTACGCAATTGCGTGTTGTCAGTTCATGAGCCCATTTCGTACCACGATCAGAGGTTTTGGTTGGGATCTCTTGTATATCATTTGAGTTGCGTTCTTTTATTTTGTCGAACCATGTGAAGTTTAAGTCACCACAGACTAGTATAAATGGCTCGTCGAATGATGCATGGCAACTATCTATTTGCATGGTTACAGACGCCAAGTATTCTGCGTCTGAAATCATTGCTGGGTTCCAGTAGGTGTTTAATAACAAAAGATGTTGCTTTTGTATATTTCCCAGTTGGTCGTAAATTGAAGATCGAAGAGTGATCGCTTGTACGAATAGATTAGGATTTTGGATTCCGATCACTTCCCAGCCTGAGGAATTTTTTTTCATTGCAAGTAAGCCGGAAAAAGGACGGCCAGTTTCATTTTTTCCGGCCTCATGTAAGTAGATTGTATAGCCGTCACAGGATGGCGTCTTTCTGAGCCAAGTTTCTTGCAGACAGATGAACAGACTTTTAATGTCTTGAGATTTTCCTTCTTGAAATAAATGGGCGAAACCTCTGGTGTTCCATGATGTTAACAGTTGGGTTGTGCAATGTTATGTTACTTGGCATTTATATAGCGCTCTATATATCCCTGAATGGGGAAATACCGGGCCATTCCGACCTTGGAGGGCCTGGTATTTCCCCATTCAGGGACCCAGACCCTGTGCATTCCCATTCCCATTCAAGCCCCCATATGTCTAAATGGGAAAGGGGAGCATGCTAACAACGGGCCTGTTAATGACGGGCCCGTTGTTAGCATGCTGGACCGCTCAATGGACCCGCTAAGGACGCCTGGTTTAACCAGGCGTCCTTAGAGGGTCCCGCGAGCGGACCTCGTAATGAGGCGGTAGGGGGTTAACAGGGCCGGCAGCTCTACCGGCCCTGTTAACCCCCTACCGCCAGGGTTGTAATGACCCCCATAGTGTTATAGGATGTGTGGGTGCACCAGATATGTGTGCAGCTGATGTAATTGACAGATGTTAGCTGCTTCCTACCGTTAGGTGTGGTGCTGAAGATATCAGTTGGATGTGTGCAGTCTGGTGGGTGGACACCCAGACAGGGTTCTGGCTGCGTTAGGCCTGAAGGACGCTTATGTGAGCAATTAGGCCGGAATGTCATCGGCTAGCTGCGTTTTATTAGGGTGATGAGGTGTTCATGGGGTAGTAATCGTATGTGAACAGCTAGGCCGAATTTGTCAGTGGTATAGTTGTGTTCTAGTTGTGTGATGGTGTATAGTAGAGAGTAAGCGTAGTGATGTGATATGATGGTTATATTTAAGCGCCCAAGACCAGGCATGTGAACAGGATGGCAAGGAACACAGCGACACATGGGAACACAGTGATACATGGACACACAGTGACAGGGGTCTGGGTTTACAGCAACAGGAGTGGGGCATACAGATATATAGCAAAAGCATGGGGAACAGGAAAGCAGGGTACACAGTGACACACGTGTGGGGCATGCTAACATTTACATTTGCATTTCTATCTAGATGCGATTCAAGCTAATGTTCACAACTCCACCCAAGTGTGGGACATGCTAACATTTGCATTTCTATCTAGATGTGACTCAGGCTAATATTCGCAACTTCATTTGAGTGAGGCACATGCTTCCATCCACAAGTCCATCCAAGTGTGGGACATGCTGACATTTGTTTTTCTATCTAGATGTGACTCAGGCTAATGTTCACGATTTCATCTAGGTGTGGCACATGCTATCTTTCACAATTCCCTCTAAGTGTGGGACATGCTAACATTCACAATTCTGTCTAGGTGTGGGACATGCTGGGACATGCAAACATTCATATTTCTATCCAGATGTGACTCAGGCTAATGCTCATGATTTCATCAAAGTGTGGGACATGCTAACATTCACAATTCCATCTAGTTGTGGCACATGCTACCATTGACAATTCCATCTAGGTGTGGGACATGCTGGGACATGCTAACCTGCACAATTCTATCTAGAAGCGACGCAAGCTAATGGTCATGATTCCATCTAAGATTGCTACATGCTACCATTCACAATTCCATCTAAGTGTTGGACATGCTGACAATTGTATTCTATCTGGATGCGACTCAGACTAATGTTCACAATTTCATCTTAGTGTGGCACATGCTAACCTTTATAATTCTATGTAGTGTGGCACATGCTACCATTCACAATTCCATCTAAGTGTGGGACATGCTGACAATTGCATTCTATCTAGATGCGACTCAGGATAATGTTCATGATTTCATCTAAGTGAGGCACATGCTAACTTTTACACTTCCATCTAAGTGTGGCACATGCTAACATTTACAATTCCAACTAAGTGTGGGACATGATAACATTCACAGTACCGTCTAGGTATAGGACATGCTAACATTCACAATTCCATCTAAGTGTAGGACATGTTGACAATTGCATTCTATCTAGATGCGACTCAGGCTAATGTTCACGATTTCATCTAAGTGAGGCACATGCTAACTTTTACAGTTCCATCTAAGTGTGGCACATAGTATCATTTAAAATTCCATATAAGTGTGGGACATGATAACATTCACAATTCCATCTAAGTGTGGCACATGCTGACAATTGCATTCTATCTAGATGCGACTCCCGCAAATGTTCACAATTTCATCTAAGTGAGGCACATGCTACCATTCACAATTCCATCTAACTGTGGGACATGCTGGGACATGCTAACATTCCCATTTCCAGATGTGACTCAGGCTAATGCTCATGATTTCATCAAAGTGTGGCACATGCTAATATTCACAATTCTGTCTTGGTCTGGCGCAGGCCAAAGTTCACAATTCTAAGTGTGGGATTTCTAACATTCACAATCCTGTCATGGTCTGGCGCTGGCTAATGTTGACAATATAACTAGGTGTGGCATTGCTAACATTCACAATCCTGAGGTAAGGTCATTTTGAGTGGCAGGGTTTTCTGGAGTAGAGTGATTGCTGTACTCCCCACCATGCCACACTTACCTTGGTGGTTGCTACTGGTTGACAGCTGGTCGCTGGCTTCACTGGATTCCCCTGCGGACACCCGCTGACACACCTGGAGCCGCCACTGTAGGAGCCGCCCTTTGCTTTGGGGCCCTTCACTGCAGGGGCTGCCAGGCAGAGGGCTGGCCAGGTTTGTCCTTGATCGAATGTGGCGAGCAGACAGCAGGCTCGATGGTAGCCTGGGAAGGCACAACTTAGCAGCCAATCAGGGTCAGGGGCGGGCTGGGAGGCAGGAGGAGGGAAGTGAGAGGGAGAGGGGAACGGGGACTGCAGGCAGGGCCAGGGGGCTCAAACCACGGACCAAATTGGCCAAAACAAAGGCCCTGGAGCCTCTTTAGTAGGCCCAAACTCACCTGCGCTTCTAGGTCGAATGTGGCAAGCAGGGAGCGGGCTCGATGGTCGCCTGGGAAGGCTCAATTTAGCAACCTATCAGGGTCGGGCCAGGCTGGGAGGCAGGAGGTGGGAGGAAGGGAAGCGGCAGGGAGAGCCGCTCGGGGACTTCAGGCAGAGCCAGGGGGCCCAAACCACGGAACAAATTCGCCAAACCAAAGACCCTGAAGCCTCTTTAGTAGGCCCAAACTCACTTGCGTCTCCAGATCGAATGCAGCAAGCAGGGAGCAGGCTCGATGGTAGCCTGGGAAGGCACAACATAGCAGCCTATCCGGGTCGGGGGGCGGGCTGGGAGGCGGGAGGAGGGAGGTCGGGAAGCGGAGAAGGAGAGGGGAACGGGGACTGCAGGCAGGGCCACGGGGCCCAATCCACGGACCAAATTGGCCAAAACAAAGGTCCTGGAGCTTCTTTAGTAGGCCCAAACTCACCTGCGCCTCCAGATCGAATGCAGCGAGCAGGGAGCAGGCTCGATGGTAGCCTGGGAAGGCATAACTTAGCAGCCTATCAGGTTCGGAGTCGGGCTGGGAGGTGGGAGGGGGGAGGAAGGGAAGTGGAGAGGGAGAGGAGAACGGGGACTGCAGGCAGGGCCAGTGGCCCAAACCACAGACCAAATTGACCACAACAAAGGGCCTGGAGCATCTCTAGCAACATCGTCAGGAGTGAACAGGGGAAAGGAGGAGAAAGAAGGAAGGGAAGCGGACAAAGATGGGCCAGGGGTGGCAGAGGAGGAAGAAGAGGTAGAGGAAGAGAGTACTGTATATTATAAAGTACTTAAGTTATAACTCCTTGTTTTCCCATATGATCACTATGTTCCGTTCATCTGTAATTAGTGTGTCCATTAGTAACAATTGGGGTTTCTCGTTATATATCAACGTTGTTAGGATGTGTTGCATCCAAGCTGCAACCATTCATGAATTGCCATTGCAGGCTGTGCTCTTGCACATATTTTCTATAGCAGTCTGGACATTTTTTATATATTCTTTTTTACTGGGCATCAAGGGTGTACGGCACATAGTGAGTGTTTCTATGTGTTACTATGTGTTGCTGGCCTAGATCGGTGGGTCTTGTCTGGACATGTTATTTACGGTGTTATGCTATTTTGTACTGGGCATCAAGAGTGAAGACAGCATAGTGAGTGTTTCTAAGTGGTACCGGCTAACATTGGTAGGGCCAGTCTAAATATGTATTCATTGTTGTATTGCTTTTTTTTCTGGGCATCAATGGTGAAGGCAGAATGTGTGTTCTTACGTGGTGCTGGTCCACATTGGTGGGTCCAGTCTGGACGTATTTCTTTACTGTGGTATGACATTTTGTATTTGGCACCAAGATTGAAGTCGGCATGCTAGGTGCTCTACCAGCCCACATTGGTGGGTTCACTATGAACAAATCTTCGCTGTGGCATAGCATTTTTACTGCACATAAAGGGTGAAGGAAGCATAATTAGTGTTCCTGTACTTGGTACTGGCCTACATTTGTGGGTCAGGTCTTTACATATTTAGTGTGGCACAGCATTTCTGACTGGGCATCAAGGGTGAAGCAGCATGATGTTCCTACTTCACACATTGGTGGGTCTAGTCTGGACAAATCTTCACTGTGGTATGGCATTTTATATTGGGCAATTGAGCATCAAGGCTGAAGACAACATGAGTGTTCCTACAAGTCGAGGGTACAGGCGGGGGGACGGAGACCACCCACTTTTTTGAGAGGGTGGACTCAGTCGCCCCTGCTAGAATGTGAAACATTGAATGTCCTCTTTTAATTTATGAATTAAAGCCGACCTCGGGGATCGGGCCACAGTCGTCAGATCTGCAGGACAGACACTTCACCACTGCACTATAGAACCTGATGAAAAACAACAAACAACTAAAGGTGAAATGTCACATTTCGGTAATGCAAGTTCCAGGGAAAACATTTGTTTTGGTTCTTGGAGTTTAAAACATGCACACCTTTTAACGTTTTCAAAAACGCTATTAGAAAAAAATATCCTCTCTTGGTTTTGTGTGGGTGTTGATTTTATGAAAGGCAAATGCCATTCGTCCTGTGCAATTTGGGTGGTTATGCAAATCCAATGTAATGAAATGTGCATATTTCACCTTGATATGCCAATTTCTGGCGACGTCGCAACCCATTGCGTGTGTTGATGAGTCCCCCCACTTATATTTTTAGGACTTGACCCCTGTATGGTAGTGACCCACATTTGTGGGTCCACTCTGGATATATTTCTTTACTGTGGTATGGCATTTTGTACTGGCAAAGCCAACAGGAGTAGGTTCTTATATATGGTATTAGTGACTATTTTTTGATTATTTAAGGGACTTAGGTTTAGTCACCCTAAGTTTCCTAGGGTCATCCAGACGTGGACCCCTTGCTCACTGTGCTCAGAGAAGCACAGCTCCACCTCACTGATGAGGCCCAACAAGGCTAAAACACGTGTTTGGGGTTGCTGTTGGTACTCTTGTTCAGAAGGGAATTGCCATAGCATTTCGGTGCTGGACTGCCCATGTGGGCGGGACAAAGGCTGATATGAAAATAGATATTTCCCATCTGTGAAAGGTACAGTGGGCTAAAGTGTGGCTGCAGACTCTCGAGTGGGTACCTTCCCAAAGAACAGGTCAATGGGCCATGTTCATTCTCGCAGAGGGGCGCCTATGGACTATTTTTTGTTTATCTTATTGAAAATGTTGCATCCTCAAAAAGAACAGCTAGTGATGAAAAATATACTTTTTTGCAGCAGTTTTGCAGAACATTTTTTATTGAATTGATTCACGAGGACTCATTTTTATCCTCCAATAAGTGGGCAAGAATGTGGAAGGGGGAGCAACCGAGTGAGGGCTTCTTTGAGCAAAATAGTAAGAGTGTGAGAGCAAGTGAATGAGGGTGTGAGGGAGCGAAAGGGTTTGAGAGCGGGTGAGATTGGGAATTAAATGGTGCAAGAGGAAGAGATGGTGTGAGTGCAAAGGTGTGAGAATGAACAAGGTTGTGCGAATGAACGGGAGTGCACGTTCGTGGGTGTGCAAGTGTCTGAGGGTGCACATGGTTATGTGAGAGTGAGTGCAAGTGTGTGTAGGAAAGTGAGAGTGGGGAAGGGTGCTGTCTCAGGAGGATAGCTCAGGGGCAAGGCGCTCGCCTTGGAAGCACGACGACACAGAGCAACACAGGTTCGATCCCCGGGTCCGCGCTTAGAAAACTCTGGGTATTAAGTGCTTTATAAATAACCTATAATTTCATATCATATCATGGTGCAGATGTAAAGGTGCAAGAGCAGGTGTGTGAAAGAGCAAGGATGCTAGAGAGTGATTTTGCAAGGATGCATGCAAATGAGTGTTTGAGTGAGTTTTAAAATATGCAAGAGAGTTGTAAGCGAATTAGACTGTGCAAGAGAGAGAGATGTGCTAGTGAGAGGGTGCTGGAGAGAGAATATGTGACAGGGAGGGTGAAAGAGGGTGAAAGAGAATGTACAATAGAGTGTTAGAGGGGTTTTTCCAGGCGTTAAGGACGGGACCCGCAAAGGGACTCTGGAGCTAGTAACGGTACCGCAATTTGGGGAACAGTTATTAGCGCCTTCCCCATTCCCATTGAGCCCTATGGGGGCTCAAATGGGAATGGGGAATGGCCCTGGTGAATGGGGAATTACCGGTCCCGCCAACCTTGGAATGGACCGGTAATTGCTCCATTCACCAGGGCGGAGTCGGAACGAGTTTGGAGGCAGCCATGACGCTAATAGCGCCATGGCTACCTCCAACCTCGTAATGAGGCCCAGAGAGAAAGAAAGCCGAGTTGGTGGACAGGGCTCCAGGGATGACTTACTTCCAGGATGCCAGAACCTCTAAGGAGGCTTTGGCAGTTCACATTCTGGATGCGCTGAGCCAATGAGGGCAGGTGTGCGATCAGAGGTGCCCTCTGCATCACATACACACCAATATTCTGTAAGATTTGCAAAACTGTTCTGTTCGTAACCGCTCTCAACCTGCTATCCTAAGCGACAACCACCATACTCTACAGTAGTAGCCGGTCAACAGACAACATGTATCACACAACGCAAGCACTCACTAAACTCCATAAATCTGTTCCCTCGCTGCTTGTCCTTACATTAGACTGGGCATCTGCAACCTGTGGCTCGTTGAATGTTTTGAAGCACAGCTCCCATCAGCCTTAGCAATCATAGACAAGGATGAGGGACCATGGGAGTCATAGTCCAAAACATGTGGAGAGACGCAGGTTGCAAACCTGTGCACTAGACTCAGGCGCAAGTAGGTGACAGGCCCTAGCTTGCTGACCACCATCGCCCAGCAAAACACGAATGCACGCTGCACACTTACACATGCACACTCACATTCCAGCACTAATAAAGCAAAGCTTACCTCGGACAGATGACCTAATAGCAACCTCTGCTTTGCTCCAAATAACGCAGCCACGGCCCACCTTTTTTTTGCAGGACCCAAAGTGCCAAGAAGCCCTGCAAATGTCAACAGGTGCACTACTGCAAGACCCTGTAATATAACACATAATAACACATATCTCATGTTGGTGCAGAACGCGTGCCTTATCAACTACACAGCATAGCTACTATAACACATGAGCAAATCAGTGAATGCTGTTTATGTCGCCTCTGACCCCCTCTTTTCATCTTCGAGGCATACCAACCCGCAGACGTCATCTCACCCCAGTAAAGGATCCGTCTAATTCATTTCAGTTCAGTGTTTGATAAGTGCTAATGACTCAAGCCTCTCAGCCGTGCTCCCTTGTTCAATTAGTCTGAAATTAATCAATAGGAGGCGTCTGATTGCAAGCCTTCCACTCGCCAAATCCGCCTGTATTTTTGTTTTTGACACTTCTCAACAGTAAATAGTATTGGCAGACACCCAGGGACGCCGCCGTCGAACAGATGTGGGTAATTTATGGAAGCACCCAAACAGAAGTGGAAATCCCCTTCTGCCATTGAATGCATTGATTGGGTTATTTTTCCCCATGCTAATGTCCATAGTGAGGGACAATTTCAGAACTACATCTTTTCTGACTTCCACTGGGTTGGCCGAGAGAGTGGTTAAGAGTTTGTGTTCACGACTGACACACCCTTTCCAGACTGTATGAGTGTCTTGCTCTTGTGTTTTTTTTTTCTGTACCCTTGTCTTTACTATTTGCAATACAATGAACTCATTGTCTATGTCAATTCTCAGACTTTGCTTGATAAATAAGGCAACATTTCCCTTGCTATGCTTGTTTGGTGCCCTGTGGAAGATGAGTATTTATGTATGTTTCAAAGCCAGCCTATGAATGCACTTTTATTAAACTATTTCGTGCTCAACATAGGACGTTTATCAATGTGTTTTCCAAATGAACACATTCTACATTAATTGCACATTTTAATAACTGAATTACATCTTGCATCAGCGTGAGTAAAAGATCGAGTGTTCAAGGAGATTATGGCCTGACCCTATTTTATGAAGCATAAATGATTCCCTGTTAAACTTTAAAAAGATATTGTAATTCACCTTGGTGTTCTGTACCCGGAACTACAGGATGAGTTGAACTATTGTTGTATTACTTGTAAACCTGCAATATATGCATACACACTATTTAATAATGGTCTTACTACGGTCCAGTTGTGACATCACTACTGACCAGTATTAAGAAAATGACATGCCTGGCAACTATAATAACGTATCACAGTTGGATTCAGCCATCCCAATTGAGCTTCCTGGGACAGCACAGAGCAGAATTCCAGCTGCCACTAGAGCATTTCTGTAAGGCATGAGCAGCTACTCAGATTTCTTTCTTCTGAACTGTCTGTTCAGGCATTAGTTGAGAAGAAGACGTCTATTTTACTCCGTGCATTGCTGGATTTTAGTACAGGAGAGGAAGTACCTATTTTAAAACACAAAAGAGCTTGTAATTTCATTTTAAAAAATCTACTTACAATTTTTACTTTACAACAAATGATAGATTTTTGCAAAGTGTGCTTTCCTGCTCCGCCTTTTATGCTGCCTGGAAGAGTCAAGTGAAGTCAGGTGTGAGTAATTACAATTAAGTGCCTGACCCTGCCTGATCTTATTAGTGGGCCAACATGAGGGTGGTTGGTGGTAGCCTTTCTTCTGTGTCGTAAGGTGCATTATACGGGTAATCTTTGCTACTCCCAATCATCTCTTCTTCTTCACAGTATTATGTGAAGATGGGGAGGGGAAGATTTTGTGTTTTTGGAAATGTCCAAAAATGGTAGAGGGGTTGTGTGATTGTGGGTAACTGTAAGAAGGGGTCTCGCCGTCCGTTGTCTCTGCCCCACTCTCCGAGGACCTCTCACTCAGGTGATCCTCCCGCACTTGTTCACCCCTAGGTTCTGCATCCAAAGGTTATGGCTGTGCCCTAGCCACCTGAGTGAAGGATCCACAGGGTTTGGGCAGTGAAACACCTTCTGGGTTTTCACATACCCTTCCCCAACAGTCTGTGTCATTCATATAGAATGCACACATCTGTTTATAATGTTCCACTTGGTGTCCATCTTCTACCTCTATCTGGGCTATCTTGAAGACCCACTGATCAAATTGGGGTATGTTAGTTCCAAGTACTAAATGGGCCGGAAGATCTGGGATCACAGCCACTCTTTTATGAAAATGCTTCCCCAAGATGATAACATGAATTTTGGTGAAGGGATGACTCAAACCTTGACCATGGATACAACATATTTTTCCTTCCCCCATTTTCTTCCACTCAAGGGGAATTTGATCTGCTTGTATGAAGCATCCCCTGCTTTCACCGTCCAACTGAGCCCAAAGAGTTCTTCCTTTGAAGGTGGCAGGGATTCTATATGTTGTGTTCCTGGTATATTAAGAGGTGTGGGATTTTTGTTTGGATCTAGAATTGGAGATTTTAATTTTGTTTCTCCTTCTCCCTGGTGTCTCATGGGATTGGATATAAGGTGTGCTAGCAGATGATAGTTTAATCTTATCTTTCTGATTATGGTTTTCTGGTAAGGTGGTGACAAGAGGAATTTTATTAAGAGGACAATGGGGTACCTCATGACCAACCTTTCTACAGGCGTAGCAAAGGTTATTTTGCGGTTTGAAGCAGATTGTTTTTTCTATCTCGGGTGGATCTGTCCGGGCGAAGAGAATATCAACACATTCTCCTGGAGACTCAGTCTCAGGCTTCTCCCCCTCCCATTTGAGAGATGTTTCTCCTGTTTCTTTTGTTTCCAAAGGAAGTGGTTCTGATTCCCTATCAGTGTCATCATCACTTGAGGGTGGTGAGACCCCAAAATTCTTTCTCCCTGTCCTTATAATATTGGCGTCCAGGTGACCATTTGCGTAATCATCATGGTTCTTCACATTTTGCACGCCAATAAAGGTAATTTCTGGAGAGAAATGTATTGGTTTCCCTTCCTATCTCTCCTTCTCATAATCCTCAAAAGGGGTAAAGGTTTTTACTAAATGTTCTACCTCTAATGAGACAGAAATATTATTTATCAAAGAGGAAGAAAATAATTCAGATGGAAACGTTATGTGGGTCTCTACGTTTGAGGAGCAAAAATCTTCTTGAGTCAATGGTGGCCTCAACAAGCTATTGTTTCCTGGATAAGTTACCTCAACTTAAGAATCCCCTAAGGATGGTTCAGGATTTACAACTTCGGGAAAGACAGATTCTTTATTCTCAAAAGGAAGAGGGGTTCCCTAGGATAGGAGAGTATCCGGGACCCTGCTCTCTTCCTTTTTGCATTTGGACTTAGTCAGTTGGTAACTAGAGTTATGTTTTGTTTCTGTCTACCTGTTTGGAATTACCAGGGGAAATCTTTTGGCTTTCCTTCTCTTCTTTCCAAGAACTTAGTTGATGCCGTTTCCCAGGAAGTCTCATATACCAATAGACCCACTAACTCACCCCTCTCAAACCATATTGGATGGTAAAATAGATTTATGAGGGCTATTTTTATTTCTTCACCAGTGGCCAATAGGGGTGACATCCTTAACCTCCCTTCTCACCTCACTTCATTTTGTGGCATCAAATATAGAACTGAGTGATCTGGTATCCCTTCTCTGAGCTCTAGAGAGATCATTATTTTGTCCCTGCTAGGGATTTGGTAGGAGTGAGGAACGACGAGGTTATAGTTGTTACTTTCTACTCTTCTTCTGGTGGGGAGGATAGCTTGAGTAGAAAGGGGAAGAAATCAGACTCCTACTCTTTGTCCTGGATGAAGAGAAGATGTGTGGGATCTTTCTATAAAATGCACCCGATTGATGGAGAAAGGGACTGGGTTGTATTCCCGTGGGGTTGTCAGGTGGCTTACTTTTAAGGAAGGGTCTTCACTAATCTGATGGGTTCCCCAACTTGTCTCAGTTGAGTCACATCCCACTCCAGACACCACAGGTAAGGAAGGCATGGTATCAACAGTAAGACAGACACAAGTGACCACAGTTCAAGGATGTTTATTGAACTTTCACTTGGGTGAGATAAACGCCTATCTAAACCTAAATCTAAGATGGGAGCAAGCTACAAGCATCAAATAAAAACGAATGCAGTCCTAGTGGAGTCTTGTCAACATAGAAGGGCCTATACTAATAAATCTATTGGCAATCCTTACTACTAATCTTACAAATAATGTGGGGGGGAAGTTCATGAAATAGAAGGAAGTGGATAAGTCAGGATGATAGGGCTGTTGGCCTCCCTTCCCCACATTTTCAGCACGAGGAAAGGCAGGTCACTCGAGCAAAGCGCACACTCTGGCTTCTGTGGCATGAAGATACAGTTCTATTTTGACAGTTCAGGACCTCCTGTGTCCAAATCTTTGCTTCTTGCAAGTCTCTTGACACAGAGGGCCTGGTGTACACAAAACAACACATAAACATTATTTTCCTTTTATCAATATTGCATTTGGGAATTCGCCCTGGATCCCCCTCAGCCAGGCTCAGATCCCTTTCAAAAACAAAGTTCAACGTTGGATCCCCCTCTTACAGGCTCAGATGCCTTTCATAACAATATTTGAGAGTTCTTTTGTGAGGAAGGGACAAGAGATAAGTAGAGTTTTTAGGGAGAGGTTGGCGTTGGAGGTGGGACAGAGGAGGATGAAGGAGAGACATAAAAAGAGGCAGGAGGTGGACCACAGAGGCAGGAAGTGGTTAGAGTCAGAGGGGTGTCATGGAAGAGGCAGTGGATAGAGAGATCCAAAGCCATTTTCCACATTTGGCCAAGTTAAGCAAGCTAAAAGCTGAAGGGATTGGTAGGATACAGGTAAGTACCAATGGGCCATGAGTTGGTGTGCAGCCAGAGTTAAAGAGCTAGATAAATGGAAAGCCTTGATCACTTGGTAGGGCCAAATTCTAAAGACCCAGAGAGGAGGGGGGCAGAGAGAGAAAGGGCGAAATAGGGATAAAAAATCTATCCAGGCGCATTGTTCAGACACTGATGGGACTGGAAAGCCCACCAAGGAAACTTAATAACACTTTCTCGCAAAGAAACCATGCTAGGAAGGATCGCTGTGAACCCAAGGCAGGAGGGCTCACTGAGAACCTGTGCCAAGAGGGATCACTGATAATCCGAGCCAGGAATGGTTTTGAGAACCCACATCCTATGGTGGGCTCTTGATTTACGTGAGCCGGTGACTAGGCTTTAGCTGGGGGCCAACAATAACTATATCCCAACAATCAACCCAGGACAGACAGGGAAGATATCAACTGTTATCTGGATGATGAAGTTAAAAGCAGTGGAGAGACAGCTTTTGCCATCAACCACAGAAAGGTCCCTCAACCAATGGAGCATCTCAGGAACTGTGGGGGATTTTATGTGAACCACCATTCAGAAACTTTAAGTAACCTTGGGCCTGATTCATGGAAGTGTTTTGTAATGGCGCAATGGCATAGGAAAACATTCTGTGAATCAGGCCCTTTGTGTGCACCATACAAGAATGGGGAATGACTATAGGCCTCCTCACAAGTCTGGCGCTTAACCTAATAAGAGGCAGTAACAGAATTAGCTCTGCCAATACCACTCTGCCAGATCATGAACTGGCGTTAATACCGCTGACTGTAAAACCAGCCTCCACTATTACAGCCGGCGCTATTACACCCGGCCACATGAGGCGCAAACACAGCCGCATCACAAGTCCATGTTCAGCAGTATTAGCACCGAAAACTGGTGCTAATACAGCCGAAAACACAGCTGGAT
This sequence comes from Ambystoma mexicanum, assembly GCF_040938575.1. Classification (NCBI taxonomy): domain Eukaryota; kingdom Metazoa; phylum Chordata; class Amphibia; order Caudata; family Ambystomatidae; genus Ambystoma; species Ambystoma mexicanum. Next base: position 585,225,464 of record NC_090934.1, read on the forward strand.
GCAAATGAACACAGGTTCCTGAAATGAAGCCTCAGGTGATCCCAATCCGCCCCAGAGGGCTATATAAGGCACATGCCTATGCCAAACACTGTTGCCAACACCATGCCGCCACTAGCCACTGTGAGCTAGGACAGGCAGCTGCTCATGCTACACATGTAGTTATGTAGGCAGGACAACCAGGCCAGGGCAAAGGGAGTACGGTGGGAGGAGAGCCCAAGCAAGGTGTGCACCAATCCCTAGGGTTAGGCCCTCACCCTGGACTCTCACCGAAAGCTAGTTGGTCACTCTGTGCCGCCTCAACAGGGAGACCATACCAGAGCTGCCCACTACAATACAGGATGAAATAGGGTCAGGATCAACATCCGGACAGCTGTGTCCCCACTACTGAAGCCATTGTCCATCCTATAATTCATTGGAACTGGCACCTTCCAGGACTTTGGGGCCATGATGCACGGCATAGCACAGCCCACATTCTGCACAGTGTTGGACCAGGTGCTTGAGGGCTTCCAGCGGCAAGTGCAACGCCACATCACACTGCCTACCACCCCAGTCCAGGTCAATGCCATGAAGGCACAGTACCATTCCATTGTCGAAATGTAAAATGTGATTGCTGCCCTGGACTGTATCCATGTTGTGCTGGTGGCCCTCCAGGCCCACGAAGCAGTGTACCAAAACAAACCACAAGCACAGCCACTACCTGAATGTGCAGTTGACCTGTGACCCCAACCTGTACCACATCCACTGCTGTGCCCGCTACCTGGTTCCACCCACAATGCCATGGTCACATGGAATAGCATGCTGCCAGGATACATGGAGAGGCAGAGAGGACAATGGACCTGGATAGTGGGTGAGTAGAAAAGCTAGCACACATGTGCTGTGAAGTACGTGTCCAAATGGGGGGGGGTGCAAATAACTACACAAAGGATGGCATGACAAGCAAATGCAAATTCTGTACTTGACCACCTAACGCACCAACATCACAGTACAGACCAGGGACCATTCCCATATCGGACTAACCTGCATGGAGAAGCTGATGTACACATACAGTAGCAACTATAAACACCAACAGGACTACAGGTACCACAACGCAACATGCACTTACCAAAGCAATGTTGACAAATGGCCACATCGCCTCACACAAGAACAATCCTGCCAGTACCACAGACATGCACCCATGTGCGGCCTGCCACAATGCCCACCCGTTGGCACCAGACGCCAAGGGCTGGTGCATGGGGAACCCAGAATGCCACATGCATGGTGTAAATACACTGCCACATGACAGCCAGCATGTCTGCTGCACATGTCACTGGCATACACCTTACGTTACATATGCTGCAAGGGAACATGGTGCACATGAAGCACAAACAATGCATGGCACGAGAGACACTGCATGCACAGACATAGGGCCTCATTACGAGTTCGGCGGTAACACGCCAGTGCTACCGATGGGTTGTTGCCGAACTCGTAGCCCATTTCCACCACCTGATATCCCGATATCAGGCCGCAGAAAGTGTAAGTCTCCATTCCCATGGAGTCCGATTGGACTCCATGGGAATTAGGACATGATAACACTGGCACTGTTGCTAACTGTGCCAGTGCTTCTGTGATGGCTCTGCCTACCAGGGTTGTTGCGCCTGGCAGGTCAGACTGGCAACCTTATTTCCAGACTGCCACACTCGGAATGAGGCCCATAGAATAGACACATGCCGTGAAATGAAAGCCCATGTGCATGGATGAGTAGTCCATTGACCTGCTATCATGTAAGTCCACCCCACACCTTACACCATGACTAATGCTTGTGCCTTCTCCCATGCAGGTGACGCTGGATACAGACATCTGCCCTAGTCAATGACCCCTGTGCGTGATCCACAGATACCGCAGGATATTGCCTACATCTATGCTAAGAGAAGGCCCTGTGTGTGCATCAAGCGTACCTCTGCCAGCCTGAAGGCACATTTCCTCTGGCTCGACTGCACTGGTGGCGCCCTGAAGTACGCTCCAGAGGAAGTGGGACAAATTGTGCTTGCGTGTGCCCTTCTGATCAACATCTGCTTGAGGAAAAATGCCCCACTACCCCCTGACGTGGACATGGCTCCCCAAAGGATAAGGAAGCAGTGCTTGTGGCTGAGGCAAATTCACGCATTGCCAGAGTTGACGTGAGGGGGAGATTGCCACGTCCGGGACTGATGACACATTCTTTTGACACTCTAACAATGCACAAGGCATGCACGTCTGTGTGACACCACCCAAACAATAAACAGGACAATGACACAATCAGGAATATCCTTGTATTGATATAGTGAAACGGCTTTTATGTAATGACGTGCCCCAACTATCCCCCCTCACACTGCCAGCACAAACTCCCCCTCACACTATCCCCCTACCTCCTGCCATCACAAACTCCCCATCACACTATCCCCCCTGCCCCCTCCCACCACCAACTCCCCATCACACTATCCCCCCACCCTTCTCCAACCACGATCTCCCCATTTCACTTTCCCCCATCCCCCTCCAACCAACAACTTCCCAGCATGGCCACTCATGCCAATCAGTGTCCCAGAGTCTTTCTGTGAGGGCTTTGAAGTGCTGCTCCCTGATGCTCCTGCAACATCCTCCTCTGATGCCTCCAGCGATACGGTTGTGCCTGTAGTGGACATAGGAAATGTTGTCTGATATGGTTCCCCCATGTGTGTTGGCATGCAATTGCTATGATACAGGGTGTGACCACACAGATATGGGCAAATGGTCATGGTTGGTCATGGGGGATGCATGTGGGCCCAGTGTCATGGAGTTGCTTGTAGCGATGGGTGTGTGACCCATGGCCTGTTGGCTTTTGGCCTGTGTGTAGGAAGGGCAGGGTGTCCATGCTGGGGCAATTTAGGTCTGACATGCATGCTTGTGGTCCTTCATGGCACCACATCCCCTCCCCAGGTGAACTCACATGGTGGGGGGGTGGCTTAGTGCATGGTATTGCCATGGCTCTATGGGGCACTGCTGTGCAGCTAGCAGGGCTGCACTGTGATGCACAGTGATTGGCAGGCTGGGCACATGTCGGTGTGAGGGATGTGTACTTCCCTCTTGCTTATCTGCCATGCCGATATGGGGCAGGCCTTCTGGGCCCATAACATGCTGGTGTGACTGCTGCACAGTGTTGTGGTCGATCATGCACCTCAATCCCGCTGGCACAGGGTGCACCAGTAGGGGTGTGGTGCGCATGTCATTTGTTTGGGGCACTTGCCTCCCCTTCCTGCTGTTGTGACGCTCAGGGGTGACCTTGGTGCCCTGCCCCATGGCTGCTATGGAGGGTGGCTGATGTGCCACCCGGTCACTCTGTCTTGTTGGCATGCCCTGCTTCAGAGTCTGCTGACTTGTGTCACTGTCCACTGGGACATCTTATGATGGACTGTCATTTGTGCATGCATTTGTGTTGGAGGGGTTCACTCACCTTCTGCCTCCTGGCTGCTGGCACCCATCTCTGCACTGCCGACTCCCTCTATCCCTTCGAGGTGTACCACCGTGCTGCATTTCTCCTCCTAGGCGGTGAGGACCAGTGGCTCAACAGTGCCTCCTCATGTTGCCGGGGACTCCCGGCAGTGTTGGGACAGCAGTCCCTGCACCCTGACCCTCAAGTTGTTCCACCGCTTGCGGCAGTCCTCTTTATCACGGGGTACGCTGGAAACTGCTGTCACCTTCTGGCAGATAGAACTCCAGATGCTGTCCTGCCCTGCCCAGTGGTCTTCCATTGGCGCCTGCCATAAAGTTCCTCACAGTTGGCAATCACCTCATCTGTGAGGACCACCAGCATCCCCTAGCTAAATTTCGGTTTGCGCAGGCAATGTTTGGCCAGCTTGCCTCTTATCCTCTCCTGGAACATTTTTAATTCTTACCAAGGCCGGATGGCTCCAGGAAGTGGATATATTTAATGAATTGTGTTTTTCAAAATGGCCACCACAATGCTTCCCTTTCCAGAGGTGATGGAAATTCTGCCAATGCTACCAGCTCCGCTTTCTTGGCACTAGCCCTTATTTCCATGCAGTTACCGCCGAGTGCTAATAGCGTTACCACCATAGTCGAGGGTGGGTTCACGCCAGGTTGTAACGCGGCACTGATTCAGCCTCACGACCTGGCGGTAACTCTATTTCCACTCGGCAGTAATTGCGTTGGATTATCACCAGACTTGTGATGGGGCCCTATTTCTGAAGCATTCAGCTCTTTACTGCCCTGATTGCAAACTATTACAATAGGGAACTTGGGCTCCAGACCTCAGTGGTACCTTAGAGCTGGGTTTGAATACCACTCTCACTGAATTATGTTTTCCTTGAACCTCTATGCTATTCTAAAGTGCCAAGGATGGGTATGCTCGTCCTTTTGGCATAGACTTGCATAATAGCCTGGCAGTTAAGGGTTATGTATACTTGTTTTGTTAGAGCATCGCTTTGTGAGACTCTACAAGCTCAACAGCAGCCTATGTATTTGAAAGCAATAAATAACACTTTACACACACGCAACCTGTGATCCTTAAATCTTCTGTAGTTCCCGCTGTCGGTGGCAGTCTCTCTCTTGAATAGTTTGGATGCATCATTTTTGTCCGAATGTTTCATTTTATCACATTAACTTTTTTTGGTATTAATTGAGCGTAGATCTAGCTTTAAGCAGACACAGAGTGCTGTATATTAGTAGGAGTTACAGGCATAAATTAGATAATTAGAGTGGGTGAACATTCCTTACAATACAGCATTTATTACCAGCATACAATATGCGTACGAGGGAACACTTAACATTTACACTTAGCTATGAACATGTAACAATGCCAATAGCTGGTGGGAGGGTAGAAAAGAGACATGGGGCCTCATTATGACCCTGGCGGAATGGGTTTAAAGGCGCCGGTAGAGCTGCCGGTACCGTTAAACCCATTCCGCCCTATTACGAGGTCCCCTTGCGGGACCCGCTCTGGACGTTTGGTCAGACCAGACGTCCTTTGCGGGTCTCGCGAGGGGACCAGGGAGCTAATAACGGGCCCGTTATTAACAGGCCCATTATTAGCTCCCTCCCCATTCCCATTGAGCCCTATGGGGGCTCAAATGGGAATGGGGATGGTCCGGGTCCGCTATTAAGGGCATGGCTACCTCCAAACTCGTAATGAGGCCCATGGTCTGTAACGGGCGGTACAAGGAGGGATGGTTGGCTGAGTGTGTTCAAGGGGAACATCTTACAAGGTGTGAAGAAAGTGCTCCTTGAAGATGGTAGTCTTGATTTCTTTTCTAAATTGCGTGAGATTGGGACCACATCTTATGTTGACGGGTTCCAGCAGGCTTCATGGGTCTTTCTCCTTTTGCATTTCATCTTCGCTATCCTGGCCAGGCCATGACTTCTGATGATGCACTTTCATCCCCAGAAGGTAACTTGGTCTGCTTGGTAGGAGGTAGCGTGCATATTGACAACTTTGTATATGATGCTGCTGGTTTAGAAGGTTATAAGTGCTTGAAGGGATAGGCAGTGACCTTCAAAGAGTGCGGGTGTTATTGTTTTTTCAATTGTGGAGCACTCAATGAGGCAGGCAGTGGCATGGAGTACACTAGCTGCTAAGCTGGTGGTTGGATGTGCCGGATGCAACCTTTACAGGCAATGCAGGATGTCATGTGTGCAGACCTTCCAATTAGAAACTCCCGTTACAATAAGTAATGTGATGTTAATGAAGAACTCATAGACATGTATTTTTTATTCAATTAAAATACATATTTAAATATTTGTTAAATGAAATGCATTTAGATTTGCTAATGCACAGTCTGCTTGGGGGTCTGTTTTGCAATCCACTTACGGGCAAAGTTTATCCCAGTTTTGTTGTTTATTGGGCAATTCAATATAGCAAATAGGCCAAATGTGTCTCTGTCTGTGATGCTAAATACCCAGGTGCAGAGCTCCATTTTAACGCGGAGCAGAGCACATCGTTATATAAAAAAGCACAGCCCTGCCCCCAACAATGCAGTTTGTAAGCATTGTTGCACCATAATGCATTGTTCTCCCAGTCATTTTCATTAAATAACTAAATATGAAAAAGTAAATACAAAAAGGTGTCTAATGGCTGGAAATGGCTAACCATAAAAAATGTCATTAGCAATAGTGGAGGTTATAATATCAAAGGTCTTATTGCTGTTTATAGGACCAGCATAGTCCCGGGAATTCTATATGGCCAAGCAGTGCTTCCTGAGTCCAGAACGTTGTGGCTAGAGGAATTGGAGGGGAAGCTTCTTCGCTCTATACTTGGTGTACCTTCATCTGGTGTAGTGAAAGCGTTAAGACGTCAGCTTGGTCTCTCCTCCATAAGATCATTTAGCTTTTACAACGTTATAAATGGTCAGATTGTCTATATTTGCCCCAATGGTGGACATAATTGGTATTAGGCTTAATTGCTAAACAATATCATCGTGAAAAACCTAACCGAGTTCTACAAGAACCTCGAATCATTGTAACAAATAATTTGAGTAGCTTAGACCTCTCTATCGAACAAATGGCTGACCTGCCTAATGCACTGATGAGGCTTAAAGATTAAAGGAAAGTCTGGGATACAGATAATAATCTGGACAATCTGCACAACAATACAAATCTATGTCCCAAGGCATGGCTTTACCATGCACGCATCTTACTAAGTTATGCCCTAGGCAGCTGAGAAAATTCATCATTTATATGCGTTTTAATATTCTCCAGACTCTGGAGCACACTAGAAGTTGGGTTGGGATCCCACATAAGGATAACCTCTGTTGCCTGTACAATTCGACAGTAGCCACCACCCGGCATATCTTAACCACTTGCCCTACAATAATAAGTGTGGATCCCAAGGGATACATAGCTCTTATTCCAACGACAGAGTTCATTGAGAAGGAGCAATTCTGGAGATGTATTTATGGAGCAGAATCTTTTGTGATAACGGGTGCAGCCTTTTATGTAGGCTTTGCGTCTATTTCAACTCATCCCAGAAACTAAGAACCAAGGTATGTGCATGAATATATGGGTTTTCCCTTTGAGGTCAGTGAATGTTTTACGGCTTAACCTGAGGTTTATTTTATTATAATGAATTGTGATCATTTTTAGCAACAATGGAAATAATTACATCATCGAATATACTTTTCATGCAAAGTATTTATGGAATATGTATTATATGTGTAGTCATTTTGTATATATGTGTTTGAAAGTATTATTTTTCCATGTGCTAAAGGGTTATTCATCAACCAAATTCACTAAATAAATTTTTTTTAAATTAAAGGTGTCCACAGGCCCAGACCTCTGCCGGCGAGAGCCATTTTTAGACCACCACTAAATACCTTTGGTCGAGGCACAGTGAATGTATGCTCACATCTGCAGAGCAGGTTTATTATTTGTTATGCTATGTTCCCAGTCTTTGTATAGCTCATGTCTGCAATTGGTATTTCCTGGTCCTGCTGTGGGCTGTCAGGAATGTCAAATTCATCACAGTGTTGGGTTCCTTTGTAGACCAGAGTCGGGGTAAAAGACATACACTGACTGTTGCACTGAAGACAAGCACTGACTGACTCTTTCAGCTGACGAGTGACGACATGCACTGACCCCTAGATTGAAGAGTAGCTCTGATTGACTTACGTTAGGTGATGACATGCTCAGACCAATACACGGAAGAGTAGCATGGACTGGCTTCTGTCTTAGGTGATGAAGCCACTCACAGATCACTGGATCAGGAGTAGCACCCAGTGGCTATCAGGGATAGCTTGCTAAGGATGACTGTGCTAGGCCACTCTTCTATTTCTCTGACTCTGCTTAAACTCCTGGAGGATTGTACAGCCACAATCGACAGCAGCAGCAGTGTTACCTGATGAGTTTTCTGCAGAATTGCAAGTGGACTATTCACACACAACGACTGGCCGTAGACCTGACTAAAAAAGTCTCCCATCATCCTCTGCCTCAGTTGCAGTGCTTGCTCTCTCTTCCGGATTATTGTCTTTGAAATAATGATCAAACATCTTAATTTGAAATAGCCGCCATTTTTTTGTATCACCGTTTTGACTTTACATTGAGGACAAACGAGTGGTGAATTGTCACTTGTGCTGTCAGTGCCATTGGAAATGACTGGAAACGCCTCAAAATGTTTACTATGTTTCCGATTAAAGGCAAAAAAGGAGTTATTACATCATTTAAGTATGACATAAACTTCACAGCCACTCGTATATGTTCACATTCTACACTCTACATTATGAGTACTTCAGATCCTCAAAAAGTAAAATATGGGAATAAAAATACATTTTGCAAATATATAACAATGTTATTTTTTGTTTTGCTTGCTGTCACTTGCATGGGTTGCATGTTTGACAATACATGTGTTTCAGTTATTGTCAGATCATGAGTCTCGCATCAAACAAGCATTGACAAAGACATATGTTTTGGTTTTTGTACATCATGGGATAGGTATTTACCAGACACTGCTATACATTTTGATGAACAGTCCCGAAAAGGGGTTCTTATTATAATGTTGGCAGAAAACTATAAGACTTCATTGGGAGAACTATCATGAGTTACATAGTTCATTTAGCAATGCATTGCTATAAACACCATTGCATTACAGAGTTCTTTCCAGTACATGAACCTAGTCATGTAGAAACATAGCCATTGTCTGCAGCATGCGCCATAGAGGTGCAATATTCAAAACCTTGCCATGTTGGATGGTAAAATGATGAATGCTTTTGTTTCCCAGTTTTGCATACTACATAATTGTACTACTACACAGAAAACATAAACAGACCACAACACATACAAATATAAGCATATATAGGAAAAGAAAAGTAAGCAAAAAAGCAGCAGTATAACCAGAAAGTCTTCATAACCTAACTGATTATCTTCATGTACAGACATGATTGCTGTATTTCACTCTTGCTTCATCCCCTTGGTATATGTATCACATGATGTGACTGAACCGTAACGAATGTGGTGTAAGAACATATGAGAAGGGTAAAGCATGCAAATGTAGTACCTTTTGCATTTTTACTTCCTGACTGGCAGTGAAGAACACCAGCTGGCCTAGATATGTCAGTGAACAAAAACAGAGGGAGCCAGAGATGTGATGTCATCAGTGATGTCATCAATGACATGTGTTTTGTCATCTTTGATGTCATGGGTGTTAGTCGTAGCAGTGCACAGTGGTGGCGCGAGTTATGGTTGCTTTTGGTTTTACGTGTACCCATAATATGGATAGGTTGTTGTTAGTGCAGAGTAACTATAATGTCCCTTTAACAAAGTTTTTGCACTGAATGTGCTAGGTTTTTATTAGGGCAACTGAAGCATAATGTGCCTTTAACAATGTTTTTTCACTGAATTTGATAGGTTTTTAGTAGCGCAACTTAACCATAACGTCCCTTTAAAAACGTTTTTTCACTGAATTTCATGGGTTTTTACCAGGATACCCTTAGTTTGAATAGATGTACCATTCAGCATACCAAATGAATGACTGCATGCCGATGGGCACAGTAATTGCGGACTGTGCGTATGTTCGCGGACATCGGATAGCATTCAAACAGCTCAAAAAAACAGGTTTCTCTTACATGGTGGCACAATTCAGCAAAGACAAGGAACATATACAAAGAGCACCATGTACGTGCATTGCAAGGAAAAATCAAATAGGTCTGCTAACTCTGTACTTGTGAAACAAACAGAGCAAAGGCATAGGGTATGCACCATAATGGAATGCACCAACAAGCAAAATAACATCTGCGTCCAGCAATATTACCGCACTGCTGCTTTACATAGAAACAAAGAAGGAAGTGTCAGAGTAAGGAGTGCAAAGTATTGAGAAGAGACCGTCACTACAACGTGTTAAGTACGCTAAAGTTTCTCCTATAATTGTACAGCTTGTGCAGTGTGCAATAGTAGAAAACCATGATGTTTTTTTTGGAAGCAGCAATGGCAAGCACCCTAGAGTGGCAGAAGAGAATTTCCCTCATGACGAAATGAGTAACGATAGTAACCCCATTGGTACACAGCACAGTCTGAAAATTAAGACTGTTAATATGTATTGCTTCATTTACACCTAACAGATATTTTTATCTATAACAAGACATACTGGAAATGAAAAGAATGCACCACAAGCCGCACCTCTTCCACGGCAGCATACGGCCACAGTAAATGAAGTTAATTCTGTAAATAACAAACTAGACAGCCTGGATGTCAAAATGGAACAAATGCTAAACAATTTTGTCACCTTAAAAGATTTTGTACAAGCACAAATTATGGAAAAAAAATAAAATACCACTGCCCCACCTGAACATGTACCCATTCCCCATTTCCCAGCCCACCATCCCCACAAATTCCCTTTGATCCGAGAAGTTACGTTAAAGATGAGACCTCAGTCCTTGGCTCCCCTCATGACGAACTTGTACAAATCCCCAATTCCTCTGTGTATGTATCCATTTCTGCTGCCCCTTCTCTTTCCGAATAGTGTCTATGTATGTCAGAAATTAAAGGTGTAGATGTAAAGTGTTGCTGAGTGGGTGAGTGGCTTTTCCTTTTATTTTAAAGTTCCATTATGAGTCTGCGGCCCACAGTACTTAAGCAAAATGAAGGTTTCCTACAGACACCGCACCTGCCCGGCGTATGCGCAATCACAATGGAGGTATCCGTAGGATGCCACTACTGGCCGCATGCCCGCATCTTGTGATGCACCTTTAATTATTTGTGGGAGCGCACGTCTGTCTGTTCTAGAGCTATGTGCATGGGTATGTCATCCTCTGTATCCTGGTAACACCGCCCCTGTCCACCATGGTAAGAAAAAGTTGTAACATACTTTCAGTAGTTCGAGGCATCCGCCCACGTCCTACGGACAGCTGTGCACATGAAAATTGAACTTGCTGTAGCCTACAAACACCCAAGTTGTGCAAAAATGTTCACCAGACATGTGTTGCACTTTTAATGAGTCCGGGGAGGCCAACCCTGTTCGTAGGACACCTTTGCACATGCGCACAAAGTATTCTGCCAAATACGCGTCCTGATGAAGCTGTCCCATTTGAGAACATTCGCGACATCACTATGTGACCGCATCCATGCTGTGCATGGGCCCTTATTTGCCAGACACAATCCGGGCCCTGGGACATTGGAAAAGTACTGTGTTCTGCAATGTAAAGAGCTTAATTGTGAAAGTACTTGCTCACAAACATCCCACACTGTGCCATTGTACATGTAACTAGTTGCTTGAACAATTTAGGGCCAGTTTCCAGTTCCAAGGGCTCCACAGCAGCCCTAAAAAAGGCCACACCCCGGAGCTGCTCTGCATTCTATTTTTGGCTTTGCAGAGCAGAGTAGAGGGCCACGTTGCTTTGTGCTGGAATTGCTTTCTGATCAATTCTGCTGTGCTATAATAGCTTTCCAACTAATGGCAAGCATGGCTGCTGCCTCTAAATCAGCAGAACCCACACCCTCACCACCACCACCTCCTTTCAAAGGGCCTGGATAAGAGAACAGGCATGGTGATGTAGATAGGGACAAGAACAAGGATGAAGTAGAGCAAATCCCCAATGTCTGCAGCCAGTGTGACTGCTGGGTGTGGAAACTGTTTACCAGCGTAGGAGATGTGCCGAAATGTCATGCTAACCAGGTGAGATGCACTGACTCAGGCACAGAAAACCTGGCTTGTACAGCTACAGCACCACCTCCATGCGACAACATCTCAAATCGAAACACAAAGCAGCAGTTCAGAGGGTAGTGCCCTTTGAACAAGGCAGTAGGTTACTTTCCTCTCCAGCATTCTCTGCATCTGCTTTTGCAAACACCAGGGACACTCCTGTGGGGTAGCGGATCCCCAAAACATCCTTGCAGGCCATATGCACTGCAGCAGACCCTTACCTGTCAAAGATCATTGTATTGTGCATGTAGTGCAACGTGGTAGTCTGCAGGGGGGTAGCAACTTCGAAGTACTTTCGAGGGTTCAGTCTGGGAGCATGAGAATGACTACCACCTACCTAAGTTAGGGCCACCCAACATCTTCCTCTCTCTGCACTTGCCCTATCTTATCCCTGTGGTTGGTGCCCCTTCCGTACCCTTGCTTCCCTTCCCTTCCTTTCCTTCTGTTTTGTGAGGTCAAAAATGGAATTGCCAATGAAAGGATGTACACAGCTGCGTAGCCTATAAGCTCTGCAGATTGCGTGGTAAATAATAGGAGGCATGGCCCTCTTAAAAACATTGCAGTCATTTCCGGGAGAAAGGGCTGGCTTTTTGTGGTGTTTGTTTGTGTGTGGAAGGGTTGAAGTGTGCAACACATACTGGAAAAATGCTTGCTGTACTTGCAAAAAGGCCAGCAATGTATTTTGGATAGTTCGCAGAAAAAGGGGATTGCCAGGAGCAGTAACATGAACGCCATTTGTGGGAAAAATCTTCGTGCTACGAAACGCAATATTTCCATTGTGAAAGCAGGACATGGCAACATCTTTAAAAAAAGGGACAAACAGCCTTCTTGACAATGCGCCTCGCTTTCTCCATTTGTGGACCAAATGAAGAAGAACGCAGCCACATCTGAGTCTGCGCAATGCAACACAAAATTATGCAGGAATTCGGAAACATACGCATGATGTGGCCAAGTGCCTCCTTCATCGCAAACTGCAGAAAATTCCGGTAACATGTCCTAAACTGTTCCTTCCACAATGAAGAATAATAATGCCTAGATGATCGAGCATCACCAAAGTGGCACAAAGAGGAACCAAAATCAGCCACTTCATTGCATGTACTCCATACAAGTGCACAGCCACATGATAGAATCCAAAATGTGCAGCCACTCAACAGTGTTTTGCATTCACTTTCAACCAATGTATCTAGGAGTTCCCCAAAATCCATACACTCTGCCTCCTAAAGGACACAGCCATAACCACACGCTTCTTCATTCGTCTCTACAAATAGACCTTCTGCCACAGTCTCTACATACACACCACACCCTGAAAGCTTATTGAGCATTCCCTTAGCCTCCACAGTGCCATTTACATGCCTGCTATCCTCAAAGGTCCCTGATGTATCAGGTGTAATCCTGGAACTTCCGCGGTGTCTGCAGACTTATCGTGCTGAGTGCGGGAGCGGGGGAACAAATTTAAACCCGTGTAGGGGATTTTGTCTTTAGTGGTGGCTCTGAAAAGAGCCTTTTTTGTTGTGTTATATTTTTTGAAGGTGCTTGTAAACAAACACCTTTTTTTTGTTTTTATAGGGGTTTTTGTTTGCTTCTCCTCCTTACATTCTTACAGGAACCTCTTCACCATATCTGTAGATTGTAAAACAAAATACCATTTCCAATGGTGGACAATGAAATGCCATTTGCATGAAAAAGTACACATTTCCAAAATTAAGGATGTCATTGTCAGAGGAGAACATCCTAGCAGCGGACAAAAAAAATGCTTCTGTTTATAAGACACCTTTCGACCTCTGGCTGGGGACACATTACATTGGGATAGTCCCATATTTTTCTTAGTGTTATGCATGAGAAAACCACCTTGGCAGTGGGAAAAATCCACATCACTGCTTTCATCAACTTCTTTAGCTGACGGAACAAACGTGCACAAGGCATGTAACCTAAATGCAGGGCTCCACAATGCACCACAACAAGATGAACAGTACCAACATTGGCTACTTCTCTGCAAAGTTCAAGCACAGCACCGAAACTGAACACATAGACACTGCACCACAAAGCCTCCACTCCTTCCAAATCGAAATTGCTAGCAAAGCCTCTTTCCTGTGCATACCTGTGCAGATCTTGCACAAAGGCATCACCCACGATCAACAATGTGCATCTCTCCATCTAAGCCACCCTCACTACACATAATAATGAAAACAAGTTTTACTGCCCTTCCTGTGAAGCACAGGCTCTGCACCTGATTGGATAATCCCCACAGTCCCATTGCCATGTCCAGCATGCTAATAAGGGCAGGATGTGGCAGGTGCGCTTCCATTACTATTGTGAGAGCCCTGCCCCAGTAAAGTAGGGGCAGTCCTTCATCCCTTTCCACTACTTTTTTGCAGCACTCCCTCATTGGGTACTGTTAAATAGTCACACACGCATCCACCAATAACACCCAAGACCTCTGCATCCAACACTATAATTTCTGGTCAACACTCCATTTGTACCGTTGAACATTCAGAGTGCAAGTCTTGTGTGATTCGAAAGCACCTCCAGTGGAAAGTTCTGTGAAACTATCCAAGATTTCTGCATCCAGATTCATCCACACCAGCACCCATCACCACAAAGTACAGGTATGAATATTTTTTGTACAGTATTTTTGCAACTCTGTTATAAGTGCCCCTGCCCAGGGTATCTGCCACTGAACCTCCATAACCTACACAAAAAGCATACTGTAATTTTTTCCATCACCTACCATCAAATGCCACTTGCAATGGTATGTGCTTTGAATATTTTAATTTACCCATTTCAGCCATTGTAATATCCAAACAGTTACTCTCTTCAATCCTTCCATCAATTGTACACATTATTCTCTGCACTAACGCATCTCCTATAAAATTCGTAAAATTGTCGCAGAAAAGGAGCACTGAATGTATCCTACCAACCTACACCAAGTACATACATTGCATGCATAACAACAGGGTGCCTGCCACTTACTTTGCGCACCTCACAGAATGTAACATTACTTAGAAAGGCAACAAAAAAATGCATGTGTGAATTGACAACAGTACCAATCGTAAATGTGGATACATAAATCCAACAAGTGAAATGATTGCTGTACTCATGTAGGAGGCATATATGTGCAGAAACGTTAATGGAATTTCACACACAAAAACCTTTTCCTTTCCAAGCTGTACACTCTTTTCTCACCCTTCTACAACTAGTACTAATCCATTTGCAAAGTAAGTACTCCTACACCAATGGACATGCTTGCTAAATGGCATGTCATACGGCACACTTACAAATGAACCATGTACCCCCTTACCAACAATGCTGATGCTCCCAAACCCCCATTCATATACAAAGATCCTCTTCATCGTCCACAAGGCCTTCCGTGGCCTGGGGCCTCAATACCTTCAACTCTCTCTTGCTAAATACCTTCCTTCTCGAGCTCTTCGCTCACCCGCCTCCAACTCCCTCAGGGTCAGTCGCTTCTCCAAGCAACGAGTTGGTGGTAGATCTCTTTCCTCGGCTGGTGCCTCCCTCTGGAACAGCCTCCCTGCCTCCCTTAAACTTGAGGAGAACCATCTCTGGTTCCGGAAGCACCTCAAAACCTTTCTCTTTGCTTCTGCTTTTTCTACTCCTCTCCTCTGCTGACCTCCTGGCTATAACTGAAACTGCACTGGCTACCTGTACGCCCTTTGATCCTGGGCCCAGGACCCTCCACCACCAGCATCACACACCTGCACTGCCCACCCGGCAACCCCCGCACTTGGGGACTGTTTCTGTATCCCTACAGTCCCCCTACCAGCACTTGACACCTGATATCTGCACCTACCCATGCACCTGTAACATGTTAGCCGTTACTTACTTATTATTATCATCTTTTGCCATGTACTGCACTGTCCCTGACCCCTTCCCACGCACTTGCATGATCTGAATGACACCTGGCCTAGTAGGATCGTTGTCCGTCCTTCCTTTGTTCCCCTCTCTTGCCTCGTCGTGCCTTGAAACACTTGTGTATAGGTGTGTTATAAATGCCATATCCTATCATATCATATCAATTACACACACACACACTAAGTCTTCCTGCCAGCACATCCCCTTACCCTTTCATGTCATATATTTTCCAAATGCAGTCATTATGCCATTAACAAACATATTTTCTTACTTTTTTCTTTGACAGTTGCAGTAACCACCTCTGTCCTGAAAGCTAGTGGCGTGCCAACCTGAAAATACAACCCGGAAGAAGCCTACTGTCGAAAGCCAACAAAGTAAGTGCAATGTTATCGTGGAGGTGCACCTCTTACTAGGTTAAAAACCACACAATTAATATACATAATCAATCATGTTTTTCGACATCTACCATTTCCCACCTTTCATACTCATTCACACTATCACACATCCGATGTCAAACAAAGTACGATCAATACACAGGAAAGTTCAACTACCATTGAAGTCTTTCTTGTATATGTAAATAAAACAATATATTCTTTCTATTGCACCCTTCATTCTTGATGGTGTACATTAAGTCCAATAGCATTGCTTATAGACTGCATCTACATATGTTTCAGTCCGTTATCACTAGGCCTGGAGTTATAGCCCAAGGTAGTTACAACCTTCTTCAGGACAAAAACGGGTATGGAACTTCCCTCACACTCATCATAGATATTGGTGGAAGATGTCATCAACAATTTATTTCGACATAAAACATAAACACATAAACAACATCCATTTACAATCCAACCTCATTTCTTTTTAGCAGCATATCAACTTATGCCTATCAACCATAAATGGTTGTGATGGCTCGCACTCACCTCCAATTTTGAATGTTGGGGGTGGCGCAAGCCGTATGAGTGGATCCAAAGTGCTCCAGAAGGCAGTGTACTGAGGAGCCTGTAAAACACATAGGCCCAGAGTGAACCTGCATTTAGTCCAGTGTCATTAGGCTAACCTAGCATAATTGCTAACATCACAGGACTTACTTGTTAATGCTGTGTGTATAAATCACACCCTGATCCAAAGCACATTATTCGACTAGATCACTCATCCGTTGACCTTAACAATGATATGCGTCATGTAAATACTGACATCTATACTACCTGCAAAGCAATATTGTACAACTTGGTGTCAACAAATGTTCAGATATTGCCACTCGTGAAACTTCAACAGTATGTCCAACAGTCATGCATACTGAAAATGATGCTGAAACAAACTCAAGGCCAATGGAGCGCTGTTAGGTATCAGACCATGGATGCTGGCAATTTGGTAGCCAGTACTGTCGTCCACACCGGGATCACATCAATTGTCCAGTGGCATCTGCACGACAAAACATGCATGATACCCCATAGTAATCTCCATGGGACTAGTCCATAGCATGTAATTCATAACTGGCTACAACATGTAGTCTGGTTCGTCCAATCGTTACCAGCTATGTTTGACATATAGTTGCACACAGCCACGTTATACAAAATGCCTAGCTTCTTGCGTCGGTGGCGCCATATCAAATGACTCGCTAGATTGCTCGAAGCAAACAATTATGTACCCTGTGCCGGATATTCGATCAGCATCGGGTGCGGATTTCAACATTAACATAGGTTGAAACATCTGCGGAATTCAATCCATCTCATATGCTACCCTTTTCAACACATAGGTTCATGTACCAAGTGCTGAATTTAAAGCCCAACTTACCCGCAGGATGCCGCTCCTCCGTGATTCAACTTGCGTAATGAAAGCGGGCGCTCAAGAAGACGTCCTACTTATAGTAGACACCTCCGTTCAAGGTAGTAGAGATGGGACTGACACAGCTACAGTTTGTCTACAAATTAGATTTATTGTGGAAAAGGATATATTCAGACCACATCAATGGCATACTCACAGAGTATCCAATATTACAAATCAGATGCACATCATATACTTATGATGGCTATTGTGCTCGAACCGCGGCACAAACTGCATGTTATCTAAAATGCAGTGACACATCGGTCAGGCGATCCCACACATAGTACTCAAATGGTGATAACCAAACATTGGTAACAACAAATTCCAAATGATCCCAATCTTGACCACAGCCTGGTATATATTAGCCAACTGTATTAAACTTCCTAGGTGTATGGATAGTGCCTCATCCGACAACAGTGCCAGACTGGAATACATATAAGATGTCACAGCAACCAATTCACTGATTTAGCAATTATACACCGTCAGAGGTACATTTGTCTCAAATTAGTCTATTCCATTCAACAGCAGTGTTCATACCCCGTTTAACCGAGTCTAGAGAATAGATCCATCGCTGCTCTAGTCTATGTAACATGGTACTCATGTCGCCTCCACGCGATGAAACCCTGATTGTTTGCAAAACAAACCATCTGATATCTTCTTCAGTATGGCCAGCCCTCATGAAATGCTCAACAAGGGGCTTGTCCCTTACCTTGTTTCTCAGGCAGGATCTGTGTTCCGAAATTCTCATTCGTAGATGTCTTGTTGTTTTTCCAACGTATATGAATGAGCATGGACAGAGGATAATGTATATCGCATTTTTAGTCAGGCAATTAGTGTGACCCCTCAGAGGCCATTTGATATTACCATGTTCAAACACCTGTCTGGTCTCTGTGTATGGGCAAGCAGCACAATGGCTGCACTTATAATGACCCCTGATGGGGGGTAAGCCCCATTGGTTCCTGATTGTCTGATCGCCTTGTTTTCTACATATGTGTGGACCAATCTCTGCCTGAGATTATAGTTCTTTTTGAAAGCAGACATGGGCTTTTTCTCTAAACTGCCTGGTTGCCTAACCAGGTGCCAGTTCTTATAGATGCTCTTTTTTATGGCATTGCTAATGGGAGAGTAAGTAGAAACATATATCAGTTGGTTTTTTGTGTTTTTTTCTCTCCCAGTAAGGCACACCTCACCATGCATATTCAGGGCCCGCTTCATGTTTTGTCTTACTAACTTTCTCAGGTATCTCCGATCAATTAGACCATCTTTTAAATTTGTCGCATGCTCTACAAAGTCCACCTTCGTAGTGCAATTTCTCTGTATCTGACAAAATTGCCCATACGGTAAGTTTTGTTATAAACCTACTGGATGGAAGCTAAAGTAATGTAACAACGGGTTGTTGTCGGTGGGCTTTCTGAATAAAGTAGTTTCCAATTCATCACCTGATTTCTGAATGACCAGGTCTAGAAAGCTTACCTTTTCGTTGTCCCATTCCATTGTGAACCTGATGTTCAGTTCACATTTGTTTACCCATTCTAGAAAGGCCATACGTTTTCCACTATTGCCCCTCCAGATCAAAAAAACATTGTCTATATACCGCTTCCATGTGAGAAGGCTGTGTGCAAAGTTTTGCTGTTTTAGTGTACTATTGGCACCGACGATATATAGAGCTTCAAAATTGGCCATGTACAAATTGACGACGTCGGGAGCAAAGGTTGCGCCCATACTAATCCCTCTGAGTTGTTTGTAAATCTGTTTCTTAAACAGAAAAGAGTTCTCGCACATCACCAAACGAGCACACTCATGTACAAAGCCTGTAGGAGGTATGTGTTGCTCAGGCTGTTGGTGCAGGTAGATGCACAACACAGCTAGGCACTTAAGTTGTGGGATAGACGTATACAAAGATTCAACGTCCATCCTTATTAAAATGTCACATCGGTCGATGGTGATGCATTCAAGAATCTTTACCATCTCTGTCGTACCTTTACCATAGGTCGGCATAGCCTGTACAAAAGGTTTAAGATAGAATTTGCTATACACAGACAAAGGCGCCAACAATGAGTCAATTGCCGATACAATGGGTCGACCTGGTGGTGTTTCTTGGTTTTCATGGACTTTGGGCAGTATATAGAACGCCCCCAATTTGGGATAGCTTTTCGATAGGAATATGCTTTCCTCCTTGCTGAGCCAGTTCTCATCTAGTGCGTGTCTCATCCAATTAGTGATCTCATCCTGCAGTGCTGTATGCATTAGTGTCCACCAGAAGGCGCAAGCACTCGTCTTCGTATTTTACAATGTCCATAACAACGATTCCACCGCCTTTATCTGCCTGCTTGATGGTTATTTTGAAATTATTACACAGAGATTTTAATCTCTTACACTCTGCTCAATTGAGGTTGCCTTGATAGAAATGTTACTCTTGAGACCTTCGTGCATCTGCTTAATAACTATATTCTCAAACACTTGAATCTCTGGGGGGCAAGTGTGTGGCGGTGGGTAGAAGTGTGATTTGACTTTAAGGACCGTCATGTTAGCTATTTCTTCCTGATCTTTGTCAGACTCTCTGCCCTCTTCTCTGTGTGGGTAAATACACCTCAAAAAAGTGTTTGAGCCGGATATTCCTGAAAAATCATTGGAGTTTCATTTCGCATTCGAAGGTATTGGCCTTAGTGGCGGGTACAAACAACAGCCCTCTTGCTAGAACATTTTGTTCTATGGCCATTAGTACATGTGTTGACAGATAAAAAATTGGTATGCTCCATGTCCTTACTAGTTCGGTGGTGGTATTTTCTGAAAACTCCTTTTCCAATATTTCAATCTGTTCACTCTGCGTCTTTGCTTCCTCCTCAGCAGTTTTGATTATTGATATTGATATTTTATTTCTATCGCGCTCGTCCACAAGTGTTTCGATTATCAGTATTATCCAATCTCTGGAACACTTGTTCTCCACTCAACTGAATTTCTTTTGAAATCTCACGTTGTCAATGAACAGTCTAGGGATTTTTTTCACTTGAAGACCCTCTGGGATAATACCACCCTTAAGGTATTCAAGCATAAAACTCCCGTGGAGTTGAGTCCTAATCAATTTCTTTTTCTTCTGGATTATTTTGTTTTTCTCATTGCCACCGTCTATGTTTGCTTCGGTGGGTTTCTTTCCCGTAAACAACGCAGGTGTTTCCAACAGTTGTTTATAATAATCATGCGAGAAAGAGAAAATATTTACGTTCTCCATTAAATGCTTAGCGTCTTTTTTCCGCTGGGAATTTAATCCAATTCCCTTTCAGCCAAGGGCTGTACTTTATGTGTCAATAATAAGGGTATCTGTCAACCAAACAATCCTTCAAGTAAATAATACAATTGTATTAAAAAAGTGGATCTTGGTGGTGAGGTTGGAGCAACACACTATACGCAAAATTCAATACTAATTCATCAGTTTAATTCAAATATTATATCACAAAGTTAAAAACCACACAATTAATATACATAATCAATCATGGTTTTCGACATCTACCATTTCCCACCTTTCATACTCATTCACACTAGACGTATACAAAAATTTGGCATCCATCGTTACTAAAGTGTCTCATTGGTCGATAGTGATGCGTTCAAGAATCTTTATAATCTCTGTCGTATCTTTAACATAGGTCAGCATAGCTGTACAAAAGGTTTAAGATAGAATTCGCAATAAACTGAAAAAGGCTCCAACAATGAGTCAATTGCCGATACAATTTGTGGTGTTTCTTGGTTTTTATAGACTTTGGGCAGTACATAAAATGCCCCTAATTTGAGATGACTTTTCGATAGGAATATGCTTTTCTCTTTGCTGAGCCAGTTCTCTCTAGTGTGTGTCTCATCAGATTAATGATCTCATCCTGCAGTCTAGCAGTAGGATAACAATCCAATTTTTTGTATGCATTAGTGTCCGCCAGAAGGCGCAAGCACTCGTCTTTGTATTTTACAGTGTCCATAACAACGATTCCATTGCCTTAATCAGCCGGCTTGATGGTAATTTTGAAATAATTACACAGAGATTTTAAGCTCTTTCTCTCTGCTCGATTGAGGTTGTCTTGATAGAAATGTTTGCACTGGGCTAGATGCAGGTTCACTCTGGGCCTATGTGTTTTACAGGCTCCTCGGTACACTGCCCTCTGGAGCACTTTGGATCCACTCCTATGGCTTGCGCCACCCGCAACAATCAGAATTGGAGGTGAGTGTGAGCCATTACAACCATTTATTATATTTATTATATTTATATGCATAAGTTGATATGCCGCTAAAAACAAATGAGGTTGGATTGTAAATGGATGTTGTTTATGTGTTTATGTTTTATGTAGAAGGAAATTGTTGAAGACATCTTCCACCAATATCTGTGACGAGTGTGAGAGAAGTTCCGCACCCGTCGAAACTACCTTGGGCTATAACTCCAGGCCTAGTGATGACGGACCGAAACATATGTAGATGCAGTCTATAAGCAATTCTATTGGACTTATATGTACACCATCAGCAATCAAGGGTGCAATAGAAAGAATATATTGTTTTGTTTACGTATACAAGAAAGACTTCAATGGTAGTTGGACTTTCCTGTGTATGATCATACTTTGTTTGACATTGGATGTGTGATAGTGTGAATGAGTATGAAAGGTTGGAAATGGTAGATGTTGAAAAACATGATTGATTATGTATATTAATTGTGTGGTTTTTAACTTTGTGATATAATATTTGAATTAAACTGATGAATTAGTATTGAATTTTGTGTATAGTGTGTTGCTCCAACCTCACCACCAAGATCCACTTTTTAAATACAATCGTATTATTTACCTGAAGGATCGTTTTGTTGACAGGTACCCTTATTATTGAAAACTGTTACTAAGACACTGCAGTTTTCTTGTATATTAAGGTACACAATTGCATCAACCAAATGGTATTTGCTTCATGCTTACTCATTGCACCCAGGTGCTCACTTTGTGGTATCATGTCGCTGGCTTTATATTAACTCCCAAATAGCAATATAGCTATCCCACCGTATACTAGCACACCATTACACAATCACACACCTCTATCTGCATTCCTGCCCTCATGTTTCATCCTTTTGTGCACAGATGCACACATAAACATCACAAAATATGCAGACCTACACTTTCCTTTTTTCTCCAGCAGCTGCTACAGAATACCTAGCAAAAAGGAACTCCATAGAAAACAACGCAGAAATATGCCAGCTCTACCTAAAAGCATAGAACGTTGCCATCCACCCCTAGCAGATTTTGTACAGAAAGATGAAAGAGAACAGCTAATACAGTCACTAAGGAAAACAAAAGCACCTACTAGTAAGGAGAATGTAATGCCTCTGTCAAAATGTAGAAATGAAAATAAAGGTAGTGAAAGGTACTGAAAAGACTGCAACTGTCAATACTGGTAATAGAGTATGTACAAATGCTAATGTCACCACAAGGAAGCATTCCAAAAAAGTAATTTTACAAAAAATGTTGCACCACGGTGTCCTTCAGAACCTTATAAGTAGATGAGAGAAATCACGCCCAACCCTTAAACCTTACCACAGAAAAGTAATCCTGGAAGCTGTTGTAGACAGTGCAATGCTCTTGAAACGAAAATTATTTCTATTAAATTTAATGAGAATTAAAGCACTAAAAAAATTAATCTGTAAAATACCACCACTACTTCAAAACAAACGCAATATCATCATAAATACCTTTGGCAACATCAGTACAGGTGAGTGGAGGCACACCACCAGCACAAAGGCATACTGCAATGAGGAATCATACAAACAAGAGCAAAGAAATCAAATTGCCATACATAGCACTGTACGAGGGTATAACGAGTTAGACAATAGCATAGTGGAAGAATAAACACTGCTTTCAAAAATAGCTTTAGCAAACTTAGATACTACTGTCCATGGTACCGAACCAATGTGGCACAGCAACAAATGGCCTTGCACATCAATTTGTAACGGTCGCTACAACTCTATCAAGTCGTTGCAGAAGTTCCTCAAGCACTATGTGAAAGGCAACGACAAAGGAAAAAGTAAAATACTACAAACTATGAACTTCTGTCCAGTGCACAAATGCACAGGAGTACAAGAACATTCATAGCCTCCATTTCTGGACCTGCTTCCAAAAGCACCTTCCACCATATCAGAATGTTAGCAACACACCATTGTAGTGTAAGCAATCTTGTTTACAAAGTGTAGTAAGCAAAAAGTACTCAGACACAAAACTGCCTGGTCCATTCACATTTTCCAATAAAAATGGTGTAAAGTACTATGCAAATGTAGCAAGCAAAGAAATACTGCGCACAATCCTGGAAAAAGTTGCAGTGTCTCAGGAATAAGGCAGGAATTGGACTACTGTGCTTAAATGGTAAATGCACGTTAAACAGACAAGGAGAGCCACAGGAAGTTGTAATGTACTTACTACAAGTATTGGAAAGCAAAAACATACCCATCAATGAAATCCTCCAGATTTCCTACATGTGGAAACATGCATGCTTTCTCTGCAATCATGTCATTCAGGAAGAAATCCCTAACAAACGCTTTCTCTATGTATCGATACCTAACTGTGATTCCATTCCATTTCAGCAAGTGGTACAAAATGCAAACCATGGCTTATTGTGTAGGCCTTGCAATTCCGATAATCATTCCACCTTACATATAAATCCCATAGGCAATACATAATGTGAATGCTTTCAAACTACAATGAAGATGGAAAGAAAAGTAACTGCAAGCTTACTAGCTTCACACAAGGACAGGTTTGACTTGGCAACAAATCATTCACACCAATAGCTGAATCTACCACACAGGCAACACAACCAGGTCAGGTCAATATACTGCATACATTAGAAAGCACATACAATCTTTGAAGTAATTGTAAAGGAATGTGTTTCCTTTCATGAAGGAGAGGCCCAACAATCACCTTCCCCAAAGGCACTAAAGTGTGTAAGATGGCCCTGACACCCACTTATGCACAGCCATTGCACACACAGTCTGCCAACATACACTGTTGATTCGTAAGACAATGTACATATAAATAGTATCTAAGGGCCATAAATGTACATTTATATATTGTGTCATTTGTACATTCATTGCACCATGTATAAGGTACCAGCATGTCTCCATCTACATAAAAGTAAGTTCTACGTAACTGGAGTACTTAGCATCGGAAATGCACGAAGAAATGGTAACACGTTGCTGCCTGATTTTGTTTTTGTAGCCGCATGGTGGGTAGAAATGGAAACCTACCATACCTATCTATCAACAGGGGAAAATCTCATTGTAAAATAGGCTTCAGTAGAACGCATGAATTGCTCAAAATGTAGAGGTTGTAATGTACTTACTACAAGTATTGGAAAGCAAAAGCATACCCATAAATGAAATCTTTCAGATTTCCTACATGTGGAAACATACATGCACTCTCTGCAATCATGTAATTCAAGAAGAAGTCCCTAACAAACGCTTTCTCTATGTATCGATATCTAACTGTGATTCCATTCCATTTCAGCAAGTGGTACAAAATGCAAACCATTGCATATTGTGTAGGCCTTGCAATTCCTATAATCGTTCCACCTTACAAATACAATCCCATAGGCAATACGTAATGTGAATGCTTTCAATGTACAATGAAGATGGGAAACAAAGTAACTGCAAGCTTACTACCTTCACACACGGACAGGTATGACTTGGCAACAACTCCTTCACACCAATAGCCGTAATCTACCACATAGGCGACACAACCAGGTCAGGTCACTGTACTGTATACATTAGAAAGCACATACAATCTTTGAAGAATTTGTAAAGGAATTTTTTTCTTTTCATGAAGGAGAGGCCCAAAAATCTCCTTCCCCAAAGGCACTAACAAGGTCTGCCAACATACATTGTTGATTTGTAAGACACTGCACATATACAATACATAGTAGATAGTGGCCGTAAATGTACATTTATATATTGTGTCAGCTGTGCATTCAATGCACCATGTATAAGGTACCAGCATGTCTTCTTGTACGTAAAAGTAAGTTCTACGTAACTGGAATACTTAGCATCGGAAATACACTATAAAACGGTAACACATTGCCACCTGATTTCGTTTTTGTAGCCGCATAGTGGGCATAAATGGAACCCTACCGTACCTCTCTATCAACAGGGGAAAAGCTCATTGTAAAATAGGATTGAGTGTAACGCATGAATTGCTTCAAATGTAGAGGTTCTATGCAATTTATAAAGAAAATAAAAGGTAATTTTGTGTTGTCGCAGCGCACATTTTCCGTACAGTGCGATTTCCTGGAGACACCATGTAACCATGGAATTTGCAGAAATTATGTAAGTACAACTGTACATAACATGTGAGTAGGGATTAAAATGTAGTAGGGTGCAGCTCTGTGTGCATAACTATTAACATACCGTGCCGTACACTTTGTTCGTTTGCAATGTAGTGTGTTTTTTAAGAGTATTCGTGCACGCTGCATTACAGTACCATTTCTGCAGCATACAGCCTAAATGAGCACTATGATTGGTGTCCGTTTTGTTCTCATGGTTCTCCACACCATTCAAACCTAGGTATGGAGTACAACAGTGAAAATGAATGCAACTCCTGCACTGAAACAGTACACTGTATGTTCAAGCGTGTGGTTAAAGGTTCACAGTATGGTCCTTACAATGACCTTTCAAACACTTAACAGTTCTACGTGCCTTCATTGTATTAAAAATAATAACGATCAGAGGTGAATATAGCATTCGGCTGGCAAACAGATCTAGACACCTAATATTTTACTGTTGAATGGTTTGGAAAAACACCTCCTGCATTGTCT
Organism: Ambystoma mexicanum; assembly: GCF_040938575.1. Taxonomy (NCBI): domain Eukaryota; kingdom Metazoa; phylum Chordata; class Amphibia; order Caudata; family Ambystomatidae; genus Ambystoma; species Ambystoma mexicanum. The sequence continues at coordinate 585,251,604 of NC_090934.1, forward strand.
TGCAGTCGGAGCTGTCCTGTACGAGAACTTCTTTGTTTTGTATGTTTGTTTGGGCACACACAAACAGAATGTGCCATAGGTCTGATGACACTCGCTGCCAGTGACATCTGTTGTGAAAAGCAAACACATGAAAGAAGGGTCTGTTGGCAACGTTTAAAAGATGAAAGGCATGTGTGTAACCAGGGAAGGAGAGTGCCACCTACAAAACAGACAGCAGGCCTGTGGGTGAACATCTGACGGTACTCATTAACACACAGTACCTCACCCTAAGGTGCATGAACCGGCCATCTAGGGCCCTGTGTGACATCCTTCTCTCAGAGCCCTTGTCCATTATGCTGCCACTGAAAATGGCTACTGAAATGTATTCTTATTCTTCTGCATTCGCAGATACCTGATACTTACTGGCCGTGTCACTCCTTCCACATGCCAACAAACAGATTGTGGAACAATCATTACAAGAGTACCATAAGCGGTGTGTAAACGCTCATCGTTATCTGGAGGATCGATGCTGGATGGGGGGAAAAGAATAACAGCATACGCATGTAGCGGAAGAGATTTGTATAACCAATTATGTAGTTCAAGGGTAGGTCTTTCTGAATGGCTCCTTTTGTTGCAATGGAATATGTTTGTTGCCAAAGCATTTCTATAAATAACACATCTCATGAATGGGTATATGAAGTACACCCTCAACTTAATATGGGTGGTTGTGTACATTGTCCATATTTTAAATGTGTGATGCTGAGGAATGACTTTCATGGTGCAATATCTTACTGCACTTCCTAAAGAAAGGGTCTTATCAGGGGCAAACCATAGCAAATGGAAATTGTGGCATATCGCTCCCTAATGTGCCACAAGTGCAATAACCTACACCATATGGTAGTGTATGCATGTCAGCTCACTTCTGGTGCTCTACCAAATCTAAAATGTCCTCCACAACCATTCTTTTAAGGTGACCACCCTCAAAGAGATGCAGAGTTAAAACTGTGTACGATGCAGCAACGTATGGTTGTAACAACTTATCCTAAGGAGCGAAGGGAAAAAATAAATGACCCCATAAACATATTTGTGGCATCCATATAGCAGTATCACAGTATTGGTATGCATGGCTGCATTACGTTGCAGTGGGTGTGGCCAAGCCTAGGCTCTTGGGTGCATGGCCTACGGATTACGGCCTTTGGCCATGCACCCAAGAGCCTAGGCCTTGGCCACACCCACTGCAACGTAATGCAGCCATGTATGCGAACATGTGGCCAGGTACCAGAACCACAAATGTAATATAGCCACTGGCACTCCTACCCAACCCCTGCACCATAATACAGCCATGCATGCAAACATGTAGGCAGTTAGCAGAATCCACAAACATAACACAGCCTCCAGAACCTCTACCCACATCCATTCACATAGTAATTTACTACTGCCAACCAAACCACAAAATCTTCAGAACATTGCCCCTGCTCCCAGCACTCTATTAAGTACACAGAACCAATACATAATAGTACAGTACAGTACTCCGTAATCTGCACATTGGCCACAACCGAACCACATAAAACATCCTATGGAACCCTATGCACTTCTATACACACAGTATTCCAACACTTTACCCAGTGGACACACTGCAGGACTGTTGACTCCATCATGTCCAGCCATCCACCCAAAACTGTAGGATGTGCTAACAATCACCACACCCATGCAACTAACAGTGAGTACAATGCTGACAAACCACACACACAAGGCAACAATGTGAAATCTACTTGCAACCAGTGGACATACTTTTTGGTGCATGGCCTCCAGACATGCATCCAAGGCGCTAGGGGCTTACCACACACAACACAGCATAGTACACCCTATGTAAAAATGCTCATGTCATGTGCAATTCACTCCCCATCTGCAAATGAGCCTGCCAGCACTCACGACAGAAAGAGGTCGCCTCAGGACCTATTGTGCCGTAACGAAGGCTGCCTGCAGTCAAGAATCCCGTGAATTGGCGCAGTATGCATGGATACACTACCCCACCCTTTCCATCCCCTCTTCCAACCACCAGTTGCTGGAAAGCATATTTTCCAGCCCCTTTCAACATGGCCCAATCCTCAGATACATCATGGCGGCGTTACCCAAAAGTATGACACGCATTACACTTCCCTCCAGCCAACCACCCGTCGCGAGACGGCAGAGCGTAGCCAGATTTCAGTAAACTTTTCAGACGTACATTTTACCTGCTTTTTAAAAAAGTACAGGATGTATTATCACCAAACTTACAAAGGCATGCTTTCGGGACCAACCTGGTGCTCCTGCTGCAAATTTGATGAAAATCTGTCCAACGGTTTGGGCTGTACGTGTGCGCAAAGTTTTTGTCCATTCAGTCTATGGAAAAAAAGCAATGTTTTGGGACCCCCCTATATCATTGGCTTCCCTGGACAAAGCCTCACCAAACTGTCCAAAATAATTCAAAGCGGGTCATATACGTTTTTTTGCAAGTTTGACGCAAATTTGTCCAGGGGGAGCGAAGTTAGAAGCTTCCCAAAAAGTGATCTTCATATGGGTTGAGCAATTTAACCATAACTATAACTCAGCTGAAGCAATTTCTCAGTGTTAGGTTGACCTCTGCTGTCCAACTGGCAAAGTGCACCCACTTCAACAACAGCTACCATTTCAACTAACAGAATGAGCATGGTTATACATGGCCACCTTCACCTTCCACTATCAGAAACATTCGTAAATTACTTTCCACCCCTACTTCTCTTCACACAGCGCACGGCGGTTATTGTGTCCATGAACCCTTGATTACCGGCTCAACGTTTCAGTCTCTAAAGAGCGAAATGCTGTAGTACTAATGCCTCCTCATGAGCTAAAACTGAAAGTAGATGATGTAATTTTGCTACTGTGCAATTTTATGCAATCACAAGGACACTGTAATGCAACAAGGTTGACAATTACGTATCTACAAAGACACATCACGGAGGTCCGTGTGATCGATGGAACTTAGATACTGTTCTTATACTGTGTATACCTCTCATTCTATCTGATATGTTTTTATCGTTTTCAATAACCATTAATAAGTCACAGGGACCTATGCCTCCTTCCTGGAAGTGATTAGTGGTAATGCTGATATATAAGAAGGGGGACAGAAGTGACCCTATGAATTACTGACCGATATTGACCTTCAAGATATGCTAGAATGACGTATTTTACACTGGGATCAGCTAGTTATCTACATATCCAGTAAATTGCTGAAAAAAGTGGGAGCTTGGCCAGTGAGTGGGAATGAGGGATTGGCTTCAGACAACATGGCATATCAGTGGCTTGATATTGGTGTACAGAAATAAATAGATATGTAACCCTTTACAGGCAGAATGAAATGGCTCTGTTTTATGCCAAATTGTCACTATATATTAGGCAGTCACTCTCAACTCAAGGAGTTCCCTTCCACCCAAGCAAGGTGGCGTGCACACAAAGCGCTTATACAGATTCAACTTTAGTGATGCCTCCAACCCATCTTGCACCATCCCAACAAATGCCCTCTGTACAACCAATAAGCTAGGAACCAGGCCGGTGTATAGTAAGAATATATATTTATTAGAGGTTTGACAACGAAGACTAGCAACCAAAACAGCAACCACCAATGCTGTGGCACTACACAATATCACAAATTCAAATGTCTTGCACCAATCAACAAACTTATATTTCTAATAATTTACAGATACTACAATACACAGGTAACATTTAGAGAGGGACAGTTATCACTTTACATCGGAGTTCTTAAAAATTAACCAATAGGAAACATACAAAACACACAGTGATTGCTTTGTTTGCCGCAATACTCCTTTCTCCCAGCAACCCCCACCCTCCAGGCATCAATTAGATATGACTCCTCTGATCTCAAGGCAAGGTACAGGGAGTGGGAATACAGTAGCAAAACCGTCTTGTTTTTTTTTATTTGAAAGGCAAAGTCAATAAAAGAACTCAGTGGGAAAATCGTTTTGGGCATTTTGTTTGCATGAAAGGCAAAGCCAGGAAAGGAACTCAATGGGAAAATTGTTTTGGGGTTTTTATTTGCATGAAATATCTGGCTCTGGGAAAATCGTCTTGGGATGTAAGTAAGTAAATGGGAAATGTTGTTTTGCACCCGCTACATTCACTTGAATAGCAGCGTTCTAGGGTTACTTATTTTGGAGTTTATGACCACCCCCATTCGGTACAGAAGACAGGGGTTTGAGAAAGGGAGAGTCACCAAAGTACTTTATTGTCTATACAGGCTCTAACACACTGGGCATGAACTTTGTTAGTTTCGAACTCTAACAACACTCATCCCGTGATTTTCTATATGGGAATTAATTTATTGAACTTCTATCCAATGCGCTAAGGATCTACAAAGCTTCCCCCCTTCCAACAATGTAATGGAAAGTATTATGGCAGACAGTTTCCAACACAATTCAATTTAAACGGATAGGGTGATTCTCTATAGTGGAATTAATTTTAATTGAATAAAATGTGCCAAGCGTCTCCCCAGTACCAACACCCCTACCCGCTATGCAAGATAAATATTAAGGCTGGCAGATTCCCCCACACTTTTGATAGCTTTGAGATATATCTACTTACATGGGAGGCCTTGGCAATGGGGGATCCGGTGAAACAGCAGGGCTCCTCTGAGAACAGCACAGATCTGGTCAAAGGCTTCTGCCAAGGGTAGTCCCCAGCACCCAGACTTCCTTTGGATCCTCAAATGGCAGACCCAGCTAGCTTCTAGATTTCCCAATCTTTGTTTCCCACGCAATGTTGAATGCCCAGCAATAGAGTGGGAAAGTCAAGGGAACAATCAAAATTCCAAAGAAATGTCCCAAGAGTCAAAAAGTCAAAGAAAGATCAACAAGCCAGTCTCAGAAAGAAAACTGATCCCTTATAGGGCTGGTGATATTCCATTATTATCATATTTCCCATGCTACAGATTGTCCAGCATTCTCCCTCTCCCCAATACACCCACTGCCTGCTAATAGGACAAGGAGTTAGGAAGTTTGAATGATGGAGGCCGAGGGAGGAGAAAGATTCATCATCCCAAAATCACAAGTGGGTTTAACTTCTTCAGTGTCCTAAAATCTAACAGCATGGTAGCTACCCCAATTTTTCAGATAATTGCTGGCACATTTATATTTTTGAGTTTTTGAGTTCTATGTTTTATGGCTAGTCGGAAACTACTAATTCTATTTCGGCATGCCCTTCTTAAGCGGGCTACTTTTTTCTGTGATTTGCTCCTGAGCCGAAATAGTCACACATCTGCCCATTCCTGATTCAAACCTTACTTCCATAACCTATCATCACAACAACTTTCTATTCCCTCAGAATTACTAGAAGGCCGGAATCATAATTTGTGTCATAACTCAAATTATATCCATCACACATGGTCCCGAAAGGCTTTTTATTCCCTTTAATATGAGGCCAGTCTGAGCTCACTGAGAAGCACGGCTCTCTTTTTTTCAGAAAAGGTGGCCCAATGTTAAACATATTGCACTGCATTATATGAGAGGTAGTTTTATATCTGGACCCCACCTTTTCTGCCCCAAGTTTTCATTTCTCTTTGGGCATGTGAGCAGGCCATCTGCTCGGGCCAATGTTTATTCTACCCTCTTCCTCCTTGGCTTCAATGGACCCTGTTCAAGGCTCTCTTACAACATTTCTCTATATTTTTAACTGAAGCTCCAGGCCTGTTTCCTTGATAAACCCAGCCCAGAGGTCTGGAGTATCACAGTTCCAGATACAACGAGTTCAGTTACATGGACAATTCTAAGAGATAGCATTTAAATTTAAGAAAAATGTTTACACATGACGTTTTGTATTGCATCCAGGCTTGCTGGCAAGAAATAAACTCTTTCTTTACAGAATGCTTGAACAGGAATAAGTCCACTTTTCGTATTATTTACACAGGCCATAGTTATATAAGATCCAGTGTTCAAATTAACACCAAACAAACTAGGCCTTTCCCTTTACATGTTGTGATTTTATATGATGAAAATTAAGTCTCTTTATTCCTGATAAATAATATCTGTCACTTGACTTTATTTCTTTAATGTGCAGTGGTTTAAAGGTGTCTTTTCTTTACACGTGCACTGCTGCAGTTTTACATCCTTTCTTTCCGTTTCACCTTGCCTTATGTTGAATCACTGTTTTGTACTGGCTTTTACATTTCAATTAACTCTACATATATATATATATATATATATATATATATATATATATATATATATATATATATATATATATATATATATATATATGTATATATATATATATATACAAAGCCAGTACATCGCAACTACAGCACCAATTATAGGCACAGGCTGATAAATAAAAGTGATTAGTAATGTCTACAAACACAGCTCACTGGGAATGTCTTACTGATGACATAATCGGAAAATAGCATTTTTTTGTCTGACCTTATAGAAAGTGCACTTTGTAGACTACAGTCTAGCTTTGGCCACATGCTTTGTTTTCATTGGCACCTGTTCTGTACTCGGACATGTACCAATGGCAGGATCCCCTCCCTCATTTGTGTTGTGGATGTCCCCAAGAAAAGGAGGGAATATCCTCCCGTAAATGCACCAGTGGGTGTGCTCCCAGAGACGCTAGGCCATAAGGATAATAGGGAAGTTGAGGAATGCACTAATTGATATAGAGAAGATTGAAAAATATGCAAATGCATCATTGCCAGATGCTACTTCACGTTTACAGGGAATACAACCCTATCCTAGAGCACAACATACATAACATTTAGTTACTGGATGAAAAGATGTCATCACTTGAATTCTCGAGCTGATGGTAGCACAGGACACAACAATATAATTCTGTAACATTCAAAAGATCTATTGTCAACCTGATCTCAAGCCGCAATGGACTAATGCACTTGACAACACGTGCTCTTCATTGACTTCCAGGTGCTAGACGAGTACGACTCATGGCCATAAACCTGGTTTTAAACGCAGGGAATAAATCACTTTCTCGTTAAATTACACATCCAACAAATGCCATCCTTCATGTTCATGGTCAATCTTGGGTCATTCCAAGGTTCTCGAGAAAAACTCTGATAGGTCGACTTTTCTGGTAGTGGTGGTGTTTGGAGCTTAAATGTGGGGTAATGCATTCCTAGGTTAAGCGTGTTTTAGTGGCTCCCTCTTTAAAACCCTAATCATGAAAATCATGATTTGTGACACGTGCCATTTTCCCAAAGGTTTGAATGTGTCCTGTGTGACAGGCAAACATGGGAACGAATCCTATGCGACGGGCGCTCCCTGCGTGTACATCTAAAACTACTATACACTATATGTTACATGATAAGCACTATTAGAGGCTACAGGAAATGCCTTTATCGACTGACTGTGAATGGACAGCACACAATGTATGCATGATTATGTTATCAATAAGACTACATGTATGTATGGGTCTAGCATGCCAGGTAAGAATGACAAATTGGAATCTGATGCCTGTTTACTTAATGCTCCACTGTCAAACTTATGGATACCACATAGAAAATGACTTTCCAGTACTGCCACTTGCCCCTATGGAACAAGTACCTCTCAACTCTGCCAACACCGCTCCCCTGCAGTCCCATACCTCCACCGCCATGCCAGTGCTTCCCGGGGTCATGAGCTCTTGTGGGCAGCTGGTACACCCACTGTCAGACTGAGCTGCGCTGCCGTACCCTAGATGCTCTGTCCCAGCTCTCCCACATAGAGGGTGCGATGCAGCACAACGCATGACTATTTATTTTCTTTGGTTTCGGGGTGAGTCATGAGTGGTGTGTGCCAATGTGACAGAACACCTTTGATAAAAACTTGTCTCATGTATGACATGCATTGCTCTGCTGTTTGGTGGCAGATGATTTGAAGGGAAGATTACTTTGGGGCCCTATCCACCTTCCCCTATGGGGTCCCAGTTTGGGGTGACACTGGTGAGCTGGCTGCTTTACAACAGGAGAATATATCATTTCCTGCAAAGAATATTAGTGGTAGAATCATTCAATTAGGGCTCTGGTGTGGATGTGGTGTCTCCACAGGACTGATATAGAATGAAGAGTTTGATATTTATCCAGAAACATTATATCATATCAAACATATTAGGAATATCCTTTACAAATTACCACTTAAGTGTGGAGGAATTAATTGGGTGCAGCACTCCGACTGGATTCTTTTGCTATTCAAAAGAGGGTACGCCTCGTCAGAAGGGGGTGTGCCCAAAAAGCACAATGTTGGAAAGGTGGGACACATGAACTCACAAGAACCATTGGTGTGCAGCTTCATAGGGACATTTGTGAAATTTGCAACTACAACCAGCAGGATTAATGGTTGTTTAAAGAGATGTTTGTTTATGTTTATGTTTATGGGCCTCATTACAACCTTGGTGCTAAGTGCACCAACTTTACCACCATGGTGTAAACTCCGTTTACACCATGGTGGATGGCGGATTTACCGCCCCATTCCAAGGTGAGTGGGGCGGTAAATCCCCATTTCCCATTTTCCCTTCCCCATTCCCATTTTTGCCCCATAGGGCATAATGGGAGTGGGGAAGGCGCTAATTACGCCGCCGTAAATTACGGCGGCATAATTAGCACCATGGCAGGTTAGCGCCATGGATTTTAACGCCTGCTAAAAGCAGGTGTTAAAATCAGAATCAGGCGTTAAGGGTTAACGGTGGCGTTAACCCTTAACGCCTGAGTTGTAATGAGGCCCTATGTGTATGTTTATGCACATAGATGTGTAAAAGCGTAGAGGGGTGGGGTTTCCTCAATCTCCCACGGGTATTCCTTGGACGTAGTGGTAGTGGTGGGAGGCTGGCTGGAGGTGTTGGTGGTAGCCATTGCAGATGGGGGTCACTAGAAAGGGGGCCCATGCTGGTGTCTTGACAGGAGTGGTGTGTCGGAGCGTCCCCTACTTCCTGTGGTGGTGCCACTTAATGCAGGGGTAGTGGTGACTCTAGGCGACAGCCCAGTGGAACCGACTCTTGGTTGCTCTCCCGGGCTGGCTTAGGTGCCTGTTGGGAAAGATGTGTCATGCACTCAGATGCCATGCAGGCAAGGGTATTTTTGTAGATGATACTTGTGGGATTTGAGAACAGCTCACTTCATCTCATGGTGAGTAGGGTCTTCACTTGCTACATTGAGCAAGTCTAATTTGTCTGTAATGTAACATGTGATAGGCGATGTGAACAAGGCTTGGTTGGGGTGGCATGACGTCATTTGGTTTGGATTCTTTTCAGTGTACTGATGGGTGTATAACCTCTGTTACACTCACTGTTTGCAGGATGCACTCAGTACCCAATCAAGCCCAAGGTAATGTGATATGTTCCAAGCCCAAAGGGGTGGTTATGTGATGCTCACACAAGTTTGGTACTTTGAGTTTACTCTTGATGTGGGACATGATGATAGCCGCTTCTTTCTGAACAGGTTAAGTTGGTAATGTTTATTGTCACAAGGGCGCAGTTTGTGTGTCATATATGTGGTTGATGCTGCTGCCTGATTTCATTACATATAACTAGTATATAACTGTTCCACCTTTGATAAGTTATATTGTGGAGTATACGGTTTAGGATGCATAGGGATTATACGTGTCATAGGGTTTGAATTGATGGTGGATTGGGATGGGATGGGATGAGCTGATGACTGGCATCCCAGGTTTCCTTAGGCCATGTGAACATTACAAATCTCTTAACCTATGCTAATTTTCTGGGTGCCCCCTGTTTTACGGTCTCACTACAAGGCCAGCTGTATTGGTTGTGTTTGCTTTTTGTATTTTGTATTCTATTTGGAATGTATTATGCGCTTTACACTAAATTGCCTGTGGTGAATTGCCATTGACACCACAGGTATCCAGAGTTTTGCCACCAGAATATGCGTTTGAACTCATGTGTGATGATAATAATGGCAACCCAACCAGCCATAAATAACACATTATACTCACCAGAATCTGCTTGACTTCATGCTCCAAATGCCACAGTTCCTATTATCTGCAACCCGACCATGTGCAGGAGGCTGGAGACCTTGTCCTTCCAGGGCTAGAGGTCCACAGTGCGACATCCGGCGGCTGCAGACTCCCCGTGTTGGATGAACAGGAAGCCACTGACCCTGACCTTAAGGCCATTCCACCTCGTTTCACAGGCGACAATATCCTGTGTTACTGTCTCCGCAGCTTCCACCTGTCCCCTGACCTCACTGTGGACCTCTGTCTTCCTCTGGAAGATAGTTTGTCCCAGTGACCACCTTCTCTGTAAGGACTTGCAGCTCTGCCTCTGGACATGTGTGCTTTTGAACCCACATTTACCTTAGCACTTGGTATGATTGAGACCACTTTCACCCTCGAACGGCTGCAGTAAATGTGTGAATTTGAGTGGAATGTGTTTTTCAACACAGAGGCCGTCCAGATTCTCATTTCCCGAAATACATTAGTACTGCCAAAAACGAATTATGCTACTTTTCCGAGTATTTACTCTTAGGGTAAATCCTCCAAAATAATGGCGCAATTAGCATTTTGTCATGCATTCTGGTGGTAATTCTGAAGGGCCTCATTATGACATTGGAGGTAGCCATGCCGCAATTTGCGGCATGGCTACCCCCATTCCGGGTACCGGGTCCGGGTTCCCTGAATGGGGAAATACCGGGCCATTCCGACCTTGGAGGGCCCATTATTTCCCCATTCAGGGAACCCGAAACGGACCCGGTACATCCCCATTCCTATTTGAGCCCCCTTAGGGCTCAATGGGAATGGGGTGGATGCAAACAATGGGCACGTTAATGACGGGCCGTTGTTTGCATCCTGGACTCCGCATAGCGGGTCCCGCGAGGAGACCTCGTAATGAGGCGTTAGGGAGTTAACGGGGCCGGCAGCTCTACCGGCGCCGTTAACCCCCTACCGCCTTCATTGTAATGAGGCACACAGTGTTGCTGCTACCGTCTGTGTTTGTTAATTCCGTTCGTCCATAATACGGCGGTAAATGCTCGGACTTCCAATGTGGTAACAGTCATCGCCAGTTCTACCGCTGAACACAATGTGGTGGTGTGCAGTGTGTCTTTTATGCTGGTGCGAGATAAAGCTGTTATGGATGTTGTGGAACGTTGAGAGAGTGCCATGTGCGAGTGGGAGATAAGTGGCCAAGGAGTGGCAGCCGGCGTGGAGCCGGATGAGCTATGGACATGCCGAGAGGTCTACGCTTACACCACTACTACTAATGAAAGATTACTCACCTGTAAAGAAAGACAGAGATGCTTATCTTTGTACCTGTGACTGAGGTGTGCTTCTCGGGCCAGGTATGACTAATCACTAAGTATTTGCACATTCTTAAACTCTTGCTTGGATCTACACCCATGGCTAAGCTTTGCTCCCACAGAGATCCAAAACACCTTCCTGTCTTGGCTGGCCAGCAGCCAGTCGGTCAGAACCAGTATCAGATCTCGAGGACCCCAGAAGCGAGCCACCCCTTATAGAAATGTCCAAAGGGAATTTCCATAAAAGGCAGAGTCACAGGAACCAGGGCTTCAGAATGCTGCGATGGAAAACGCTCCAAGATTCCATGAGAACAGACTTTTTTTTTTTTGTTAGCTGGCTTTTTCTCATTAGACGGCAACATTTGAAATAGATACAGTGCATTTCGTACAGTGGGAACTGATTGTGGCCGCATAATGGTGCTGTCTTATCATCTGTTTCCAAGTGTGCGGGAGGTTTTTTAGGGTTTCCTCAAATAGTTCATGGACCCGATTCAAAGATTTCTGCGAAACATCATGGCAGCAGTTTCTCTGCGCTGCTCACCACATCTGTGGAGCCAGCTATGCGAAATCTCTCCCAGCAGAAAGTAAAATACACAGTGGAGCAGATGATTGGGTCGGCTAGTACTGCCAGACTGAACATGGCATGTGCATGGATGGTCCCGGTGTCTGATTATAGAGGGCCGATGCGGCACACAGCTGTATTTATCAATTAACAATCTGCTGCTGCTGTTTTATATTTCCCGTCGGCATATCTTCATGGATGGGTGCTAAGCAGACAGACGCTTTCGGCGGCTAGCTCAGCTTCCCTTTCTGCTTGAAGATGTTGAAGGTGTCATATTAAAATCAACAGAACCCATCTTGGCATCTATGCAGCAGTTGGAGACATGCCAGAGACATCAGGTTTCTTTGCTTCGCCAGTATAATAGGTAGAACAGAAGTTACATAACAAGGTCTGTAACTCTGATGGCATCACAGGAAGTGACAATACACAGCTTTTGACGACCTCCACGGTTTGTCCTGTATGTGTTATTAGTGCCCAAAGAGGGACAATGACATTAAAACATTAAATTTCATTGGCCCTCGACGGGGAGTTACCCAACCTGGAATCCCTCTCCCCACAACGATCCTTCCTTACCCGGGGCAGGGGGGGGGGGGCAGCCACTTAGCCAATGAGGAGGCTCAGAAAGGGGTAATCCCTACTCCGAGCTACCACATGGCTGGAGGCTGCCATCTTCACCCACCGTAGAGCGAGGTAAGTTTCCCCCAATCCAAAGAATACCCTCCCTGCCCTCCCAACCCCACTTACCTTCTTTTCTGTCTATTTCGGGAGCCGACCCGATCTGTTCCCAGCACTTCCGCTCCCGATCCTCGACAGGCCGTCATGGAAAGGCAGAACGGACTACACATAGTGCCTTCTCTCCTTTCCATGGCGGCCATTTTTTTTATTTTTCCCTATTTTTTTAATGGATGCCATGAAAAGGGAGAAGGGACTACTTTCGGAACAGAACATTTTTTTTCTTAGTACCCCGGTCTTATGGGCCGGGGTACTAATAGCAATAGGCCCTCGCAGGGGGGGGGCATTACCACTTCAAAGGTCTTCGTTAAGGCCCTCGCTTCCCTCTGGCCTGTAACTATGGGCCCCAGGGAATTACCTGAAGTTGTAATGCCCCCCTTCTCAAGGCCAATTGCTTAATTCAAAACATTCTTTTTGAGCACTCAATTCTGCAGCATAACCAGGACTTCCTAATTGCAAAAAGACTTCTTGCGTTATTAGTAGTAAACTTTGTCATTTGGGGTATCACACTGCTTCAATGTGGCTGTAGGCAAGATACAAAGAAGGCCTGTTTTAAATGGGTGCACCCAGCACGTTTCCACAGGGCTTTCTGTTTTGCAGCCCTCATTTGGATACAATGTCACCAGTGACAGCCAGGCAACCCTGGGAGTTGCCAGTACCAGGAGGTTTGAGAAAAGGGAAGTAGACTGAGCACTGCGGATGCCTACACAGATTAAAGGAAATATTTGGATCACAAGAGTGAAAACAGATGGGAGAAGCAGAATGATATGGCATTCAGGTAAGAGCCATGCACAACTTTTGGCAGCATGGTTTTCCAATTTTGGGAATACTCTGGCCCCCTCTCTGCTAGGAGTAGAGGGATCCCCAGTATTGTGCTTTCCAACCTGACGGCCAGGACACACAGGTCTTTCAAAAGAATAACTCATGGACTTAGCTCTAATGCGAGCTTCGGGAGGGACATGGGTCAGATGACAGGTGAGTGGATGAAAGTCAAGTTAAAAGTAGTAAATAGACCAGAAGGTCCTCAGCATGGTGATGTCTATCTAACCCAAAAGGAAATAAGAAAGTAAGAGAGAGAAGGGAAATGAGAATGGAAGAGAGGAAGGAGAAAGGAGCAGGAAAGAAGATGTTTGGTAGCGAGTGATGTGTAGGGATCCATCCCTTTATCCCGTAGGCTATGCATTTATAGATCACTCAAAGTGATGCAAATGCAGCTGTTCCTATTTACTGTGTCCTAGCAAGTCAAAACTGGAGTTCCTTCTGCTCCCACAGAGGTGACCATGTAATCAGTTTTCCTGACCTGTCTGGGGGTAGATCTCCCACAGAGAGTGTATCCATGTAGCAGGATGGATACTAGTTTCCCCATCCTGTACAGAGGGCACATCTTCCACAGAGGTTTTAAGGATCCATCAGTCTGGATAGTTATTTCTCTTGTGTGTGAGCTGTCTGTATTGGCCCTATCCTGAGGCCTGAATAGTTTGAGACTCTGCCTTAACCTCCTTCCTACTAGGGAGGTGGAGGGGGCATGAAAGTGCATTGAGCGTTAGAGCTCTTTTGGTAGCACTCATGCATGGATGGGATGCAGAATAACTCTGACACCAAATTATCGAACCAACTCAGGAAGATGGCAAAGTACTTTTCTGTTTTAATATCAATGTCTAAAACAGGGAGTTCCAACGGATATCGACGTACGTCGCACAAGCGTTCTTGAAGCATTTCATAAAAAATTACACTTTTATAGCAAATATTTGTCATATGTGATGTCATACTACGTGGCAAACTAAGGAAAACCTAAGAGGGGTTCTGATACGCTCAAGGGTACATCTAAGTATACTTTATAAAAGGGGTTTGGGTTGTGATTGAACATCTACTGTCAGGGGGACCACTTATGCCCACCTCTAGTGCAAGTCATTCTTTATCGTTATTAAGTACAAGGTGTATGATTGGCTCTCAAACTATACAGCCCTTCGTTATAGGGCCCTCTACAATTGGTTGGCACGCTTGTGCCAGTCTGGAACATTCAGTTCACTAACAGCATGAATGCTCATACCCCAGGTGCCAGGAGGTAGACTTGACCATACCTCCCCACCCAATTAGCCCAATATCTCTCATAACCCATGCATTCTGCCACAAAGATTGTCTTTGAACTTGGCCTTTCAGTGTATTCTCATCTCTTGGAATAGAAGGGAGTGCGAGCACCCACTATCATAGTTCTGGAACTGCATGCCAAACTCAATTTCCCTCCTTTATTCATGTGACAGGAAACCTCAATTTGGCCCATTTTGCAGAATTTAATTGTCTTGAATCAATAAAACCTGGCACTTGTGGTGTTCTTTCTTTCCGCCTAACAAGTGATGATTCTGCGTTTCACGTTAATGTCTTCAAGAATAGATAACCAGTGTTGGCTGTTTCAGCCTTGACACCAGGCCAGACAGCCCTTCCTCGATCTGGGCTAATTATTTGCTGCAACACAGCTTTTGATCTTTCTCTCCATGGGTTTGAACTTACTAAAGTTGTGACACCGATGTCCAGCTTCCATATAATGGCAGCTCTGCCTGCAGTCTATTCACTATGTATAGCCAGCTTCTATGATCACTCAATCTACTTGCGTTACTGCATCTGTACAGTTATCGAACTGGTTGCATTTTCTTCAGTGCTCTTCACACGTTCAATCTACTTTTCGTACATGAATGTTCACTCAATTCATTATTTTGTCATCAGATTCTATAAGGTCCATGCATCTTCTTAAGTCAGTCTTCTCTGTGCATCACTCACACTTCTTGTGAAGTCACCAGTTCCTCTTTCTCTCATTTTCATATTCCTTCAGGGAGCTCCTCCATTACATTTTCTTCTCTTCAGGAATACATTTGATACAGCTTTCTCAATGGGTACCGTTTCTCGCATACTCTCTGTGGAATCGTCACAACTGCTGGTGTCAAACATGGCACGATTTCAGGGTTATAGGTAGTAGGGGGGTGGGACTTCCTGCAGAGGCATGTGGATTCTCCTCTACATTCCCCCTCTGGTCGAGCCATCGACCACACCTTCATGGGTTTCCACATCTTGCTATCCCCTTTCATAGAAGTGTTTGTTCGGGGTCCATATCTTCATCACTCCCTTCAGGGAACCTGTTGATTTGACATGTTTGTCCACACTCCAGGTAATGTAGCTGCACTGTCCATTCAGATTACAATAGACTCATCGTCCCACATACTTCTTGTGATTCTTCGTCGTTCCTTCAGGTGCTACGATGCTGGCCCCTATTTATTTCCTGACATCTTCATCAGTCAACTCTTTGGGTCCAAACCCTGATTCAACATCAATCATGATCTTCATTTCTTCTTCTTTACTTGCTGTTTTCTTACACTGGGCGATTATTATCTTGATTATACAGAATCCAAACATCACCGTGAGTAATAGTGCTCCAAGGAACTTGAAGATGTTAGCCATCCACTGCGGAATCCATGAGAATATATATGTAAACCAGCAGTCATCTATAATGTCCTCTGTCTCGTCTTCCATCCTGGTGTGCAGGTTCGTTAGCAATGTTATGGCCTCTGTCAAGGTCGCATTCTCATCATCATGACAAGGTCTGAACATGCAACATGATGGCCCAATTTTGGCGCAAACTCCTCCTTCAATCGCAGTGATCATGTCAAGGACATATCTGTTCTGCAGGGCCATCAGCAGTATGGCCCTCGGCTCTTCCTTGATATCATTAAATCCCTTTATGTTGGTGTTAACTTTCTGCCGAAGCGCCCATCTGGTAATCTGTAACCATTTGACATTGGCCATCATCTGAATCCCAGGCATAAAGATAGTTGTAAACATCAAAGCAGTCTGGCTTAATAACCTGTGCTCAGAAAGAATCGCTTCAAATGCATTGTCTAGATAAACATTTATCCCCTCATTATCTTCCTCTGCACGTCTCTTCTCCCATATGCATAAGTAGTATAATACTGGGGAAAACCTTAGGAACCTCTATGATAGTGAAAGCAACTAAATCAAGAGCAGTTAGTGTGGTTGGAGGAATCATGAGGGCTTCTATCTTAGTATGCATACTAATGTGATAGAGACGTGGAAGGAGGAGAAATAGAAACACAAAGAGTGTGATTGTGCAGGCAAACATTATACACCAAAACATAAGTAATCACCTTTTGTGACATTTCGGTCTTTGTGGTTCTTCCTCTGAAACTGTGCCAGTTTCCAAATATCTCATTTTTTAAAATACAATTGATCACATTTTCATAGTTTGGTAACTGTAGTACTTGTTCAATGATCTCAATGAGCAGCCTCCTAATCACAAGGCCATTTTTAGGATCCAGTAAAAAAGTGTGAATATCTATGTTTCTTCTGACAAGAGCAAGATAAGTGTGAAGGATAAATACAAAAACAGCGAACACAAGACTATGCACAGGCCTGTCAGTTAATACCATGGGGGTACTGTTTGGAACAGACTTGCACCAAGAAATGAATCTGGATACTGAGCACTTTTCCAGTTCTTGATCAGAAACTGGCGTTTAGGCATAACTTTGATATGTCAACAATTTCTAAGGTTCAGGTTTCAAAAGATCCCTTAGGCTCTCAGCAAGGGTTTGCACTCCTGCTATAATATCTATAAGGATTGTCTGATTGAACCTTAGTCCAACTGCAAAATCCGCATCAACAACTGGTCACTTTCTCATCCTTCTTCTTCATCATCGATCGAGTCTGCACACGCTGAAATTCTTCTTCGTGTCATGTTTCTGGATTGGCGACAGTGGGAGGGACAGTCTCGTCTTTCCAGACCTTCACATCATTCAAATGAAGCCAAGCTCACCTGCCTTGAACTTTTTCAGCTGAGGGGGGTTATATTTTCAATGCAAAAGGGGCCGTTGAAGCGTGACTCGTGCCACTTTCAGGTGAAGTTGTTATCAACACAAGATATCCAGCAAATAGCTTGGGTGCCGATAATAGTTCAGATGATCCGGTTGTTGAATCGTCCTCATCTGTGTTCTGAGACTGACGCTTGTGTTGATCTCAAATGAGAGAGATGCTAGAGGTCATACATGTCAAATAGTTATCCAACTCATCACCTAACAATTTAGCTGTACTATGGGCATCACTTCTACTACTAGATGGAGGTCTAAGAGGTGTTCTCATTCACCTCCCTGTCATTAGTTCATGGGGGGGGTAAGGTGATGGTCTGAGCCAGGCTGATTCCAAAGGGCATATAAAGCTATGGGCAGGCAATATAGCTATCCCTTCTTCAAAGTTATTTTTATTTTGCCAATCCTCTCCTTAAGGAGGCCGTTGAGTCTCTCAAATATTCTGTTTGCTTGCAGGTGATAAGCAGAAGAAAATGTATGTTTTATATTCAGTAGAAGCTCTATCTGTTCAAATACCTCATTAACAAAATGTGGGCCAATGTCAGATCTCAGCACTTCACACACACCCCATCTTGGAAGGACTTCACGTACTAGAAACTTTGCTGTGCAAGTGGCATCAGGATGTGTGCGTGGACCTGCCTCGATCCACCTAGAGAAGGGACACACCACCACTATCAGATACCTACACCCATCACATACTTGCAGCATATCAACATAATCAATATGTAAATGCTGAAATGGACCATTCGGTCTGGTTATTACCCATCTAATCATTCTCATTGTATGCCCAGCAGCAACCTTTTGACACACAATGCAATTTACTACAAAAAATGCAACGTGTTCCAACAAATTTGGAATTAACATGTCTTCTGCAATTGTTGCAGCAAGACTCTTCCTGGTTACATGCGCGGGTAATGCAGCTGTTCGAGTGCGACTTTTAATATTGCTATTGGCATCACCAGCTTTCCAGTGCTATTCTGTCGTCATAATGCTTCTGTGGGGGATAAAGAACACCCCCTTCATTTCCATAAATCCTGCTCTTCCTGTGGTGCACTTACCTGAATTTCCATTAATTGGGTCATTGGTAACTTATTAATCGCTTCTTGTATTACCATGGTTGTAACTGCCTTTTCTTTGACATTTGGAGTATCAAAACCTGAAATATCTGGGGAATACACAACCCTTTTGGCTTCTACATCTGCAGCTTCATTTCCGCAAGAGATAAAATCTGTTTGCTTAGTGTGAGCTGTGCATTTAATGACCGCTATGCCCACCCGGGAGTTGTAGTGCTTTAATAAGCCTGTCCACTAAGGATGTGTGCTGCACTGGAGTGCCATCCGCATGGAGGTAGTCCCTCCTTTTCCAACATACTAGCCCTGCGTGTACAGTTGATGTCACAAACGCGCAGTCACTGTAGACCATCACTTCCTGCCCTTTGTGTTTCTCGAGCGCGACAGTAAGCGCCACTTATTCTGCTGCTTGTGATGTAAAGTGAGACGTAATCTTGCTCTTGCTACAACCTCAAATTCGCCATTTAACTTATATTTTATCACTGCTGCTCCTGAATCCCTTTCTCTGCTAGTTTGATACATTTTTGAAGAACCATCAATAAAGAGGATTTCCGCTCCTGTCAAAGCATTTTCCTTCAATATAATTGGCACAGTCATGCACTTGATTGCCCTCTGCTATAGGCTCAGCTATAAATGTAGCAGGATTCACTATTTTACATCTGACAATTTTAATTGCTGGGTTCAAAATCATTACTTCATAGGCAGAAGTTCTTTTGGATGTCAATGTACCTTTGGCCTTCTCTAAAATGGCAAACAAAGCATTCTCCACAGTAAGGGTCATAGAACAACCCATCACAATATTGGTAGACTTCTCAATTGTGAACACGGCTGCTACCAATGACTGTTCACAAGGAAAATGTCCTCTCATAACTGGATCCAAAATCCCACTGTAATATGCTCGAGGATTGTACCCCAATGTAGTTTTCTGCGTAAGCACTGCTGTCATGACTGTCCCATTTGTGTGTGAAAACAGGAAAAACTCCTCAGCATAATTGGGGTTTGCTAAAACAGGACCCATACAAATTGCTTTTTTCAACTCTTCAAACCCTTCCTCTGTTTCCTCAGTCCATTCTATTTTCACCTTATTCACGTGTGCCTTCTTTAAAACTTGGAAAAAAGGTCTTGTGCATGAAGTACAATTGAACACCCAGGCTTTAACATAGTTGCATAACCCCAAAAACGTCTGCATTTGTTTCACTTTATTTGGTTTTGCAGTTTTCATAATTACCTCAGCTCTTTCAGGTGTCACCTTTTTCCCTCATACAAAATCAACTGTCCTATGTATATCACTTCTTCTTGAAAATGCTGCAGTTTCTCCTTGTCTACCTTATATCCCTTGTCTTCTAGGTTAGTCATCAGTTGAATCGAGTCTTGTCTGAACTCATCTTCTGTTGTGCTGTAAATTAAAATGTCATCTACGTATTGTATACCCACACTCTTAAGATCAATATTGCCTAATTCCATCTGGAGGACTCTGTTCAAGATTGATGGGGACTCACTGGGGAAAACAAGTGTGTTTTAGATGAGTTTCGCAGAATGTAAAGAAAGTAAAGTCTTGTGAGTCCTTGTGCAACAGGATCAAGAAAAACACATTTTTCAAATCGATCACTGTGAAATATCGAGCTTCCACTGGGATACTGGATAGCATCATCATCAGGTTAGGAACTAAAGTAAACTCTGCATCGACAATCTGGTTAATCGGTCTCATATCTTGTATGAATCTCCACAACCCTCCTTTAGATTTTTTGATTGGATACACTGCAGTGTTACACAACAATTCTGATGGCACTAGAATACCTTGCTTAATCAGTGCTGAAATGGTCTGAAATATACCTTTATCAGCATCTCAAGACATTGGGTACTGTTTTGCTTGAGGTAAAATCGCTCCTGGCTTAAGCTTTATTTTGTCTTCCCCTATTCCCTTTAATAAACCTACGTCATAGGGGCCTTTGGTTCAAAGGAAGTTTGGCACCTTCTCCAAGTCTTCGCGAAAAAATGCTGGAAGTTGCTGCATTATTGGCATTTGCTGGAGGATTTCCCTCTTCTCTATTCTTATCCAGTATGTGGTGCTCATAAAGAACACTACTTCATCATCTGTTGGGTCTTCTCTAAACATGTCATCAATAATGTCAGTCAACCCGTACCCTTCTTCAAGAGATACTACTGTCCTCCACAGTCCCCCGTCATCCATTCCTTTGAGTATCGCCATTTCCCTTCGCACTATGGCTGCTTATAGCTCTATAGGGATAGTCTGTCCCCCCTCTTCGTCCATAGGTAACTGTGGTCTAAACAAAAACTCATCAGGTATTCTCACCGTTTTTCACACTAAGCCAGGTAGCCATGTCAATAGAATGCTCACCCATACAGGAAGACCTCTGGCTCTAATGGAACACCTCGCAGAGCCACTTGCCCTGTGAATGCCAATATAATTTTGCTCACATTTAAATAGTGTATTACTGGAGTGGAACACACTATCCCTTGGTCAGTGAATGAAATCATCATGTTAAGCTTTGCCATTAAATCTCTTCCCAAAATGTAAACTGGTGTCTGTCATGAGTGTAACAAAGGAACAGACGTGTCACACTCACCTATAGAGACTGGTAATTCATCAGTAAAAGGAACTTGACTCGTAGCTCCAGAGAACCCTTGAGCATGCATGGCAATTCCCGACATTGGATATTTTCCCTCTCGTATACATGAACGAGTAGCCCCAGTGTCTACTAGAAAAGAAAAAGATTTGCCTCCTATCTTCACATCGACCCTTGGTTCCTCTTCGGGGTCAGGTGTCACAGATAGTAATGAACACATTAAGTCACCCTGTGAGCTGTCCTATTGTGGGTACAGGCACATCCCTGTACCTGTGAAAGGATTTTCTTCTACCACAGTGACACCTCCTCTTCTTGGTGTCAGTAGTCGCCCCGTGTTTGCATACTGTTGTGTCTGCATGGGGGTTTGTTGTGACTGCCCTTGCAGTGGATTCATCTGCAATTGCTCTGGTTGCTGTGCTTGTTGCATTTGCTTTGCTTGTGTCTGGTACACTGTGTGATCTTGGGCAAACCCTTCTCTCGTTTGTATACTATATGGTTGAGGATAAGCTGTCCCCCCTCTTGAGAATTGGCCATTCTGCACGTTCCCCTGGCTCCCACATATGCACGCAACGTGCCCTGTCATTCCACAAGACCAACATACTGGGGGTGCTCGCCTGACAAGTCCTCCTTTATTAAATCCTCCCTACACATTTTGACATTTTGATTCTAATTCTGTGCGTTCTGAAACCCGCCTTGGTTAGTTTGGAATCCACCCTATGCTCATCTATAGCCCATACCTCTGCTTCATGGCATGAACCCATATCATCCTAGGTCCATCGGGCACTGATTATTCACCTGCGATGCACCTACTGCTTGCTGCATTCCCAATCCTTCTCCCCTTGTCAATACCGCCCCTTCTATTGCAAATTTTGACAATTTCTTCTGAACTAATTTGGCTTCCTCAATTTTCCTAGCCTCATCCTTCTTATTATTCTCCTGTAATAGCCGACAGTTATGCACCATTGTCAGTTGTATCTGAGCCAATGGTTTGGCTTCCATTCCCACTTGCTTCTTCATTTGCCTCTGCACTGGCCCGGGCAACCCCTGACATAAAATGTCATAAAATAATGCCACTGTTTTTTTCCCACGGCTTGCACTTTTCATGTTGCCATCGCTCTTGAATATCCTGAATGTAAGCAATAGGGTCTTCATCTTCCTTCATTTTACGTGTCATAATTGTGCCCATATCTGATGTATCTCGATACTGCACCCTGAGAGCCCTCCAAACATCTGCTCTGCAATTATTAAACGGTGCTCCGTCATGCGCTGTGTTTTGTGCTGTCACACATGAATACCCTGCTGTCCTCCATATGTCATCAGCTCTCTCCCCAAGAATAGTTGCCAGGAGACCCTTAATGTCCCCTATGGCCAAGGTATTTCCTCCTGTCATTTTCTCTAACTCGTAGATCCATTTGCCAGCACCTGACTTCAAACTCGAGAGATTGCACCTTAAATTGCCCTTATCAATCTGTGGCCATGGGATATACTGTGGTCTCACTCTGCCTTTTTCCAATAAGGCAAACTGTGTAAACCCCAACCCGCAGTCGGCTGGCATTTATAGCCTATCCATAGCTGGTACAGAAATCCCTGATGGTCTCCATGCTGGTAGTGATGTTAACCTGCTCACATATGGCAGTGATTCTCCCTTCTCACTATACGATCGTCCTCAAGGATGCTCTGGATATGGTATAGGATCTTGCGTCCTATCCTTAGATTGTTCCAGATATGACCCTCTTACTTCTTCATCCAATTGCAGGCTTCCTTCAAGGGCGCACGCGCTCCCTCCTTCTCCCCAAGAAAGGATTCTCTTTCCTCGTCCGACATTTCTTGTCCCCAAGAAGTATGACTATCATCCCCTTCACCCTTGTCCATGTACAGTTTGCTTAAGGACAATGCTCTTTGCTTGTGACTGAGCAGGCTTCCCTCCTCCCTCTGCGCTTCAGGCATTAGGGATTGATCATCGCTCACTCAGGTTTCACACTCAGTATGTCGCCTCAACTGTTGATAAACCTTATAAATCCTTTACCAGGTGCTCTCTGCATCACATCTTTCTTCTTCCAGAACTACTCTAGATGCCCCTGATGTTGCTTCCTTTATCTGAAGGAACTCTTCTATTCTTTCCCATCCTATTGCTGGGCTTGTCCCTACTTGTTCTTTACAAATAACACTTGCATCAGGACCCCGCTGCCTCGTTCTTTGTTATATTTCTTCATCTAATTCTCTTTGCTTTTTTGCCTCCCATCTAATTCAATCTTCCTCTTGTCTTCGTTCTTCCCTTCTTATTCCTGCCCTCCTTTCTTCCTCATCTCTTTGTCTCTGTATTCCTTTGTCTCTTCATTTGTGCGCTTCCTCCTCCTCTCTCTTCCTTTCTCTGCTATCCCTGTCTTCCTTTGCTCTCTGTCTATTGACATATTTTCTGTGCTCCTCTGCTCTTTCTTCTTTCTGTTGTTGTTCCTCCTGATATATCTGCTCTCGTCGCTCCCAGCTCTTTCATGCTCATCTTCTTCAATCTCTTCTCCCGTTCCTTGTCCCTTCTATCTTGCTCATCCTTATCTTCCTTTTGCCTAACTTCCTCAATACTTTTCCTGTCCAATTTGAGTAATATCTGTTCACCCATCCATTCGTTCTGCATGAGTGCTACCTCGTCAGCTTTATCCTTTTCTCCTTTCCATCTCTTAATCTCTCTTTGTATCACTGTCGATACTTTTGACTGCTCACTCTTCTCTTCTTTGTCTTGTATGATCTTAAAGATCTCTTATTTTCTCTCATTCTCCTCTGGACTATCGTCACTGCTATAAGCGGTCAGTTGATATGTTGGATTACTATACCCTGTTGCCGCTTTCAGTTCCTTTAAAAGATACAACCCTACTTCTACCATGCTATCATATTCTTCTTCAGGAGAGGTAAGGGGAGCTGTGGGCTCAACACCTTCCTCTTTTTGCTGACTAAGCATCCACTCCACAGTCGGCGGGTCGTCCCTCTTTTCCTGGTACGTTTTCTCCAATTGCTTCCATGTGTACGCAGCGTGCAAGTATGTGGTCATGTGTTGCAATACCGCTTTTGACAGTGATCCCCCTTGTGGCCATGGCATGACCATCTTATCTACTGTGGTTTGCACCCATTCCACACTATACTGTTTGAGCTTGGGCATGTGCTTTGGCAGTGTCATGCATAAGTGCATAAGTGAAGTGTCTCCCATGATGACAAGTCTCAATTAGCTATCAATACTTACCAGATTTTATAAAAACACTTTCACCACTTTTTCAATACTTTAAAAAAAAAAATGTGCGTGCCCCAACAATCGCCGCTCAAACCTATACTTTCTCAATAACCTCTGTCTAGCTTTGGATTGGTACCAACCACTTTACTTAAGGCAGTTAATTTAACTTCTCAACTTTTCTTCTTCTGATGACTTCAGAGCTTCTACCACTTCTTCAATATTCCTTCTCAACAAACAAACAGACAAACTAGTCATCTTATTACATTTAATAAAACACCTTGTGATCATCTTTTTTCTCCTCACCTATATTTAAATACCCTGTCACAGGGTTTAAAACATCTCCTTATGCAAACCTGTTCACACATAGCCTATTTTACTCCTGTTGGAGTGTGAGATGCCTTCTTGTGAAACTCCCCTGAGTCAGGCCTCTAGGCGCTACTATCTCTTCACACAATATTTACCGTCACTTAAAATTATAACAACCCTGTCCCCTTAGTTTGCCATTCTCCTTAGTCTACTCACCATTCGTCGTTAATCCACACAAGGCCTTCGGTATCATCTCCTCCTCCAACCGACCACTTCGTCTTCCGTGCGCAGAGTGCCCGTGGAAACAGGGCAGGGATTTCTTCAAAGGGGGACCTTCCCACTGTCTCAATTCTACTTGCATGTTTTCTATTTGCCCGCTCTCCACATGAAACCCTGCGATCTTCTGACTAGATGGCGGAGGATGCCTGATCATCAGAAAGACTGGGGACAATCTCCTTTGGATCTTTTTGAACCATCCACAGTGCTACCATATGAGCGTTAGAGCTCTTTTGGTAGCACGGATGCATGGATGGGATGCAGAATAACTCTGACACCAAATAATTGAACCAACTCAGGAAGATGGCAAAGTACTTTTCTGTTTTAATATCAATTGTCTAAAACAAGGAGTTGCAACGGATATCAATAGACGTCGTGCAAGCATTCTCAAATCATTTCATTGAAAACAACACTTTTATAGCGAAAATCCATCATATGTGACGTCATACTATGTGGCAAACTAAGAAAAACTTAAGAGGGGTTCTGATACGCTCACGGTGAGCATCTAAGTATACTTTCTATAAGGGGTTGGGTTGTGAATGGACATCTACTGTTAGGTGAACCACTTATGCCCATCTCTAGTGCAAGTCATTCTTCATCATTATTAAGTACAAGGTGTATGATTAGCTCTCAAACTACACAGCCTTTCATTATATGGCCCTCTACAATTGGCTGGCATGCTTGTGCCAGTCTGGAACATTCAGATCACTAGCAGCACGTAAGCTCATACCCCAGGTGCCAGGAGGTGGACTTGACTTTACCTCCCCACCCAATTAGCCCAACATCTCTCATCACCCATGCCTTCTGCCATGAAGATTGTCTTTGAACTTAGCCTTGCAGTGTATTCTCGTCTCTGGGAATAGAAGGCAGTGTGAGCACCCGCTATCATAGTTCTGGACCCGCATGCCCAACTCGATTTCCCTTCTTGGCTCACGTGACATGAGACCACAATGCGGCCCATTTTGCAGCATTTCATTGTCTTGAATGAATAAAACTTGGCACTGGTGGTATTCTTTCTTTGCACCTTAAAAAGGGATGATTCATCATCTCACATACTTTAAGAATAGATAATAGATAATAGATAACCAGTGTTGGCTGCTTCAGCCTTGACACCAGGCCAGACAGCCCATCCTCGATCTGGGCTAATTCCTTGCTGCGACACAGCTTTCAATCTTTCTCTCCATGGGTTTGAACTTACTAAACTTGCGACACTGATGTCCAGCTTCTAAATAATGGCGGCTCTGCCTGCAGTCTATTCACTACGTATTGCCAGCTGCTATGATCACATAATCTACTTGCATTACTGCATCTGTACAATTATCGAACTGGTTACATTTTCTGCAGTGCTCCTCACACGTGCAATCTTCTTGTTGCATATGAATGTTCACTCAATCCTTAATTTCGTCATCAGATTCTGTAAGGTCCATACATTTTCTTCAGTCAGTCTTCTCTGTGCGTCACCCTTGCTTCTTCTGATGTCACCAGCTCGACTTTCTCTCATTTTCATATTCGTTCGGGGAACTCCTCCATCAGATTGTCTTCTCTTCGGAAATACATTTGATACGGCTTTCTCAATGGGTACCTTTTCTCAAATACTCGCCGTGGAATGGTCACAACAGCTGGTGTCAAACATGGCACGATTTCAGGCTCCCAGCATATAGGTAGTAGGGGTGCAAGGACTTCTTGCAGAGGCCTGTCACTACTCCTCTACACCATTGAAATGGAAAATATATTATGCAGGTTTTGCAAGGGTATGGGAATAATTGAGACTCTGGAATATCTTTTAACTGTATGTCCGAAAAGTCTGCGAATTAGGTATATGCACTTTAATGTTTTTTTTAAAGATAGAAGATTATATGATAAACTACAGTTTTGGAACGAGAATTTAGCGGGAACCCAATCATCATTGATTTTGGCTTCATTAAGGTGCATAGAAGAGATTTTATTAAATGATAGCAAATCAATTGATTACATTGAGTAAAATAATGTAAGATCTATGGGTTTATTTTTGTATGAATAAGTCGTGAATTTAATATGTTTGATCAAGACGCGTTTTATGTGAATCATATGAAACTTGTTATTATATTGTATTTTTGATACGTTTAAGGTTTTATTGTAAACCACATGCACAATACAAAAACGAATAGTTTAACAGAAAAGAAACAGAAGAGATGGTGTTAAGGACACAGGAAATGATTGAGAAGAGACTGAGACTACTTGGAAAAGATCTGTGTAGTATCATCACAGAGGAAACATCAGAAAATAAACCATCCAAAGAAGTATTAAGACTATGTCCCATTTGTGAGTCTAGGTGAACATAGTTATTGCAGTCAAAGCGAACATGCGAGATGTTGTTTTGGTATCAAATGCGCGCCTGTTCGGCCTATAGTGGTAGGTGGAGGGAGCTCTAAACCCATGACACACTTAACATCCAGGAGGTGCCTGCTGGAAGGGAGGTGGGGGGGCACTTGAAGAGGTGCTGACGAAAGAACTCAGGACAGTTTTAATCCCACAATCCGTCTCCAGTTTTCATATGCCTCCGTTTTTCCCTGGGCTTGGAGGAAGCTGAGATCAGTACACATTATGGCCCCTATTCTGAGGCATCAAATGGGCTGTCAAATGCTTTCAAGAGGTCGAACATGTGTATTCCCCGAGATTAGAAATGTAACCAAGACTGCTATCTCAAAACATGCAGAACACTAAATAAGAATGAGATGGGATTTTTTAATCTTTGACCGTACCTTAGTCTTGAACAAGCTTTGCAAGGAGACCTTTTTAACATTTTAATATTGCTTGGTAAAAATAAATGTATGTAGCTTGTTAAAAATATACATTTCGAATGGAGCAAAGATTGTATGTTAGGAGGTCAGACCTACAGGTCACTCTAAATCCAAAGTAGATAGGAGCTCACTTTACTCCATGATAAGCTCCCCAGATTTAGTAGCAAGCAATGAGCAGATGGGAATGCAGCCAGCAGATTTGCTTAGCACTGCACCTTAGATACTTACCTGAGGAATAAGCAATGAACTGAAGCATTTTGTATTGACCTCTTCCCTTGTAGAGCTTCCAAAATGGTGACTCGTCGAGCATAATGGTGAGAAAAGCAAGCAATGCCAGTACCTGGTGAGATACTAGTTTGCTGCTTCTGTTTTCAGGTGGACTTGGGGAACAGAGTTTCACTATGCTGAAATCACACTTGCTTGGCTGGAGCTGCTGGGTGTGTGGGGTCATATGGGCTGCTAAATTGGAGGCAGCTCTGACTAGGCCAAATGTGAGAAGCCCGAAAAAGGGACAGTAAAACAAACACAGGCAAATCATAGGAGAGATTGTAGGGAGAATGTTGACCTCCTGAGCTGTGGACAGGACTGAAGAGTGTGCAAGCATGCTGGCCATCACACTGCCGTGATGGTCTCAAATGCAGGTTGAAAATTGCCTGGGAGATCAAAGGCATTAACCTGGACTGAGAAGTGTGTATTTCACCCGGAGTGCGGATAGCTGGGGGAAGCCTTGGGTAGACCTGGCAGGCCACCCCAACCCCTCTTCCCCACCTTAAAGAAGCTTCACCTAGAACCTGTATGAGTTCTGGCATTTGTGGGTCTCCAAAAGCAGGCCTGCTCCTCTTTCTCCCATGGGGGACACAGAATGTACACCTACAAACATTGCCTGCACAGGGTGATGGTTAGTGCTGCTGGCATATTAAAGAGCACCAGAACATCAAAGAGTATATATAATTGAAAAGAATCTTGTGCATTTCAGTAGACCCCAAGTTCTTCTTATGATTCTCAGTGAGAGGAAGGTGGTTCTTAAATTAGAGTGTTTCTATTGCCATGCCCACTAGCATATGTCTGTGATCTCTGCCTTCGGTTCCTCTATAATCATTTTCAGGCCAAAATCAAATGACGTGCCAAGAAACTCCTCTTTCCAGAAAGCTGGAGACCAGTGGGCTGACCAGAATAGAATTTACAGAAACGGAAGAAAGAGTCCCAAAAGAAACACTGGCCCTCATTACGACCCAGGTGGTAAGTATACGACATTACCGGCATGGCGTGACTAATGTTTACGTGCTGGGTCAAAGCCGTAAAAAGCGGGACATTACGACCCATCGTGCACGAGCATTACGCCATGCCGGTAATGTAAACTGCGCCATGGCGTTAATGCCCCCAAAACGGCACCTACCGGCATCGTATGCCGCGCAAGGTGCACTACCGCCACCCCGACCACCGTTCATAGCGGTGACCGTAGTTAGCTGTCACTGCAATTAGCGGTCACCGCAATTAGCGGTGACCGTAAATAAGCGGAACTGGAAGTAGCGTCATCGCGGCGGAACGGGAAAGAGCACGGCGGCCATCTTTAAAAACACAATCCATTGGCATCCTCCGCAACCACTGGACATCCGAGCCTGAGACCCGGCAAATACCATCAGCAACCTTCTTCCTGCAAGAAAATGCCTAAAGTTGTTAAAAAAGCCTGTGACCGCCAGCAGCAAGACCGTTTAATCAGAGAGGAGCTTACCATGATTGCGGAGACCCTCCAGGAGAATGCCGCAGTGATATTCTCAAACCAAATGACCAGACCGGCCATAGCAAAGAAGAAGGCCATATGGGCCCTGGTAGCTCAGCGGGTTAGTGCCGTGGGAACAGCACCCCGCAATGTGAGACAGTGCCGCAAGCGGTGGGACGATCTCCGGCTCCGAGTCAGGAGCATCCTATCGGCAAACAGGAACCTAGGCACGGCAACCGGGGGAGGATCGGAGTCCCCTATTAAATTGCAGCCATGGGAGGAAATTTGTGCCTCCACAATCGGAATGGAGAGCATAGAAGGAGTAGGAGGAATGAAGAGAGGAGCCCCGACATCAGGCGATGCAGGTAGGTGGCTCAAATCAAGCCATGCAAAAGTCCTCAAAGTCCATTCATGTGAAGTACAATGTTGCCCTATAGTGTAAATGCAACACATCAGCAGGAGACTGCCCACAGACAGATCCGATCTCCACCCTGTACACATGCAGTATGCACACCCTAACTGCAGACACCCACATACCTCCATGCTACTTCCACACAAAAGGGAGACAACCTGTATGCCCCTGCCTCAAATGTGCCGCATGTACTAACTGGTAAGATGTCATTCGTCACAATGCCCGCCCAATGTCCGCAGACCCATCAATAACACTTTCCCTCCTTTGCTCCACCGCAGGCTCAAATTCCGACCTTGAGGATGAGGACACCACTGCCTCCACACCTACCAAGAGGGCCAGGACAACTGTCCCAACACCACAACCCTCCACCTCTGCCGCACCGAGGAAAACCCCACAGCAGCCAAAATCTGTGCCAAGAAAACAGGACAGGGCACTGACAGCCACCCCAGCAGGCAGCACAGAAGCGGCAGCAGCAGCAGACATTACCCAAATCGTGCCCACAGAAGGGACAGGCTCTGCTGCAAGCAGCACTATTGGGGAAACTGCTGCCATTGCAGCCTCCTCCGACAGCGAAGCAGGGATTATTGAGGAGATTGATGTCGGAAGCCCCACTGCCCACCCTCATTCCCCCTACCTGTCCCAAAGCAGCCCGCATGCAGATGCCACACAGGGGCAGTTAGAGGATGAGGATTGGCCAGGCTCTCCATCCTCGGTGCAGGAGGTGAGCAGCCCAATGGGAATACCACTGCCATTATCCATGGGCCAGAGAAACTAACAAACGCTGGAGGAGATTGTCACCCGGCAGCAGCAACTATCCTCGCTCCTTACTGAGCATGTTGCAGAATGTGGGGGGGAAAGGGCAGCAATGGAGAAATACGCGGAGACAGTGAAGGCTGCTATAGAATCCTCCACAAAGGACATCGGCACCAAACTCGCCGCAGTGCGGCACGTCATCTCTGAACTAGTGCAGACAATTCGGGACATGCGTCCAAATGAGCAGGCAGCAACCTCCTCGGGTGCCAGTTCGACACCAAGCAGCCCCATCCGCCGATCGGGGAGGAACCTGCGTAGCACAGGCAGGGGTGCCCCGGGGGCCAGGGGAGGGGGCTGCTTTAGTGGCCGCACAGTGGAGAAATCCTACATCAGACACTGCTTCACAGACTTTCTCACACCTTTGTAGGGATTCCAGGGGGGAGGGTGGAGGGGGGAGTGGGTGTGTTGGGGAGTACAGGGGGGAGGGGGGAGTGGGTGTGTTGGGGAGTTCAGGGGGGAGGTGTGAGGGGGGAGTGGGTGTGTTGGGGAGTTCAGGTGGGAGGAGGGAGGGGGGAGTGGGTGTGTTCAACAAAATCACTTTTACAATACACTTTTCCTATTTGCACAAATCACATGTGTGGACATTGCTCATTGCGTATGTGTGATTTATTGGTAAACAGTCCCCAGTGTCCATATAACAGACGCACACAGTGCCACAATCGTCATCTCCAGGTGACACCCCCCATCCGTGTGTGCTAGAATAATTGGTTGATCAGAGTACTACGCATTTCATGCCCCTCCTGTGCATCGCCGCCTCCATGAGGTGCTGCCCCATCCCCACCCTCATCATCCTCATCGTCAGGTGGTTGCAGTTCTGCATCAGGGGGCAGGGGCACATTTCGTCTGACGCACATATTGTGTAGCATGACACATGCCATGACGATCTTTGCAACCTTCTTATGGCGGTACAGGAGTGCCCCACCAGACCTGCTGAGGCAGCGAAACCGTGCCTTCAATAGGCCGAATGCCTGCTCAATCACCACACGGGTACGTGTATGTGCACGGTTGAAGTCCTCCTCGTGCTGGTTCTGTGGGTCCCGGACTGGTGTAAGGAGCCACCTCTTCAGGGGATAGCCTGCATCACCTGTATTTGGGCGAGAATGTATGTGTCAGTCATGACGTCTATTTCAAAACATGACGTGCCACCATGGCTTGCATCCAACTGTTACTTCGGACCTCTTTTAAATGCACTAATTGATTCACACTATACGACCAGTATATGCTCATGGCTCTTACGGACTGTTGTGCATGCCATCAACCAATGTATGCAGGGGGGTCAAGTGCCTTGTGAGTGCCCATCCACTGTGTTCGTTCATGCCGTTTGTTTTGGTGGCCTGGCACGTGTCCTGTGATGTCAACGCTCACATCATTGCAACATTGCTGTCAGCCTCATCATGACCCCAGTGAGCAATACTGATGTTGATAGGGACATTTTGTGGGCCTTGCTGTCTGTGTGATGGTGTGTTGATGTTTCTGTCCGTCATGTGCCTCCTTCGTGCGCAGTTATGGGGGACAGGCCTTTCAGTTGATGGTGTTTGGTGACGTGCATGTAGGTGCATTTCGTTGAAGTCAATGTGGTGTGAATTGGTACAATGCACTTGCAGATGGTTGTGTCATGGTTGGGGCACACCTTCATTCACGTGGTGGGGCTGCATACATCGGGCATTAGGTTTAGTGGTGTCAGCTGAAGTTTGTGCTGCTTTAGGGTATGATCTGGCTCCGTTGTCTCTGCTACTCACAGTCAGGTGGAGTATGCATCATTCCCCCCCCTTTAAGCCAGGTGGAGTATGCATCATTCCCCCCCTTTCAGCCAGGTGGAGTATGCATCATTCCCCCCCATTCAGCCAGGTGGAGTATGCATCATTCCCCCCCCCTTTCAGCCAGGTGGAGTATGCATTGGTACGTCGTTCACCTACCCACTTCACATTTCCATGGTCATGACATGTGATTTACCGAGTAGCCAGGATCTTGTCCCTGCATGTCGCTCCATGTAGCGTGGTATTGTGGAGTTCCGAAGGACCATTGAATCATGGGTTGCTCCGGGGAATCGGGCACAGCAATGTGTGATGATCCTGTTGGAGTCACAGACCATTTGCACGTTGATTGAGTGAAATAGTTTTTAGACCTGGCAGGCCACCCCCACCCCTCTTCCCCACCTTAAAGAAGCTTCACCTAGAAACTGTATGAGTTCTGGCATTTGTGGGTCTCCAAAAGCAGGCCTGCTCCTCTTTCTCCCATGGGGGACACAGAATGTACACCTACAAACATTGCCTGCACAAGGTGATGGTTAGTGCTGCTGGCATATTAAAGAGCACCAGAACATCAAAGAGTATATATAATTGAAAAGAATCTTGTGCATTTCAGTAGACCCCAAGTTCTTCTTATGATTCTCAGTGAGAGGCAGGTGGTTCTTAAATTAGAGTGTTTCTATTGCCATGTCCACTAGCATATGTCTGTGATCTCTGCCTTCGGTTCCTCTATAATCATTTTCAGGCCAAAATCAAATGACGAGACAAGAAACTCCTCTTTCCAGAAAGCTGGAGACCAGTGGGCTGACCAGAATAGAATTTCCAGAAACGGAAGAAAGAGCCCAAAAGAAACACTGGCCCTCATTACGACCCAGGCGGTAAGTATACGACATTACCGGCATGGCGTAACTAACGTTTACGTGCTGGGTCAAAACCGTAAAAAGCGGGACATTACGACCCATCGTGCACGAGCATTACGCCATGCCGGTAATGTAAACTGCGCCATGGCGTTAATGCCCCCAAAACGGCACCTACCAGCATCGTATGCCGCGCAAGGTGCACTACCGCCACCCCGACCACTGTTCATAGCGGTGACCGTAGTTAGCGGTCACCGCAATTAGCGGTGACCGTAAATAAGCGGAACCGGAAGTAGCGTCATCGCGGCGGAAGGGGAAAGAGCACGGCGGCCATCTTTAAAAACACAATCCATTGGCATCCTCCGCAACCACTAGACATCCGAGCCTGAGACCCGGCAAATACCATCAGCAACCTTCTTCCTGCAAGAAAATGCCTAAAGTTGTTAAAAAAGCCTGTGACCGCCAGCGGCAAGACCGTTTCACCAGAGAGGAGCTTACCATGCTTGCGGAGACCCTCCAGGAGAATGCCACAGTGGTATTCTCAAACCAAATGACCAGACCGGCCATAGCAAAGAAGAAGGCCATATGGACCCTGGTAGCTCAGCGGGTTAGTGCCGTGGGAACAGTACCCCGCAATGTGAGACAGTGCCGCAAGCGGTGGGACGATCTCCGGCTCCGAGTCAGGAGCATCCTATCGGCAAACAGGAACCTGGCACGGCAACCGGGGGAGGATCGGAGTCCCCTATTAAATTACAGCCATGGGAGGAAATCTGTGCCTCCACAATCGGAATGGAGAGCATAGAAGGAGTAGGAGGAATGGAGAGAGGAGCCCCGACATCAGGCGATGCAGGTAGGTGGCTCAAATCAAGCCATGCAAAAGTCCTCAAAGTCCATTCATGTGAAGTACAATGTTGCCCTATAGTGTAAATGCAACACATCAGCAGGAGACTGCCCACAGACACATCCGATCTCCACCCTGTACACATGCAGTATGCACACCCTAACTGCAGGCACCCACATACCTCCATGCTACTTCCACACAAAAGGGAGACAACCTGTATGCCCCTGACTCAAATGTGCCGCATGTACTAACTGATAAGATGTCAGTCGTCACAATGCCCGCCCAATGTCCGCAGACCCATCAATAACACTTTCCCTCCTTTGCTCCACCACAGGCTCAAATTCCGACCTTGAGGATGAGGACACCACTGCCTCCACACCTACCAAGAGGGCCAGGACAACTGTGCCAACACCACAACCCTCCACCTCTGCCGTACTGAGGAAAACCATACAGCAGCCAAAATCCGTGCCAAGAAAACAGGACAGGGCACTGACAGCCACCCCAGCAGGCAGCACAGAAGCAGCAGCAGCAGCGGACATTACCCAAATCGTGCCCACAGAAGGGACAGGCTCTGCTGCAAGCAGCACTATTGGGGAAACTGCTGCCATTGCAGCCTCCTCCGACAGCGAAGCAGGGATTATTGAGGAGATTGATGTCGGAAGCCCCACTGCCCACCCTCATTCCCCCTACCTGTCCCAAAGCAGCCCACATGCAGATGCCACACAGGGGCAGTTAGAGGATGAGGATTGGCCAGGCTCTCCATCCTCGGTGCAGGAGGTGAGCAGCCCAATGGGAATACCACTGCCATTATCCATGGGCCAGAGAAACAAACAAACGCTGGAGGAGATCGTCACCCGGCAGCAGCAACTATCCTCGCTCCTTACTGAGCATGTTGCAGAATGTGGGGGGGCAAGGGCAGCAATGGAGAAATGCGCGGAGACAGTGAAGGCTGCTATAGAGTCCTCCACAAAGGACATCTGCACAGAACTTGCCGCTGTGCGGCACGTCATCTCTGAACTAGTGCAGACAATTCGGGACATGCGTCCAAATGAGCAGGCAGGAACCTCCTCGGGTGCCAGTTCGACACCAAGCAGCCCCATCCGCCAATCGGGGAGGAACCTGCGTAGCACAGGCAGGAGTGCCCCGGGGGCCAGGGGAGGGGGATGCCAATAGTGGCCGCACAGTGGAGAAATCCTACATCAGACACTGCTTCACAGACTTTCTCACACCTTTGTAGGGATTCCAGGGGGGAAGGTGGAGGGGGGAGTGGGTGTGTTGGGGAGTTCAGGGGGAAGTGGGTGTGTTGGGGAGTTCAGGGGGGAGTGGGGAGGGGGGAGTGGGTGTGTTGGGGAGTTCAGGGGGGAGGGGGGAGGGGGGAGTGGGTGTGTTCAACAAAATCACTTTTACAATACACTTTTCCTATTTGCACAAATCACATGTGTGGATATTGCTAATTGCGTATGTGTGATTTATTGGTAAACAGTCCCCAGTGTCCATATAACAGATGCACACAGTGCCACAATCGTCATCTCCAGGTGACGCCCCCATCCGCGTGTGCTAGAATAATTGGTTGATCAGAGTACTACGCATTTCACACCCCTCCTGTGCATCGCCGCCTCCATGAGGTGCTGCCCCATCCCCACCCTCATCATCCTCATTGTCAGGTGGTTGCAGTTCTGCATCAGGGGGCAGGGGCACATTTCGTCTGATGCACATATTGTGTAGCATGACACATGCCATGACGATCTTTGCCACCTTCTCATGGTGGTACAGGAGTGCCCCACCAGACCTGCTGAGGCAGCGAAACCGTGCCTTCAATAGGCCAAATGCCTGCTCAATCAGCACACGGGTGCGTGTATGTGTACGGTTGAAGTCCTCCTCGTGCTGGTTCTGTGGGTTCCGGACTGGTGTAAGGAGCCACCTCTTCAGGGGATAGCCTGCATCACCTGTATGTGGGCGAGAATGTATGTGTCAGTCATGACGTCTATTTCAAAACATGACGTGCCACCATGGCTTGCATCCAACTGTTACTTCGGACCTCTTTTAAATGAACTAATTGATTCACACTATGCGACCAGTATATGCTCATGGCTCTTATGGACTGTTGTGCATGCCATCAACCAATGTATGCAGGGGGGTCAAGTGCCTTGTGAGTGCCCATCCACTGTGTTCATTCATGCCGTTTGTTTTGGTGGCCTGGCACGTGTCCTGTGATGTCAACGCTCACATCATTGCAACATTGCTGTCAGCCTCATCATGACCCCAGTGAGCAATACTGATGGTGATACGGACATTTTGTGGGCCTTGCTGTCTTTGTGATGGTGTGTTGATGTTTCTGTCCGTCATGTGCCTCCTTCGTGCGCAGTTATGGGGGACAGGCCTTTCAGTTGATGGTGTTTGGTGACGTGCATGTAGGTGCATTTCGTTGAAGTCAATGTGGTGTGAATTGGTACAATGCACTTGCAGATGGTTGTGTCATGGTTGGGTCACATCTTCATTCACGTGGTGGGGCTGCATACATCGGGCATTAGGTTTAGTGGTGTCAGCTGAAGTTTGTGCTGCTTTAGGGTATGATCTGGCTCCGTTGTCTCTGCTACTCACAGCCAGGTGGAGTATGCATCATTCCCCCCCCTTTTAGCCAGGTGGAGTATGCATCATCCCCCCCCCCTTCCAGCCAGGTGGAGTATGCATCATCCCCCCCTTTCAGCCAGGTGGAGTATGCATCATTCCCCCCCCCTTTCAGCCAGGTGGAGTATGCATTGGTACGTCGTTCACCTACCCACTTCACATTTCCATTGTCATGACATGTGACTCACTGAGTAGCCAGGATCTTGGCCCTGCATGTCGCTCCATGTAGCGTGGTATTGTGGAGTTCCGAAGGACCATTGAATCATGGGTTGCTCCGGGGAATCGGGCACAGCAATGTGTGATGATCCTGTTGGAGTCACAGACCATTTGCACGTTGTTTGAGTGAAATAGTTTACGGTTGCGGTACGGTACCTCCTTGGCATGTGGCACCACCAATTCCACATGGGTGCAGTCGATGGCACTAATGCAACCAGGTATGCCGGCTAGTGCATGGAAACCCACCTTGGTGTTTGCAATCTCCTGGGCAGACCGTGGTAATGAGATGTAGTCGTCTGTGTGCTTGAGGAGGGCATCAAGCACTTGGATCAGTGTACGTGAGAATAATGGTTGTAAAATGCCATGCAAGTGTCCCACTGTGTGCTGGTAGGTGCATGTGGCCAGGAAGTGGAGTACAGACACTACCTTCAGTAGGGGTGGGATGGCGGTTGGTGTTTCTATCATGCTGACGATGTTGTTGTGTGTCATGTCTACGATGGCGGTGATGGTGTCCCGGTCCAAACGGTACAGGGTGTGGATCTGCTCAGCGGTGAGGTTGAATGGACTGGCTCTGATGCGTGGGATTGTGGGCTGCCTGTGTCGTGCCACTGGCTGTGCTGGTGGGGCTTGCTGGCCCTGCCTTGCCCTCCTTCTCCTCCTGCGTCTCCTCTGTGTAGCCTGTTGTTGTTGTTGTTGTTGTAGTTGAAGTTGTAGCACTTGCATTGCTATCAGGTCCTCCAGCCCCAACATTGCTAGTCCTATTGGAATCATTGTGGAGTGTGACTGGGTGTGGGAAGGGGTGGGGTGTGCTCTTTTTGTACTTCCTGAGTCTGTATTGCCTCCACCTGTGCTGATTCTGTGCACCTGTGGCAGCTGGATTCACTGCACAAGGCCCTTTACGGTTGGTTCGCGATGGCGTAATTAGCACCATGGCGGTAAGGTACTTAACGGGCTGGGTGATGGCGTTAGGTGCATGTCCGCTTGGGTCGTCATCCGTGTAGGTTTGCGCCATGCCGGTATTTACGGTGTGGCAGGTCGCGTGCGCGCGTCCTTGGTGCAGTTAGCGGCAGCGTTAACTACGATGCCGCTAATGGCATCGTAGTTAACGGTCACGGGTCATGATCGGACCTAGCGGAAAACGATGCCGGTAATCATTTACCGGCATCGTTTTTCACTTACCGCCTGGGTCGTAATGTGACTCTGCTAGACGCCATGGCAAAGAATGTCCCTACAGACGTGAGGTAGCTAGTGGAGGAAAGTGGGAAAACTGGCAAAACCCCTAACAGGGCAAATCTTCAAGAACATGCTCAGATCACTAGGAGATTATTTTGCATCAATTGTTCAAATCAATCATACAAAACCAACTGGCGAACTGACCGAGGCTATCAATAACAACAAGAGGGTGCTAGAGTCACCTGGTACCGGAGTGGAAACATGCAAAACCTACTTAATAAGTACATAAAAGTGCCTCCCATCCCTTTCAACAGACATTGGATCACTTCTAGAAACATCAAAGTCCATACAAGGCAATTGTGAAGCTCTCAAAAATAGTTCACATAGCACAGAAAGAAAATATTCACATCAAATGTGTGAAAGAAGCTCTTGAGTGGTGAAATGTGCTCAAATGTTTCAAGAGGAGGTGTTCCCCTTCTCTTGAAAGATGAAATTGATGCTACGTTGACAGAGTACCAAGGGTTGGTCTCCTCGGGAAAGTACAGACTGCTCCTCCTCCTGAAATACTGATCCAACTGCATGAGTTTGGAATAAGAGAGAAAATAATGTCTGCCACCATGGCGCAAAAGCACATAGAATTATCTGGCTGTAATATTCACATGTTTCAGGACCGAGGCCCAAACACACTGGCTTAGTAATGCGAGATGAGAGCAGTGACAAACATCTTAAATGCCAGGAAACGCTGATATAGATGGGCATTGATATTTGGCGTACAGTTTCACCTCAATGACATAGAAATGAACTTCCCTTCAAAAGAAGAACAACTGCAGTTCCTAGGGCAGAGCTAGCTCAATCAATAGAACACATCACCCAGGCTATACTTTGCAGATTTGAAGGCAAAGAGGGAGTAAACAGTGCATGTTCGCAAACATTGGTACTCACTAGACGCAGGCTATGCCTCCTGCCCTCCTTGAGGGACTGGGCATCTCTGGAGGCACAGTATTTCTGCCTTTCTATCTTTCAACTCTGACATCTAAAGGGGTCCAATTACCTTTTTAAGTGGTGTGGTTCGGTTGATACTGTTCCTTTGATAGAAAAGAGTTGAATCTTGACTAGGCGCAAGATTTGTAATGGTTGATCTATGTATCAGCTGGAGGACTGCAGAGATGTATTGTGGTATTAATACAATGCATTTAGGGGTTACAGGGTAGCCTGAGGGGGTGGATGACAGGTAGGGAGGGGATGGATGTCTTCATCTGGTTTGCCGGAGCACCCTAAATCACAGAGAATAAAGAGACAAGGGGATCAGGGGGATTGACTGACAACATTGGGGTTGAGAACAATGTACATACTGGAATGAGGGGAGACACGTTTGATCAGGGCATGTTTTTGGTGGGCTGGAAACTTTGTTCAATTACATTTTGAGATTTTGTAGCACCAATTATACTTAGAGATTATGGCTAGAGTCATCGGGTCATTGAATTATTTAACAACATGGAACTTAAGAGATGCAGCATTTTCAGGAGTTGAGGGGATGCCAGAGTTTCAGATAGTTTGGCATAAAAGACCCTACCTACTTAAGTGGATTAACACAGACTGAACTTGAGACTCTACTTAAAACACTTCCAAACTAGTGCATCACCCAGAGGGTAGCTGTAATATTTCACAAGGATATTCAATTTTCCCCAACAGAAATTCACTCGGATCTGGAAAACCCGTTTACGAAGAGTCCTATTTCTGGGGCCTCTATTTACACACCTAACCAAAATCAAGAAGAGTCCCTCACACAGGTCTTGAGACTTCAAAACAAATGGGCTTATGGAAGGATCAGCCAAACGCATCAACAAAGTTGGTTTACGCCAGTCCAGTGCAGGAGTGCCTCCCGCGAGATTAAGTCAAGCCTGCGGGAAAAGAATCTGACTGACAGCTGTTGGGATGCCAATACAAATAAGATGGACTTTTCTTAAGTTTCTCAAGTGCATGGTACATACACAAGATGCAATATCATTTTCTCCACCGGAATGCCAAAATTGACAACACTATCAGCTCATGCACCTGTCTCAGTTAAAATAATAACTTGCTGGGGCATCACACGCTTCAAACAATAGAGACTAGAAGACTATGACCACAGCGATCCCATACACACAGAAATCAATGAAAACTATGTGTTACTTCTAGACTGACCATGCAGCTTCAGATACTTCACCTGGCATTGGATGCAATGATTTGAAAGCTGTAGACTGGGATAAACATATGGAAATCTCTAGTGGGATAAGAGACTTCGAAATTAGTGCTTGAAATTCACCTCTAACAGGTGGAGGATCAACATAAGGTCGATCCCGAAGCCAATCCTTAAGGAGCTGCTTGCAGTGAGAGGCCATTTTAATGCACTGAAGACAAATGAAGCTGAAGCATCTTTACTCAGTATTAAGCAGAGGTTCTTTGAATGTAGCCAAAGGCCTAGTGTAATCTTATCCTGACAACTCTAAACTCAACATAATAAAGCCTTTATACAGAAGATCAGAGAAATTGGAACCCTGTGATCTACAGAAACCATTACAGTCCTTAAACTCGATTTCATTCCCTTCATTTTTCCAGACTCAGATCGAGGAATTAAAGACCCCACCACAAATGTGGAAATCTTAGCAGCGATTAGATCTCTCAAATACCATAAAAGCCAAGAGCCAATGACTTCACAGCAATCTTCAAGAATTCTAAGGCAGCATTTGACAGATCTCTTTCATCATATCTTGGTTGCAGTTAAGACAACAGACACAGTGGAGGAATTCCACGTCACGTTGATTTCTAAGCAGGTTAAGGACCAAAAAATGTGTGCATCCACTAGAAGAATAGCGCGGATCAATGTTGATGCAAAACTCTTCGCTAGAATTTAGAATTAGCAGGTTTCTCACTATCCTAGTTGTCCCAAATAAGACAGGATTCATCATTCATAGAAGCGCATTTGATAATGTCCAGAAGCTATTACATGAAATTGATAGAGCATACAGGTCTCGAAACGACATGTCTTTGGCAGTAGATTTTTATTTTTATTTATTTATTTTATGTTGCATTTTTAAAGCGCTCACACAGCCAGCGGGCATCGAGGCACTGTTACAGGAATTGTTTGTTTTTTTAGTTGCATAATTTTTTTTTTGTTAATCTTAGTTGCCTATTTATAACGCGCTTAAACACCCAGAGGTTTCTAAGCGCGGACCCAGGGATCGAACCTGTGTTGCTTCGTGTCGTCTTGCTTCCAAGGCACGCACGTTGCCGTTAAGCTATCCTCCTAGATGCTGCATTGGCATTTGACCTTGTAGAATGGGGATTTTTGGCTGGAGTTCTGGGTATGTTTGGCCTTGTCCCGGCAATGACCACAATGATTCTTGCAAATTATCTGTTGCCTGGAGATAAGATAGGTCTGAACGGTTCCATCACTGATTCCTTCGCATTGAGGATGGAGACAAAGAAAGTTGCCAGTTTTTCCCTCTCTTTTTCATCTTGGTTATGGAGCTATTTTCAGCTCATATTAGAACAAACCAAGAACATTTCAGGTCCCTTTTGGGCATGTGAACAACATAAGCTCAGTATCTTCACAGACACTGACATTATAATTGCAGCCCACCTCAAACAATCTATTCTTATGATTT
Source organism: Ambystoma mexicanum (assembly GCF_040938575.1). NCBI lineage: Eukaryota > Metazoa > Chordata > Amphibia > Caudata > Ambystomatidae > Ambystoma > Ambystoma mexicanum. The sequence continues at coordinate 585,293,303 of NC_090934.1, forward strand.
TAACTGAGTGATCTAAGTTTTCATCGGTTTTGCGATTCATAATTATCACCTCAAAATCTGCTACTAAATTTTAATTTATCCAAGGCATAGGCTTAGTCAATATAATATTTGTTGCCTTTCCCGTGGATTAAACAGTCTCTCAAGTACTTTGGGTATTTATGTTTCAGGGACATTTGGTGACATTTACAGGGCAAAAATTCAGAACACTTCAAAGCAATCAGACAGGACATATGCAGATGGAGAGTCTTGGCAGTGCTCTGTATGGCCATAAATGCATTGGTAAATATGAATGTATTACCTCACCTCCTAATTCACTTACAAGTGATTTCTGTTCATAGCCCAAGGATAGAACTGAAAAAGCAACAGGAAAGTATTATGATCTTAATTGGGGTTCGTCAGAAAAGCCAAGAGTAGGGTCGACTAACCTGTTCATACCCAAAGCTCAGGGCAAACCTGGTTTTCCCAACATACTTACCTACTTCCAGTCTTCCCTGGTCAGGGTTACAGGAGAATAGATGAAAACTGAGTTTGAACAAAACTCTGGTCTCTCAGAAAATAGTAGATTCCAATAAGGGCAGCTACGGCACCGGATCGATCGAACCTGCATGCAGGTTCAGTGGAAGTAGTTACATAGCACATTTAAAAAAACAGGCAGTCAGCTTAATCCAACAAAGGCCTTATATCTGCCTTATATGCTGTTATAGCTAAACCTGAGAAGCCTGTGAGGGAAGCATATATGAACAGCTGGACCTACAAAAGGTTTTTGTTTAGGCCTTTTGGGAACATGTTTGGCATGTCATGGCTAAAACATCCATCAATGCCTAAATCTCAAAAGTGCACTATAAGATAATGCACTATAAAATAAAGCACTCCTTCCACCACCCCCTGAGAAGCTGCATACATTTCATCCAAACAATTCCAATTTGCGCTTAATTTCTCTATCCATGTGGGGCGGGAATGCCCGCCGCTAAGGCCTATTAGTTTGAAAGTTCAATCCACTCTCAAGGGAATGGTGGTTAAACCTCTGCCAGGGATGCTGTGTAAAGCTGGGAGTCGGTGACTAGTATGCCTGCAGAATCACTCGGAGGTGAAAATGCTAGCGAATAATGCAATTTTTGCTGCCAAATTGTGCACAGCTTCCCTATGGGTAATATCAGGATGTTCATCCAAAATAATGTGTCTGGTATTCCTCTCAGCATCTTGTTGCAAAGGACAACGTGGGCTGACATTGCTCGACTAGAGTATGTGCCCTGAACTGGTTCAATCTATAGACATTGGGAATGTAGAGTCATTTTAAATGATCGCATCTGTGTCTGCCAGTGGGGGCTGTGTTGGGGGAAGGGCACCCAAATGTCTGGACTGTGAGTGCTTTACTATTTTTATGAAAAACATCTCAATGTCGGGGGGGGGGCGTGGCCAGCATGCGAGCAAAGAGGACGTGAGTCCCGACTGTTCCTGTGGACCGGCAAAATATCCTGTTAAAACATCCTTCTTGGCTGGATAAACTCCCTTCAAAACACCCCCACTGTGAAGGACTGGGGTGCTGCACCCCGTACGAAGTTGGAACCTTGGCAGAGGCTTCTTTCTCGCGATACGCAATGGCATCTTTTTCCTCCTGAGCGCCGAGACCCCGCCAAGATGGCAACCGCAGCCCGGCGACCGTATGCAGAGGGACAGCACTTCCCGGACAACGCCCTACACCAGGAACTGGGGGTAAAGGGGTGGATGCGGACGACCCCCGAGCCAGTGCTGACACGAAGAGGCGACTGGCCCTTCGCAACGCCAATCCATTGCAGGGTGCAAGAGCGTATGAAGGACATGAGCCCATGCGGTGCTGCCGAATCGAGGGTGAAGATCCCAGAGCAGTAGCCCTGAGGCCCTGAATCGTGGTGGCTCCCTCCCCCTGCAGGTGACACTTCGGCGGGCGGAACTGACCGCTGAAACAGACAACAAATGAGGCAGCGGGGCAAAACAATGACCAAAATCAGCCCTGTGGGCTCCGGGCCTGCGGCGCTCTCCGCCTGGCACGGAGGCGTGGCGAGTGGAAGCATCAGGAGCCAGGGGCTGCAGCACCTGGACCGCTGCGTACGAGAACTCACAAACCCCTGCAAAGGACATACAGGCACAGCCAGTGCCGAAACGAAGCAGCATTCACCTTAAGGCCCACCTGTGTCATAGGGGCTGCACCCTGCTCGGAGCCCACCAGCCACAGTAATTAGCCGACGAATTGACTGCCGAATTGACATCCTGGGCCAAATCAACCCGGTGGACTCTGCGCTCTCCCCCGGCATCGAACGCCTGGTATTGAGGCGCAGCGGGCGAAAGCATCTGGAACTTGGGAGCTGCAGCGCCTGGAGCGTCACGCACATATCCCTGTAACAGAGATGCAACAGACTTGCGGGCACGGGCGGTGCTAGCAGGAATCAACACCCGAAAGCTTACCAGTGTATGGGGGCCATGCCTTACTTGGAGCCCACTGGCCACAGTAACCACCCAGCGCCGTGGGCTGAACCACGGCCTACCTACTGCAGCCTGAAGGTCAGTGAACATCCCCCTGATATACTCCCCCGAGCCTTGGTGTGGGCGAACAGACCCGGGAGTAGGACTCTTTTAGGAAAAGGGACTCCCTCCGCATTTAAAGTGTGGAAACCATCCACCACAAATCCACCCCTTGGCCTACAGACCTAGAGCTGCCACCGCATCCAGCCCTCATACGGCCCAGAGCCCGATCTAGCAGGCGAAGGAATCACCCTCTCCTGGGCGAGGTGATAGCTCTGCATACAACTTCCACCACCTTAGAGCTGACTCAGGACATTGCGCCAGGCCAATCATTACAAGAAATATTTGCCCCAGCCTTGCAGGCCTTCCTATAGCAGTGATTATCAAAGCCTCCAACTACAACTTCTACTGGGAGATGCCTCTCCCCCTGGGGGGTGGAATAGGCTTCCCCTGTCTCCTGCCACTCTCCCCAAACACTGGAGGGGACCCACCGGGACCTGTGGCACCGACTGGAGTCACTATGGTGTTAACTGGACCCACTGAGCCGAGGAAGTGCGCTTGCACCACAGTACCACACCCACAACCACAACACCACAGCGGCGCATATCTACGACGCCATTTTGGGTGACTCCCGAACAAAGCTACTGCTGCTGCCAAACCCTCTGAGATGAAATAAACACTGCTCTCCAACCCTCCAGCACACCCCGGGTTGGGGTGTGCGGTGTCATGAGGAAAGACAAGAGCAAAAAATGACAACGCAGAGTACTATGGACCAATATGCCACGAGTAACCCAACTGTGTAAACGGAAACAGGGCAGCAAACAACCCCCTCCCCATCGGTGGACTCACTGACTTTGAAGGACGTGATGGCTCATATTGCAAATTCTCGCTCCTCGATGCAGATTAAAATGGACAGTATTTCAGCTGACGTTTCTTTCCTCCATCACGACCTCCAGAAACTCTCATCTAGAACTGGAGAAGCAGAACAACGGATATCCAGGGTGGAGGACAGCCTCAGAGGGGTGCACCGACAACTAGCACAAGCAATGACCCGACTTGAAACATTGGAAGTACGAGTCAATGAAGGTGAGGGCAGATCGTGTCGCAGCAATATCCGCATCCTTGGCTTACCGGAACGGACTGAAGAACCTAGCGCAGAACTCTTCCTGGAACAATGGCTGGCGGATCTCTTTGCACCCAAAACCTTTTCGAATTTCTTCTCAATAGAACGTGCACACCGGATACCGGCAGGCAAAGTGATTCCAGGGGCAGCCCCGAGAACAATAACTGATAAGCTCCTTAACTATTGAGACAGGGATGCAATTTTGCAGATGGCCCGACCAAAAGGAACTGTTACCTACAACGGTGCACAAATTGCCTTTTTTCCAGATTACAGCCGCGAGGTTCAAAAAGCCAGACAGTCTTTTGAACACCTAAAGAAAAAGCTCCACTCCTTGAACGTAAAGTATGGTCTACTCTTTCCAGCCTAGCTGAGGATTCAGCACCAGGGCACCACGGTACATTTCTCTGACCCACAGGAAGCCTGGAAATGGGCCGAAAACCACATCGAAGGAGACTGGACGAGGAACGGCCCAGATCCCAGAAGAAGACCACATGCTTGACCGCATCAGGATAGACCCGCTAGACAACCTACACCGGAGCCACAGGACAACCCTCATGGAGACGCAGATCCATAAGAACTCTGAAAGCTGATACCCGAGGTGCACATAGCCAAACATGGGCCGACATGGGTTTGTTGTAAATGGGCTTCTCGGACTGCGGAATGCCTAGAAACCATGGATGGTATTGTGGAGCAACGCGGGTCTTGCAACGAAGAAATGAGACCAAACTCCATCTGTGCCAAGGTGACACGCTATTGGCGGCCACTAAAGAGAGGACCCCTCCAACTGAACAATCGATTTACACTTTAACAACAAGTACGGCTGGGGATAGAAACAGTTCATTTGTTAATTATACTGGCAACGTAATTTTTGGGTCGCTAGTGAAGTTCGGGCGACAGATACTTCATGTTGGGGAGGAGTATGGGGAGGGGGGTGGACGATTTACAAGGTTCACATTGTTTTCTTTCTTGCTGCTTTCATTGTTTATTTGTTGTTCTCCAGTTGCCGAGTACCCACAGGGCTAACCGACTACACGACTTGCCATGCGCTGTTCTAATATATCCCCGTTATACCCAATACCTCCACGCTACTCCTGGGCCACACAGGGTCCACGAATTCGGCATGATACACTATAAATGGCATCCGCACTGAACCGACCACCGCAGACCCCTCAAGTTCATGACGTGGAACGTGAACCGGATGGGTTCTGGGATCAAAGGCGCCTTGTCACGCAGTTTCTGAATAGACACTCTCCTGATATCACCCTAATAACTGAGACACACCTAGCAGGAACCAATTGCACCATCTTTCATAAAACCAACTGTAGATCCACACTGCATGCGGGATACACAATGGGGTCCAGAGGGACCCTGATCCTGATACACAAACGTATTCCATTCGTGCCACTGAAAGTAGAACAAGACCCCAGGGGCCGCTATGTGATGACCCTTGGTACACTCTGGGGGAAACAATAGCAATTGCTTCTGTGTACTCACCTCCGGGACTGAGGGAGGAATTACTAGATGAGTTAACCACCCTCATGGCAAAACATCAACCTGACATGTGGATCCTGGGGGGCGATTTTACCGATGTTATGTGTAATACCATGGATCGCACCCACATCAGGCACCGCAACCCAAACACCCCTACCAAACTAGCTAGGTTTGTGTCAGCCTTGGGCCTCCGAGACGTGTGGAGAGATCTCCACCCTGGAACCAAGAGTTACTCCTTCCACTTGGGAGCCAATGGCTCCCTGTCCAGACCAGACTATCTCTTTCTCCCGTCCACCGATGCACACAGGGTAAAGACCGCAGAGCTGCTCCCCCGAGGCATCTCGGACCACTCACTGCTAATGTTGGTACTGAGTACGCAGAGCACAGCTCCCCTCAAAACATGGAGACTGAATAGCTACTACCTGGGCTTCCCTGACTTTATCGACTGCCTCACTGAGACAACCAATGAGTATTTCGAAATAAATGACACCACGGTCAATAGTCCGGTAACTACGTGGGAGGCCTACAAAACTGTGCTAAGGGGAGAGATAATCTCCTGGACGTCGAATAAAAAGAGAGAGCAGCTCCAGAAGATCTCAGAGGCTGAGTCAGAAATGGGCGAGTGGGAGACTAGGTATGTTCTTGATCCTTGTCCTGAGATTCTTAGATTCCTTAAAAGAGCTGGATAACGGCTCTGGAATATCGAGTTAGATAACGCCAACCAGGCCCACTGGGAGTCCAGGGCAATGATCTATGAATATGGGGACAAAGCGGGTAAAATGCTGGCCTGGCTAGAGAGGAGGGACGAGGGTCAACGACACATCAGGGAAATCATTACTCCAACGAACGTGAAGTGCCAATCGCACTGCGAAATAGCAGAGGCCTTTGCTAATTTTTACACGACATTGTATAGCACCCCGACAGCCCCACTGAATTCCTCACTCCTAGACGCTATCACACTAGCGTGCTTATCGGAACCGCAAAAAACACATCTGGATTCTGATCTTACTGAATCAGAAATTACCAAAGCCATATCCCAATTATAATTTGAGTAGACACCGGGCCCCAATGGATTCCCGATCGAAACTGGAAGAAACTGGATGGGGGAAAAATGGCATCCCCCCTCCATAAAATGTTCCTCCGGGCCTGAGAACAAGGCACCTTACCACCAGACCTATGCAAGGCTACAATAGTCGTTATTCCCAAACCAGATAAACCACCTGAGTACTGTGCCTCTTATAGGCCTCTCGCTGATCAATAGCGAACCCAAGATCTTTGCTAAACTATTAGCTAATCGGCTGCAGTTGGTCATCTCCTCCCTAGTCCATCCAGACCAATGCGGCTTCATGCCGCATAAATCAACACGAATGAACATAAGGCGGCTCCATTTGCTGCTAGAGCGAGCCCCCATCATAGACACGCCGCTTGCCCTGTTAGCGATTGACTTTGAGAAGGCATTTGACTCGGTCCAGTGGGATAGCCTTTGGGAAACCATGCTACAAATGGAATTTGGGAACACTTTTCTGGGCTGGATACAACTGCTCTACACAAACCCGCAGGCAGAGGTGAAAGTGAACGGGTGGCCCTGTGAGATTTTCCCTCTTGGTAAAGGAACACGACAGGGATGACCCTCTCCCCCCCTCCTCTTTGCCCTCTCAATTGAAGTGCTCGCTTTGTGCCCTTGTCAGATCAAGGCTTGGACGGGATTTAGATGGCCGGAGGGACATGAGGATAGAGCGTCTCTGTACGCTGTGAACTATTAGTGTATTTGGGAGACCCAGCCCGAACTTGTCCTGTGGTAAAACAGATTCTCACACAATTTGGTGAGTTCAGTGAGCTGAAAATCAACTGTGGAAAATCTATCCTATTTCCAGTAAAAGGCAGAACACAGGCTGTCCCCCAACGCTGCCCATACAAAATTGAAGAACACGATTTCCGGTACTTGGGGATTCGCGTATCTACAGACCTTACACGCTACAAAACTTGCAATTTTGAACCCATTATAGACTGATTCACCAGCAACGTTTGTCACTGGAGACTCCTCTCCTTGACACATATGGGCAGGGCCGCCCTTTTTAAGATGATGACCCTGCCTAGACTCCTATACGTCCTCCAAAATGCCCTGCTGGAGATCCCGGAGTCTGAATTTGTCCGACTTGAGGGCCTCCTTAGAGAGCTGATATGGGGAGGGGGACAACCCCACATTGCACTGACCACCCTTTAGAGATCGATCTGGGAAGGAGGTATAGGAGTGCCCTGACTTGAGATCTACTACTGGGCATCGCAAATGGCGGTGGTCAATGACCTGCTTCACGGGGATCGGGATCTACCGCACATAAGGGCTGAACTTGCTGTTATTCATGACATGGACCCACTACACCTGCTTTATCTCCGCCGTCAAAGACCCCCCGCACAGACAATTGCAGCGCATATCACAGCGATTTGGAGGAAGGCACATACTTATGTAGGATGGAAAGGCAAAATAACGGCCATGCAACCCCTATGGCATAATGGTAACCTGGTTGAAATGGGGAAACTTAGACCGTGGGCCACATGAGAGGAAGCTGGGATCACGAAAATTGGGGATATCCTGACAGATGGGAAAAGGGCCTCCATTGAAACCCTACGGCAGAAATTCCAAATCTCAGCAACCGAACAATACCACTACATACAGTTAACCCATGCCTTGAGGACACACATCCCAATGGACTCCACCGTGCCTGAGAGCATGTCCATAGAACACATTATACTCCCGGCATACATTCCCACTAAATGCACCTCCATACTATATAATGCCATATCCTCCTTTACTACCCCTGAACTTACGCATCGCAAAACTAAATGGGAGGTAGAGGTGGGCACTATAGACCCCGAAGATTGGATTCAAATCTTAATCCACCCCCGGGAGATTGCAATCTCCTCCAGACTTCGCCTGGTACAGTTGAAAATTCTGCATTGAATGTATTATCCTAGAACGATACTGTATGGATGGAAGCGGGCTTCAAGTCCGAATTGCCTCAGATGTGCTGGGGAGGAGGGAACTTTTATACACATCCTGTGGGAGTGCTCCCAAATCCAGGGTTTCTGGAGTGAGTGCTGCACGGAACTAACCAGGATCTTGGCCCGCAATATACCCCTAGATCCGAAGTTACTCCTGTTAAGGAAACCCAATGAAAGTGTTGACAATAGGTGGGAGAAATTGCTCTTATCCACGGCAATAGGACTAATGAAGCAAAATATTGCACAGAGATCGGGTGCCCCTGACCCTCCTATGCTGGACCAATGGGTGGCTGATATGGACACATGTGCAATGTTGGAACACAGAATTTAGAATGCCAGAGGCTGTCCCAACAAAGCCTCTAAAGTGTGGGGGAAATGGGAAGACCGCGAGACCCTCTAACCCCCGGTGTATGGGGGATGAAGCCGAGTAGCGCATGGATATATTCATACGTATGACCTTTGAAACTGGAGATATGATCAAGTTGTGTGTATATTGATGGGGGAACGTTTGTCTTGAGTTTGTTGGTTTATTGTGTTGTTGTCTAAACCAATAAAAATATATTATAAAAAAAGAACATCTGACTGCCTAGGCTTTTGATAAAGTATGAAACCAACCTTCCATTAGCTTATAGAGTCTTGCCATTTTCATGCTCTAACCAATTATATATTGCTGAATCTCAATGCGTGCATTCAAGCACTAATTATTTGTACCAACAGGATAAGAATTAGAAGACCGTATTGTTCAATATGCTTTCTAATTGTTTTTGGGGCAGTGAGTCAGACACCTTTGTCCAGCCCTAATCCATTTTGGTCTTAGGTTTAACAAACCCAACATATAAAGACATAACATATTTTCAAGCTAGAAAAGGGCACTTCCATATATCCCTTCATTGACCAACCCGCCGTTGATACCTTAAATTGAACACAGCTACAACAAACATAGGACTTTGTTTGGAACACTGTGTGTGATGTTACCTAGGCGCTTTGCAAAACTTTCCATCACCTTCTTGTTGCCACAATCATCAAAGGGTTTCCATAGACATTGTCATGGTTTATTACGCGGTCACACTCAACTCCGGTAGTTCCTTTCCCCCCAGTGAATGTGGCGCACAATAAAGGACTATTGGTTTCATTAAGGTTCAATTTGGTAAAGCCTCCAAGCCGTCTCGCACCCAACCCCAACAAGTACCCGGTGCCACAATGGACTAAGAACCAGGCCGGTGTGTAGTCAGAATATATATATTTATTCATTTATTTAAACCAAATTTGACAACAGACTAACATCAGCCGTGGCAACACAAGAACAAAAATGACTTCCGGAAATGCACCAACACAGAGATAATACTGAGATATGCAGTCACAGTGTAATTTCAAATCATCCACCAATACAGAAAAAGAGAAAAAATTCAAGACCCACAGTGATTGCTGATTTGGTTATGATACCTTTCTCCCAGCAACTCCCACCTTCACCCATCAATTGGACTTGACCCCTCTAAACTGAAGGCCGGTGGCAGAAAGTGGGAACACAATGGGAAAATCGGTTTTGGGATTCTAATCGCAGATGCAGTAGAAGGGACAGAAAAGCAATGTTAAATTCGTTTTGCCACACCTAAAAAGAACAGGCAGAGCTTTGTGGTTTTTGGTCACAGCACAATGGGGACAAAAGGACAACTTCGTTTTGCACCTTGCACATGCAAAGGTACTACCAGGCTTCACACTTCTGATTTAAAATGAAGGGGATCAATGGGGAATTTCGTTTTGCTCCCTGTCCACTCACGTGGAACAGGATTTTGGGATACATTTTTGGGGCGACTCTTTATGTCTATACCGGCTCAAACACACTGGGAAGAGTGTGTTGGTTTCAAATGCCAACAATCACCACCCATGATTTCTATAGGGGCATTCATTGATTTACTTTAATTAAATATGCTAAGGATCTACACAAACAAACAGGATATTTTACTATGGGGAAATAACTAAAACAATGCTTGAGAAATAATTCAGGGCCTACACAATCTATGGCTTTGGAGTAGTTTTACTTACAGGAGAGGCCTTGAAATGGGCATCAGAGAACAGCAGGGCATCGCTGAGACAGCAATGGGGTCAATCAAGGATCTCCTCTGAATCCCCCAAGGGGTCGCAGTCAGCTTCTATGTCTCCTGGTTCTTGTCTCCAATGCAAGGTGTGGGCCTCTCTGCTGGGATGTTTCTCGTCAGATTTCAGCAGCAGGTTGCCTCCCGGAATAAGTGGAAAAGTCCAGTTCTAATGCAAACTGGTCTACTTATAGGACACATGACATCACAAACGTGTCATGGTTCTTGTGAAAGGATTGGCTGGTTTTCTCTACACACCTCCCACCTGTGTGCTAATAGGACAAGGGGATGGGGTGAATGAGTGGGGACAGCTGTGGGAAGAGAAAGCTTTGTCATCCCACTTTGACAGGTGGGCCCGGCATGTTTTAAGACTCAAATATCTCTCAATATGGCAAGTACCCTACATTTTCACATCTTTACATGCATGAATATATTTTTAAGAACTATATTTTAAGGAGAATCAGATGATGCTCGTCTGAAGTCGGCACACCCTTCCTATGCAGAGATATGGTTTTTCTTCCTTTACTCAGAAGCCATATCTGTGAAAAATATGCCACTTTATACTTCTCTTGTTAATTATTTCCATCATGCTCATACCAACTTTGAAATCCCTCGGAATCAAGGGAAGGCCCAAATCAAATTTTGATTAATAACTTTAGTTATGTTTATCACACCAAAATCGTTTTAGCATGGTTACAAGGGGATTACTATCACCTTTAATGAACGTCTGGAATGATTGCTGTGGCACCTACGCTTCCCTTGCAAATATATGTGCTTTTCCATTCACTTAAACTGCAGTTTTTTCTTTATTCGCTTTCAGTTCCATTTTCCCTAAAGCATGTGACTAGTAAGAGCCTGGCTAATGCTTATGGTCTCTTCCCCCTTCGAGGCCCTGATAGCAACTCTTAATTGGCACTTTTATGGTAATTGTGACCTCAAGGTCACCTCTGCTGAGAGAACAGACTGCGCTTTATCAGTCCTTACCGTGGTTTACATCTAAGCAGTGTATTTTTTTCTTTTATTTTTAAGTAATGCCCTGATTGATGATAACAGCCCAGCCCCTGTCTTCAGGGCAGCAGGGGAAATTTCTTGGAGGTTAGTTTCATGTTTGGAGAAATGACCGGCTCATGTACCATGCAAGCTATGGCCCTTTTAAATCACACATAATCCATGTTCCATGACATCTTATAAGGCTTTCACAATTTCAAAATACGTGAGTATAATTGCTGGATTTTCCATATGTATAGGGCAGTTATATGAGAAAACCATGTTCAAACTTTGAAATTCTTGTGAACATTTTCTCTGCACACTGTCATTTGGTTGAGGGAAAAAGAAACAGGAAAGTATTTTATTTCTGGTAAATGCAAGGAGATTAATTTCAATTTCAATGACTGGAGCACCATCTGGTATTACATTGAAGATAATGTCCGCTCTGCTGTTTTTTTATGTATTGGTGCAGCTCTCCATGGATTGTCAGCCACATGTCTTTCTTTTCCTTGCTGAAATGCATTGCGCATATCTTCGCACTTTTGAACTTCCAGCCCACTTTCTTTCCTTGGTGATTTAGGTTCAATAGGCCTTCTGTCTGACATCAGCATTTCTGTGTTGGCCTTATTCTTCTGTGGGCTTTTACAAATGACTCTGGCCTCTTGATGTCTAGCATACAGGGGCCATCATTCACCCCAAAAATCCCCCTTCCTGAATCTTTGATTCCAATGAGACAGAGAGAAGAGCAAGGAGAGAGTGAGGTGTCTGTTTCCTTGTAGCCTCTGTCCTTTCCAGGGATTTCTGTGGGAGCATGTCTGTTCTTTCCCTTGTCCTGAGGGAGTGGCGCTCTGGTCTGCACTCCACTCTTTTCGGATTTTGGGTTTTGGTCCTGGACCCCTCCCTTTCCGGTAGCTCCTCCTCCGGCCTGTAAAGGCAAGGATTTATTTAATCTTCTGAGAATAAAAGAGAGGTTAAGTATTTCATAAAGTACTAATTTCCCCAGTATGATCGACATGCGAATTGACAAACAATGAGTTACATATCACATTTCATGGCATCACAATTTCAGACAATGACAATTACTTTGGTAACTTCATAATACGTATAAGTTGTTCTACTCCCTATAAATGTGTGATCTTCTCCATTTCCATTCTTTACCTTTATTCTTCAGATGGTTCCAGGGCTCTACCCTCACTGGGTTCTTCAATCAGTCACAAGTTCTGTTTGGGATGACAGCTTTTCAATTGATTGATATGAACCCATTTCTCTTCCATCTGTTCTCCTTTAGGGATGCAGATCTTATAGGCAACAGGTGCGATTTTATTGACAATTTCAAAAGTACCACGCCAGGAGGGGAGGAACGTCTGCTCCTTGGTCTGGTTCCTTTGGAAATTGGATAGGTATACCCTGTCTCCTACTTCATACTCTTTTGTGGTGGTCTTTTCATCCCCTCTGCCAACTTTTCTAAATTCGGTGAGCATAAGCAAAAGCGTGCTGTAGGTGTTTTTGTAAATTCTCAAAGTACTCATGAGTCGTGGACGCGTTGATCAGGGTATGCTCTTGAGTTCTGTAGAGCAGATGCTGAGGTAGCACCATTTTTCATCCAGTCATGGGCTTGAAGAAGGAGTTTGATACTCTGAAATGCATTGGCAAATGAGCCCTTGACTTATTGAGGCAATTGTTGACCTCCATCTCTGGAATTAAATATCACTGATTCGATAAATGATTATCATTAAAGACTTTGGTCTCTAATTTTACAGACAAATACTTCACAATTTCTGTTGTAAAACCTTTTGGAATTTATATTGTACCAGAGCATTAATTGCCCTTAGTAACTCCATGAGGGATACAGTTTGAGAGCGACTGATTAGCTGAATGGTACCCACCCAGTTTTTTGCCTTGCTGTATTTTGGTTCGGTTGTCTCTGGACCTTTCTCTGTCAGCTCCATTAAAGTTCCTCTTTAACGTAAAACCTACATGATCATCAGGATTATTGTTCTTGATTAACTAACATTTTAAATGGTGCCAACCTATCTGCATTGACATGAGCTCGAATGGAGACATTTTTGTCTCAGAAGATGGTATAGACCTGATGGCCATCAGGACGTGCAGTAGTCGGATGTCCGAATTAGGTCCAGAGTACGCCACACACCTCTTCAAGATGCCCGCAAATGTTTTATTGTACCTCTCACTCAACTCCCCAGCTCACGGCTAGGCAGTAGGCAATGTGGAGTTTTCTCTTTACCCTGAGTATCTCCCACATTTTTGTCATCACCTCACTGGTAAAATTACTTCCTCGGTCCAACTCAATCCTTTGGGGAAGGCCAAAATGAGAGAAGATGTGTTTGATCATTAGGGCGGCAGCTGTTTCCACCTTGCAATGTGGGGCCGGAAGACATTCCACCCACTTGGTAAACAAGCATGTCACGGTTAACATGTACTTGTTTCCTTTAGAGGAGTAAATCACTGGCCCGATGAAATCGGCTTGCAGATCTATCCAAGGGAGTGTTATTCCTCTTTTCTTTAAGGGCGCCCGGTGTGTGTGCAGGAACTTGGCTGAAACTGAGCATACACAAGACACCCCTTCAAGTATAGGTTGAGGTCCTGAGCCATGTCTGGCCAGTATGCAACCCCTCGCAAGATTTCTAAAGTTGTATGAAACCCCCTATGACTGGCAGTGGCTGTGTCATGGGCGTGACTTAACATCTGGCTACGCAATGAGGTAGTTACCACCCACTGGTCACATCCATATACGGATCTACGTACCAACAAACCATCTTGGATTCGGAACATTTTGGAAAACTTCATCAACACCCGGAGATCCTCTTTCCTGATATAGTCGGATTCGGTCAGAGGAAAATCCACAGGGTCTTCAATATGTCGATACCATTTCCCAATAATCGGATCCTCCTTTTGTGCCATAATCAAATCAACATCTGGGGTTTCTTTACTCCACTGGGCAGTTGAGAGTTCATTTTGGGCTTGTGGATGGGACCTGGTGACAGCAGCGACCTTTATTTCCCTCAACAGGAATTCGGTTTCTATGAGATCGCCGTGGATGGCTCTGGTTTTGGCCAACTGGTCAGCCAAGTCATTTCCAGTTTTGTCTGGTCCCTCTATTTTGGAGGGACCTCTGATCTTTTTCCAATAGACGGTCATCTCATTAGAGGTGACCAGATCATCAATTGCTTGGATTGATTTACCATGCTTGAGTGGTTTGTTATTCGCACACAGCATGCCTTGATTTTTCCAATTAATCATGTGCTCCACGAACACATTACTGATATAATCTCAATCAGTGATTTTGACCGGTTCTTTGAGTTGGTGTTGCATGGCAGTGAGGATGGTTTGATGTACCGCCATCAACTCTGCCACCTGACTACTTCTGGGACCTAGCTTGTACCCAACAGAGGACTCTGGGGTATCATTCATCCAGGCATTCCCAACGCCAGCCCCTAGTTATTTTTCCCCGTGATTAACAACATGATATGAGAACACATCCACATAAACTAATAGACTATGTGCGGGGAAGTAAGGTACACCACCATATTGTCTTTGCTCTTTAGACTTTCGTCCTTGAGACAGTTTTCTTGAGCACAGTCATGCAAGTCAGCTAACCCATGCGCTAGGGGAATCTTCTTGTTCTGGCCATATCTGGCCTCCACAGGAAAGCCTTGAATGGACATAATCCAGGAAGTAATTCTGGAATTACTCACGTTCCCTGTTTGGATTTGGTCACTTTGGAGATATTGCAAGGGCTGGTGTGGAGTCTTGACAATTATGTGCTCCCCCCGGATGAACGGATGGTAATTCTTCAATGCCCACACCGTTGCCAGGTATGCCTTCGCAATTGTTGAATTTTTCCTCCATGGAGGACAAAGTCTTGCTTGCGTACAAGATTACTTTGTTGATCTTGTCGTGCTTTTGGTATAATACTGCTATTAGGCAAGTATTTGAGAACCCTGTCTCCAAGAAGAATTCCTTGTTCTTTATGGGGTAGGCCAAACAAGGTGCTTGGGAAAGACTTCTCTTTAGTTGTTTCACTGCCTCTGATTGTTCTGGACCCCACTCCCCCTTGCCCCTGGCCTTTAATAAATGAACCACAGGTCGTGTAAACTCTGCATAGTCTTCTATGAACTTTCTACTATAATACGTGAGTCCAAGAAGGCTTCATATTTCTCGCAGAGTAATAGGGTTTTTTTCATTTCAATAATGCTTCCACCTTTTCACCTGGGGACTGAGACCCTCAGGGGTGATTTAATGTCCTAAGAGGTTCACGCGGGTCTTACACCACTGTGCCTTCTGAAAGGACAGTTTTGTTCCAGCTTTCTGCAACTGGGTCAGAACATAGCGTATTTCAGCTATATGTTCCTCCACAGATGAGCTCTTGATCAAGACATCATCTACATAGGCTAGGTTTTCCCTTTCGCCCAAGTTGGGCATGGCCTTATGTAGAAAGATGTTAAATTTGTTGCCAGAGTTTATGTATCCAAAGGGGGTCTGGCTCCCAGTGTATTGCTGTCCCCCAAAGATAAAGGCAAGCTTGTACTGGTCTTCCCTACTCACAGGGACTGTCCAGTAACTGTTGGTCAGGTCAATGGCGGTATACACCTTTGACCCTTGGATCTGGGCCAGTGCCTGATCGATGTAGGGAAGGGGCCATCTTCACATGCGGACCAGTGTATTTAACTCCATAAGGTCTGTGCAAAGTCTCCATTGGCCATTGGGTTTGAGTATCCCCAGTACCAGGTTATTAAAGGTACTGTGGACTGGATGAATTATCCCATGGGATTCTACGTTTTTTATAATCTCCATGAGTGATTCCATAGACGTGAGAGGTAACCGGTATTGCTTCACAAACACTGGAACCATCTTAGGATCCATAGGTATGGAGGTTGAATGTATCTATGTGCATCCACAGTCGTACGAATCCACGGCAGAGAAATCCTGAAAATCCCAAAACACCTGTTTCAGCTTCTGCTTTTGCTCCTCAGTCTCACAGGCATTATTGTCTCAGGAGGATAGCTTAGTGGCAATGTGCTCGCCTTGGAAGGAAGACGACATGGAGGAACACAGGTCCGATCCCTGGTTCCACACTTAGAAATGTCTGCTGGGTATTAAGCGCGTTATAAATAACCTATCAAATCATATCAAGATTGAGTCATTCTTCAACCACCTGCTTAAAGCCTGGAAAGACCTTTGGTTTGGCAATTTAGGCGATATCCTCCAATTGGGTGGAGAGATCTCTTGTTATGGTGTTGGCCTGGACATGAGGTTTGAAGGATTTGAGGTAGTCACTGTTGACTTGAAATACCACCTCATCCTTCCTGATGTCACAGGTTACCTCTTCCCCACCATAAGGGCAGGAGGAGTCCCTCAAGAAATTCCCCCCTTGCGGGGTGAAAATCTTTTCTGGAGGGATATCGTTGTCACAATTGTAAGAGTCATTTGGAATTGGTCCCATGATCTCCCATGATTGACTTACCTAAGTCGATAAATAATGTTGGGCATCTACCGCCATTCCAATAAAGGTGTCTGCGCCCAGAGTGATACTTCTAGGGTTGCTGTTATCCACCAATATTCAAAGGGTGTCATGTTCTAGGTCAACTAGGGGTGTCGGATGTAAATACAAACCTTGCTGTTGGAGGTGATAATTCAAATTTATATAAGTGTCCTTGTTTTTGAGGTTCTCTCCTCGCTTAATTTTTAGGGCAATTGTTAATTGTCGTACCTCTCCTGGGATGGTGACCTCTTCTCCCGTTTAAACTTCAACCGCATACAGCAGCAATTGAGCTTACCAAAATGCTTTCTCAGTGTTGTCAAAGCCCATGAGGTTACTCCCCAGTTGGGACCAGGCTTTGTAATTAATTAGGTTCAAATTAATTGTGAATCGACTGAAAATGTCACTGCCTAAGTAAAAGGCAGAGAGGACATCTCTCGCAATGCAACAATTATGTTCTATGCTTTAGTCCCCAATGGAAATTTTTAGCATGCGCCAGCTAGCCAAGAGATGTTTAGAATTTGGAGTTATCAATCAACTTAAATGAGGGAATGGTCTGATCTTTTGGGGGTTTCCTGAATAATGCTTCGCTGAAGAAGCTTCTTCCGTTATTCCAGCATACTCTGGCGAGAACAGGCTCCCCCCTCATTTACCTGAATGGGGAAAACACCAGTTCACCCTTTCTCTGGATGTCGGTCAAAGTTTGAGCTGGTTTTTCATCATCTTTTGTCATGGGATTTGGGTTTTCTTCAGATTGTGGGTTGGTATAACGTTTCAAAGTATTTCCTTCCAGTGTGGAATGCCACTTAAAACTGGGAGGAAGGTTAAATTTAAAAAATGGAGAAGGGTTCCCATTGACAGTTTATTCTCCTACAGAGATGACAGTGATGTCTGGGACTCGATTGTTCCTAAAGTGAAATTCTATTTGGTCAGACCGTTGTTCAATCATGTGGCATGTGTCTTTTAAACACACGTAATTTGTACTTTGTTTTAATTTGATTGGCCGATTAGTCTGAGTCCAGACGGACTTTTTCACACAGTAAATCAGGGGTGATAACCTCCAAATGAGGTTATTCCTTAGTAGACAAAGTGTGCCCTCTGGAGTGACGACTATCAGCAGGTGTTTCACCCATTGTCACCCAATTTTGATCTCCAGATCCACAGTCCCTTCAACTGAAATATCAAAGTTTTGGAGTTGTCCAGAAAAAGGTTTGAGGGGAATTTGGTAACTCTGCCCCTTCCTGAATTCATTTGGTCAAAGGCCTTTTCGGATAGAAGGGTGGCTTGGGATCCAGTATCCACCAGCGCTGAGAATGCACATTGACCCTGTACCTTGACAGAGGCATAAAATCTCCCTTCTCTCCCTTTAAGGGGACCATTAAAATGTGCATTTTGTGCCAGTTTGCCACTTAATTCTTTTATTTTGAACTCTGAAACTGTGTGATCTTGGACAGTTTTTTGTGTGGGAGTCCGGGAATCTGTAAAGAAGATTTTGCACCCAGCAACCAATGGGCTGGGGATGTCCCCTTTTTCCCCTGATTCTTTGCTGTCCCCCTTTTCCTGTAGACAGCTGCCCAAACCTTTTTGGGGGTATCTCTCCTTGCTTTCATGGTTGTCTCGGTGACATTGCTGGGGTTTAAGAATTGGTTGCTCTGGGTCATTCTCCATACTTACCCAGTCCAAATCAGTGGATTTTGGGACTAATTTTTCTTGGGAGGGATCTCTCCATCCCTGAAAGAGATTTTCTTCTCTGAATCCTCCAGGGATTCTTCCCCTTCAAACAGGATGATGCAGACTTCCGCCACAAAATGGATTTTCTTTGGTTCAAGATTTCTCCTACTAACCCTCTGTTCCCTAGGTTCCAGCTTTTCAGGGGTAGAAGATTTGTGTTCAGGTTCAGAGGTTTTCAGGGGGTTTTCTCTAGTGAGAAAGAAAGCTTCCTCTAGGGCTTTGCATCTCCCTTTCCCCCAGGTCCCTCTTCTAGAATGTGTTGGTGTCATTGCTCCAGGGCACCAGACCCGGGTGCTGAGCTGTTCTGGGCAGCAATTTCCATTTGAGGACTCTGCTGAGCGCTAAACATGTGACCCATGTCTTGTGTCAAATGTTGGACTTGGCCCTCCAGTTGAGACATCCTTTCAGGTTGGAAGGGGGGTCTGGAATCATACCTTTGCTGCTCCCGGGAAGGGTAGCTGTCCCTTCTTCCAGAGTAGCTCGGGCATTGAGAGTTTCCCCGATAACTGTGCTCCGTTGGTCTCCCTTCTCCCTGATTTGAGAATCTATTGTCCCGACAGCAGGGTAAGAGAGTAAGATTGTTTTCAAAATTGGGGTTTGAAGGGTATCTGGGAAAGAAACTTAGGTTGGGGGGTGGAGTATTTCTTCCCTCCTGAGGGAAGTTCTGAGGGAAGTTTTGAGGGAGGCTTACTGGGGCAGGACTTACCTAATTGTATCCACCCCTTGTGCCGGGGGAGTCCATACATACCCCAAGATTGGTCTTTTACCCTTGTATATAGAGCTGCTATAGGTGGCAGGGTCAGATGAAGCATTGGTCGGATACCATGCCTGGCAACCACCGATTGGGTTGGATCAGAGGGTCTCCTCTGCCTCTAATTCTGCGTATTAGTATTAGTAGGAGGAGTATTTTTAGGCCCGCCCATTTCCAAGTCCAATATGGGGGCATTGTTCACCTCTTCCACCTTTGCAGCAGCGTGTGTGGTTGATGATTTGGGGTTTTTAGGATTCTTTTTGTTCTCAGAGGGAAATCCGGGTGGCCTGTTCTATCACCCAATCCAGGGTCCTACACTCATGGTAGTCCCTTACCAGTTGGGTCATAATGTATTTCGGGAGTGCATGGAAGTAAATGTTAATGAACTCCTGGCTATTTGAGTTCACCCGCCTTTCCAGTCTGGACAAATGCCCGCTTCAGCTCTTGCACAAACTCTCTAGGTGCTTGGTCTTCTCCAAACTGCACGTTGTAGGCTGTCTTGCGGGCCCCTGAGGGTTCCTGTGGTTGGAGAAATGCTTTAAGATAGCCACCTTATAGGTGGACCATCTTTGGTGATTTTGATCATCCAGCCCTGCAAAGAAGCTGGAGTATTCCAGGGAGAAAGTCCATTTGACAAACTCCATGGAATTGTGATCATTCTTGATACCAAATGATGACATCACCTGGTTATACAGTTCTAGATGCTCCCATACTATAGTATTTGGCATTCTTGTTATAGGGAGTCATAAAGCTCTTAATGGTCTTTATTTGCCGAATTGGGTCTTTCAAAAGACCTCTCTTCTGTTTGGCAGCCTTCCTTTTATTTTATTTTATTTTATCATTTGTAGAGCGCACTACAGCCCAAAGGCAACGAGGCGCTATAGGGAAGTTTTAAGAAGGCTTGCTTGAGGGTTACAGTAAGCGGCCCCAAAATGTCTGTTTAAATACATTCACTTAAGCACACAGCTCTGTTGCATCTGGGTCCACTCACCCTCTGACTCAGAGCTGCAACTATTGGTGGTCCACTCCCTGTCCTCTAGGCACTCCGTACCTCTATGAGACTGGGAATACCTCACAGAAAGACGGGGTCTGATCTCTTCTCCCCTGTGGTACTGTGGGCTATCAGGGTCACTTTCCTTGGACTCCCCTTTTCGCACAGGGGAGTACTCCTCTTCCTCATACCTTCCTCTGGGTATGGTGGAGAATTCCCCCACCTCCCTGAATGTATGAAGGTTTTTAAAATGCTCTTTGAGGCCTGGAATCTGGTTCTTCTCTGTCTGCAAAGTGGACCAGGTGGTCCCTTTGTAACTTTAGTTTCTGCCAGTCTAACTCCCTGATCTTCTCATCATAGGAGCCCACCTGGTCAGATGTACATGCTAGCGTATTTCTAAATCTGGGTAGAGATAAATACCCATCAATGTCTTATAGGGACTGACCTTCCGGCTCAGTTGGACTAGGCCTAGTTAAGTCCAGCTGCCTCATGTTTCCCTGTTCATGCAAACTGGCAGGCATGAAGTTAGCAGCACCCTGTGTATATAATGTGGTGAGTTGGCTTGATGTCCCTGGTAAGGAGATCATCACTCTGTGATCGGAGGGTGACTTTTCATACTCTTACTCATCGGGGTGCCTCAAAGACTGTTTGTATTTGGCTATTTCCTTCTCCAATCTCTCAGCTTTGTTTTTCTCAGCCCCTATCTCTTGCTGATATATAGAGGCCTGAGCTTTCAACTCTGATACCAGTGCTTGAGTAGCTTCAAGTACTTTGTTTTGTGCCTTTACTCGGTCACTGAGTCCTTTATTCTCATCACAAAGGGACTCATTTTCCTTCTGTGAGGCTTGTATTGTCTGGGCATATTCAGACCTCTTCTTTTGCAGGAGACAAATCTCCTCCCTTTGTGCACGTTTGGCTTTTCTGCTCTGTGTCAAACTCTGCTTGCCTCACATGTCCCATTAACTTTTCATTTTCTATCCTCATATCAGTCAGTTTCTGAGAACATAACTCACTTTTCTCCATGTATGTCCTTATCTGATACACTTCCTGACACAGGGCACTTTTCCCCTGACACAATTTGCTATTCTTTTCTCTGAGGTGTTTTCTCTGTTGTTTCAGAGTGCTCAGACTTTGGCACATCTGATCGAATTCTGCCTGGGAATTGACATCCCTAATGATCAACTGGCTATTCTCATCTTTCAGTTTTTTAATCTGCATTTGAAATGCAAACATGTCCTCTAAGCAGGCTCTGTTGTGCACAACCTGCTCACTTGATTTGTGTTGTCTCACGCTAAAGTTTTCAACACTTTCTTGATGCTCCTCTTTCAGTGCAGATAATTGGGCCTCACGCTCTGAATTCAATTGTTGTTGTGTCTCATCTTTTAGCTGCTGAATGATGTTTTCTAATTTTAAGTCTGACTTTTGGATCTGTTGCACTTTTTCCTCCAATTGTTTCAATTCCCTCCGTGCTTGATCCAAAAGCTCAGATTGGTTTTGCACTGAGACTACACTCTTCTGGTATCTTTCTTCCATGATCATCATATGGAAGAACATATATGCTGTGAGCTGAGCCATTTTAATTTGCTCATCTCTGCTGGTCCGTGTCATATAAATGTCTGTCAGGGCCTGATGTAACAGACCATTATCCTGCCACTTATCAACATTTGCAGAGTTAACCTCCTGAATCATTCGAGCCTGCCACATGTCATTCTCCTGTTCTACCCATTAACCCTTCATAAACAATTTGGAGAGAATTCCTTTCTGGTGTTTGTAGTAACTTCCTGGTTACCATTTCCTGTTGCCAAACAGGAAGTGCATGAAAGTCCATGAGCTCTCTAGTGTTTGGGTGTGGCTGGCTATATAAGCCACACCCAAGATTCTTCCAGTGCTTCGTGTTGGTTTCTGTAAGCTGCATCAGCAACACACTCACCGTGCTCCTGCTTACCTGCTCTGGATCATCCTGCTTCTGCTTACCTGCTCCGGATCATCCTGCTTGTGCTTACCTGCTCCGGATAAACCTGCTTCTGCTTATCTGCTCTGGATCATCCTGCTTCTGCTTACCTGCTCCGGATCATCCTGCTTGTGCTTACCTGCTCCGGATAAACCTGCTTCTGCTTACCTGCTCCGGATCATCCTGCTTCTGCTTACCTGCTCTGGATCAACTTCCCTGAGACCTCTGTGCTTTCTCCACTCCGCAGCTTTCCCCGGACACGAGGTGAAACCTACACCGGCACCTGTAAGCACAAAGAAGAACTTTCATTAGTGCGCTCGCTCCAGTAACGCTGCGCATACTCACTGAATCTTCCTGTTATGCTGGAATCCAGGTTCGTAGTCCGAGTGCCCAAATTCCTGCAACAGAAAGGAGAGACATTACTTACTGCGCTCGCTCCAGTAACGCTGTGCATACTTACCGAAATTCTTGCAAAAGAAAGGAGAGACATTACTTACTGCGCTTGCTCCAGTAACGCTGTGCATCCTTACTGAAGCCTCTGTGCATACTTACCGGACCTCCGAGGCTCTCCAGTAGCGCTGAACCCAGACTTGTGCTGCAAGCACTCCATAATCCACTCCTGCAAGGGAAAGGAGAGACATTACTAGGTGCGCTCGAACCTATAACGCAGCGCATACCTACTGGCGGTTCTGAGTTCTACACGCAGCGCTACTCACCCAAGATACCTTTGGCAAAATAAAGACAATTCGGACAATACCGGACTCTCAAATCCACCGCGCAACGTTCGCCTTGTGGAAAGGACTTTCTTACTAGTGAAGAAACTAGCACATTGAACACTCTGCCTCGCTGTGAAGGCATATAACAGTGTGTGGCATCAGAACTTGGCAAACAGACGTTGGCATCATCCCTACGAGTGTAGGGCTGTGAATCTCCCATAGAATCGCGCCCCTGCGAATGCAGGATGGAGTGCACACCCCACTAAAAACCAAGGTAAGCCCTTAGGGGACATCACAGCACATAGTAGAGAGAAGGGAAGGGGCCCAGGGGAATCAGGTGAACCCAGGTCTGAGTGTGCATCTTATATTTGACAAGTGTTCCTACGGGTGAAACAGGGGAAGTGAGAACTCGGGGTCAAAGGAGGCTCATCCATCGCTCCTGCAGAGACACAGGTGGGTGTGCCACTTCCTGCCCATATTGATTTCTACGGTGCTCATTATAAAATGTGTTGTGCACCTAATATAATCTCTATACAAGGGCAAAATCTCAGCCCTGTTTCTTATTAGTTTTTACTTACAATGACAATCAATGAATGATGAATACTTTTATCTGCACACCGCCCTGAAAACCAGGGTACAGGTCTGAATGGCACCTTCACAATGCAACACAACTTTCCATCGACTGAAATGCAATTACACCTAAATGAATAGTTTGCTGCTACGGCATTGTCACGAGTGAAAACTCTCTACCAACCCAGGATGAGCCACCAGTTTTGTCAAGGTTTATTAAGCGGTCACACTCAGCTCAGGGAGTTCCTTTCCCCCAATGAATGTGGTGCACAATAAAGCACTATTGGTTTTGTTAAGGTTCAATTTGGTAAGGCCTGCAACCCGTCTTGCACCCAACACCAACAAGTACCCGGTGCCACAATGGACTAAGAACCAGGCCGGTGTAGAAGTCAGAATATATATATATATATATATATATATATATATATATATATATATATATATATATATATATATATATATATATTATTAATTTATATAAACCCAATTTGACAACAGACTAACATCAGCCACCAATGCTGTGGCAACACAAGAATAAAAATGACTTCCGTAAATGCACCAACGCAGAGATAATATTGAAATATGCAGTCACAATGTAATTTCAAATCACCCACCAATAAAGAAAAAAAAAACAATTCAAGACACACAGTGATTGCTGATTTGGTTATGATACTTTTCTCCCAGCAACCCCAACCTCCACATATCAATTAGACTTGACCCCCCACATACTGAAGGACGGTGGCTGAGAGTGGGAACACAATGGGAAAATCGGTTTTGGGATTCTAATCACAGATGCAGTAGGAGGGAAAGAAAAGCAATGGGAAATTTGTTTTGCCACACCTAAAAAGAACAGGCAGGGCTTTGTAGTTTTGGTCAGAGCACAATGGGGAAAAGGAGGCAATTTCGTGTTGCACCCTGTACATGCAAAGTCACTACCAGGATTGACACTTCTGATTTAAAATGAAGGGGATCAATGGGGAATTTCGTTTTGCACCCTGTACACTCACGCGGGCTTAATTATTTTGGGCAAATCTTTATGTCTATACCAGCTCAAATGCACTGGGAAGAGCTTGTTAGTTTCGAATGCCAACACACACCACCCGTGATCTCTTTCCTTTGTGATTTAGGTCCAATAGGCCTTATGTCTGACCTCACCATTTCTGTTCAGGCCTTATACTTTTGTGGGCTTTTACAAATGACTCTGGCCTCTTGATTTCTAGCATACAGTGGCTATATTTCACCCCACAACATTTTTGAAGCTCACGATTGCATAAGAAGTGGAAGCCATTTAAAATAATCTGATAGAAAAGTGCAAATGTGAAGCAAAAATTATTTGGATGTTCTGCTGCACATAGTGTCTTCAAAGGAAATGTGGGTCAATGTCACTGGGCTGCAAGGTTTGGTCTGGAGCATGCGCTGAGTGGCTGTCTTGTTTGCATAGTGTACTCCATGTGTGAGATGTGACGCATTGTGTTTTCTTGTTCAATGTGTCTCTCTAAGGTTGGGTGTTGGCAGGGTGTTGTAATCAGTGGTGGGAAGAGTCTAGGTTAGCAGCTTTTTCAGTCTTTCTTTGTAGTCTTGGATGGTATTGCCTAGTCTGCATGTACAGCACCTGCATGGGTAGTATACAATTCAGAAAAGGCCTACCTAGAACATTTAGCAAGGCAGTGAACAATTCAGGGAGGGCTGGTATAAACAATTGTCATGACAACACAGTTTAGCTGGTGACTAACTAGAATATTTTCCATGGCAGTACATAACTCAGGGTGATGTTTGGAAGCATATATTTCATGGTACTTCACACTTCACAAGAAGCTGGGCATTGTGTTAACGTCCAATAGAAATCTACAACTTCAGTGCCACTGCAGAGCACTGTGTGTGGGGCCTGGGCACAACACCCTAAGTGACAGTACATCATTCAGAGGGTGATAGGCAGAAGAAAGGGCATGGCAGTACAAAGGTGGGCATGCATCTTGTCAGGATACTGCTTATTGCAGTCCTTGGCGTAGTGGGCCTGGGGGGAACCAGACGATGCACAGGAGCGGTGCGTTTCCCTTTCCATCGATTCTTCTTGCCTGCACAATGATGCGCTAGCCTCGTGTTGTGCTGTCAAGTTCCTTTGAAGTCATATAGCGAGTGAAACTAGGGCGAGGAGGCTTACAGTTGTTTTGAAGATCAGGTGAGTAGTTTTCAGGCAGCCTGGAGGAGGGTGGACGGGATGGAGCATGGTCCGGAATCCTGACCCACATGACCGAAGGGAAATATAGCTTCAGCAGACCTGAAGTTGTAGCTTCTTCAAAGGAGCCAGGACCCAGTACATGGTCGGCAGCACCCCTTGCTCAATGCCTAATCTCCTCACTGGCCCAGTGAAATGCAGTGTTGAACACTGGCTCTCGGTTTCCTTTTAGGGCAAAAACAGAGCCGAAAACTGGATATACCCAGTTATTAAGAAAGTCATACAAGAGCAGGAAGAAAGTCATACAAGAGCGGGAAGAAAGTCATACAAGAGCGGGCTTACGGTGGACTGCCCTTTGTTGAATCTTTTAGGGCCCTGGCATTGGTGCTGTGTCCTTGGCAGCAGGAATTTAGCTCCTCTTAACTAGCCCACAGGTTTACGCCTGGCCCTACAAAATTCAGGCATACACAGTGCTGAATAGTACAGCCCCGTAAAATGCACCTTTCAGGTAAAAGCCCAAGACCGTCATTCATAATATCAACTACAATACACATAGCACATTGCTGTCACGTGATGTTTGCTCTTTTGCCTGTAGCTATGAACCTGATGGAGCTTCTCCAATGTGCTGGAATGGTCAGATCCAGTAATAGTCACTGGCAGCCCAAAACAATGTGAGGCTCCACAGAAGGGTTTGCTGGCCCAATAATTCCTTCAACAATCAAATCAGAACAGCTGGCTCTCCCGGGAGGAAAGACCAACATGTTGAGCATAACTTAGTGAAACTCCTTGAAGCGGCATTGCAATGTGGGATGTTTTCACCCACGCATCCAAGCCCTACAACAGTACTGTGAATTGCTGGTAGCAGAAACATCGGAATGGCCACTGGAAAGCATGCTGCTTGCCAGAAATCACCAGAAAAAGTGCAGTGAAAACCTGACAGATAGGCCACCATCCACTTTTGCCTCTGTCAGTGTTAATACAGGAGACCATTGCCAGACCCCATCCTTTGGCTGCACACAGAGCAAAATCAGTGCAAAGGAATATAGAGCTGTTCAAAAATCTGTTTTATTTGGTGTCAAAAATTGCTAGAATCATGGCTCACAAAACCACCATAAAGATCCAACCTTCTTGTTGGGCGGTCCACATTACTCCACTGCAAGAATCCACCCCAATACAATGTCAGCAAGAATCATATGTTATTAGGACAAAATCCCATGTTAAAGACATTTAATGGAAAGACAGATGTAAAAAATGGGTGAAATACCGGTACTCACCACTACCAGAAGCCGGCATTTTAAACCAGATTCTTTGTAAGGTTAAACAAGTGAACTCAAACTATGCCAAAGAAAGACATGTTAAGAGGTGGATACAATGTAAAGCTATATTCTGAAACAGAAGTCTTGAATTAAAGATATGTTGCTTATTTTCAGTTTATAATGTTATATTTTTGTTCACAAGGAAGTATGTACAATTGATCAGGAAGTAACTTGATGCAGTCAAAACTTCAAAAGGCTTGCTGTCCCTGGGAATCCTTCACACCTCAGAACTCCACACCAGAAGGCAGGATATTGCATGGTCCTGTTGATTAAGAGGGAGGAGATTTTCCCTGCAGCCTGTAGGAAGGAACAATGGGGGCTTTGGGACTGAATAGAATATGCTGATTTTGGGTGTGCCTGAACAACACTGCTCTGGGAGAAACAAGACATGTGACCTCTGAGTCAAGCCAGATTCTAGGGGCGGAGACAAACCATTGGGTGAACTGAATTGAAGGCAACTACATGTTTTATAAGAATACTGATAACTAATTGTAACCAGCTGATAGAAATGTAAAACTTTGAGATTCTTAAAATGACACCTTCACTCACAGTTCAAGACTAAGCTGGACGCTGTGGGATGCTCTGAGACCAGACCCTGTAATTACTAATATTGTAGCTGCTGTGTTTATGCTAGAAACATAACAACTTACAGTAATATGCTCAGAGAGGGTGTGTATGACTGTGTAAAATTGGGTGCAAGTCCATTATTGCGAAAACCCGTCAAAATCGTGAATAAGTTGTCATTTCTGAACTAAAGCTCTTAGGAAAATCAGAGTTGGACAAGGATGTACCTTAATTAATCTAGGATGTGTACATGTATTCTCAACAACTTGCGTATCTGGGAAATGTGTTGTTATGAAAATTGATTTTCGATGAGAAAACAGAGGGGGGGGATTACAGCTAAGCCATAAACACAGCATCACTCTGACACACTAATCCTTTCTCCAGTCAGGTCACAGGGAATCCTCTAACCTATCAAATCCTTAGTGGGTTGGGCATGAAGAGTCAGCCTCCACACCCACTTTGAAAACACATAAAAAGAGACTGCTTTGGACAGGCAGGGACACACTAATTTTTCCACTACTCGCCGATTCCTGCGCAGCACTCTGCTCGACCAGATCCAGACAATATCCAGACAGAGATTCCAGACTCTAGATAGATCCAGAGACCAGACTCTAGAACCAAGCTCTAGAACCTGAAGCAAAGGCCCAATCCCAAAAGCTGAATTCTTTTCAACAGGCCTTCAGGATCTTTTGTAACATGATTCTCACCCCTAAAGCTTCCCAGGGGCATCCCAAAATCCAACAGCCTGTCTGAGCTGTTTTGTTGTTCTAGCTAAGAACTCTGTGCTAGAACCCATATACAGACCCAAGAGAGCAGTGCTGTATCCAGACCCGCCAGACCCAGACCAGAGGCCGTGCTGTGAGCAGAACCGGTGCCTGAGACCGTCCAGTGGCGAGTGAAGTCCAAGCCTGACCAGATCTGTGTCAAGGTCAATTCCATTCCAAAACTAGGAGTGAGTATCTAATCTAGAACTGTGCATAGTCATCTCTTAGTCTAAAGTAATCTTATCCCATCCATTTCAACCTGTCCAGAACTGCATTTAGAATTTTGTGTCCATCCTGTGATTTCAAATCTGTAACGCACATCTGTCACTTCTAAAACCTTGACATTATTTCTGAAAATCTACCTCCACAAAAACGTCCGTATCTTTTTGAACCACACGTCCTAGTAGCGAAATTTAACTGACAACCTAAGCTTTTCAATTCTTTATAGTTTTTCTATAATTGCAAATTACACAGGTGGAAAAAGTGCTGCGAATTGCAATTTTGCTCCATTTCATTTTCTGTCAAAATAGCTGGCTCTTGCTTTCCACAGCTGAAATTCGTTTTCAATCTGATAATCATTCATGAATCATTGCTAGTGTTGACCTGAACTAATTCAAAGTAGCTATCACCTACCCTGAATCTCCTTTAGTCAATTAAAATCATTTTTAGCATATTTTCACTTCATTGCAATCACATTTAAAAGGATTTTGCCTCCTTTAAAATCATCCCTGTTTTCTCTAAGCTTGCTGGGGGAACTGGAATTGAACTGTATAGTAATTGTATTCTTGAAACCTGTGTGCTCTCAATTCCATCTCTTCATATTGCATAGTGGGGGGAGTGAGTAATCACAGGGGAAAAGTGACCATATTATCTTGTGATTGAAATCATACCAAGTTTATCCTGTGTGCATTCTTTCATATTATTGCGTTTCCTTGAAACCATACAAAGTATTCTCTGCTACCTTATCCTTTCTATACCAACTCCTTATTGATTAAAGAGACTGTGCTATTGTAATATTACCCATTGTTGATCACTATTATACTCATAAGTGTGCTATCAAATATACATTTTTTCATAAAAGTGTGATATATATATATTGTTTAATTCTTCCAATAAATCTTTTAATTTGCAAAACAAACCTACTTCTTGGCTCAGTGAGGTCAGGGGGATTCAAAGAGAGGGGCGTTTTATAAGGGTTCATCATCCAGATTTAAGAACTTGACATAAAAATATATAAATAAGGGCTTCCATTGGGCATCCCAGACTAGGGATTGACTTAGTTGGATTGCTGGATTGAAGTCACTTACAGAGTGGGGGCTCGTAGTCGGGACTTCTGGATTAGATCTACCACTTGTGCAGCTTAATACAGTGTGCTAACTGACAGGATACATAAGTCCTGTTGGATCACTACGCTGTGTTACGCTGTAAAAGCATCCCTCAAAGGGGAACACTCTCAGGAAACGGTCGGTTTTGCAAAATAAAATAAAATTCTGTAAGTCAGGAAGGAAATCAATTTCCAGAATGACAACACTGGTAGACATCAAGATAGCGAGAGAGCACCTCTTACATAAGCTATTTGTGAGAGGTGAGTGGACTCAGCAAGACCAAAATATGTGGTTGCAGGCAATCACAAAACAGGTCACTGCAACTGGGTTAGATATCTGGAGAGATCAGGGCCCCTTATACATGGCCCTGAGTGAACTATACATGGCCCCTAAGGCCAGAGATGAGCACAACAAGATTGTCAGGATAGTGGCGTATTTATATTTATATATGGGAGCCATACAGGACAAATGTGCTGAAGGCCAAGATCTGGCAAGTAGGCAACTGATGGTATTAGAGAAGGCCCAATCTGACCTGGACTCTTCTGAGCAGAGGCTGCAGAGGAGCCAGGAGTCAGAAAATGATAGTAGACAGTATACCATTAAAATAAAAGAGGACATGGGTATCCTGCAAAAGGAAAGGGCAGACCAGGATACCAGAATTCTGGCCTTGCAGAAGGAGTACCAAGAAGGTTTGGACTCCCTACTGCAGAGCCAGAAAAAGCTGGAGCAACAACTAGATTTCAATAGGGCATGCACAGAGCAGGTAGTCACCCTGCAAAGCCACCTAGATAGGGCGAAGGCAGAGAGCAACAAATACTTTCTGAAAGACCTGGACACCCAGGCAGAATTTGAGGAAGAGCGCCAGAAAGCTGGTGCCCTTCAAAGGCAGAGGGACGACCTGGCGGCACAGATGCAGGCTCTTACTCAGGAAAGGGACACCTTAGGCCAGGAAGTCTGCCACTTAAAAAGGAAAATGGAAGAAAATCACCTGGCCCTACAGGGACTGGGTGACCTCCAAAAAGAGCATCAGAACTTGTTAGAGCACACCAGGAGGGTGGAAGATGCTCTGGCAAGAAAGGAGCTGGCCAGTAGGGATGGGGTCGGGAGGTAACCCTCCTGCAGCAAAGACTGGCCCAGTGCTCCAGGACCAACTAGGAAGCACAGAGAGAGAATGAGGCTCTCTGTCAGCACAATGATAGGCTCCAGCAACAGGTAGCCATGCAGGAGAGACTGATAGAGTCTAGTAAGGCCTTGATTGAGGAACTGAAAGCACAGGCTCTTACATGGCAACAGGGAGCAGGGGCTGATAGAGATGAGGTTCGCTGAGAAAGGGAAACAACCAAGCATAACCTCAGGAGCCCTAATACCAGAGGCCTTCACCTCTCCCAGTCCCTGGACTCTCCCA